>NC_142341.1:35330000-35930000 GCF_054954075.1 Amborella trichopoda
CAAGATGTACTATTTTTGGGACTTGAAATCATTTTATTTTTTTACCCTCATCTATACATCTCGATATCAAGATGATCAATTCGGTGGTTTTCCAGTAGGAAAATAGCCCTTTTTGGATAGATCTTTGATGTTCCCCACAATTCTATAATTTAAGGTTTCAACTATATATAAACTCTTTCCTTTTTTTAATATCAATATTGTAACTCAAAAAATTATTTGACCAATTTGAGTTTTTCATTTTCATTTGCTACATGTGAACAATGGACATGTTATCACAATCTTGAAGTTTTTGATAAGGAAGATTATCTACCGGACTTGTTATCACAATCTTGAATTTTTTGATAAGGAATATTATATACCGTTCCATATTTCTAGCTTTTGTGGAATAAGTTCAAATGGGAATGGGATTGAAAAGCACTAGGATTTACTTATGTCTTGATATGCATTGCCTTCTGGTTGGGCTCTTTTCCTTTTTAATTCTATTACACTTATCTCTTTGTTAGGCAGTGATTTAATGCAATGGTTGTATCATAGTGTAATATAACAACACTTCTAGAAAATCATGTTTGTAGTATTTGTATGACCCAAAATATTGCACACATGCTCTCTTCATCTCAATTATCAATAAAAAAAAAGTTCAAGTTGAACCCTAGATATGGTCAAAATGAGTCCAAAAATGAATCTAGATGATTTATTTGGTGAGTTTCATGATCTTTGCCTTCATAAACTCAAAATTATTATTATTATTAACATTGTTCATCTAATGATAATAAAACCATCCAAAAAAAATTGGAAATGAAAAAATCATTCTAAAGCTTAGATCTAAGCATCTCACCAAAATGAGTGGCTTATGTTAATTGGGCCAAAAAAATACTTTCTAAGTTGTGTTCTTAAATTTTTCTTTTTTATGATTGTTTATTAGAATGAAAATAATATATATTTCAAAATTTGGATCAAACAAATGGCTATAACATAGTTTTTGAAAGTTGTTGCATCATATTACTATACAACCATTGCATGGAATCATTGCCCCTCTTTGTTTTCTTCAGTTAAACTACTAATTATTACTGGATGACTTTTGAGAGATGCTTTAAGATTTTAGCAAATTATCTAGTACGATAGAAAAAAGGAGAAATTACTCCGTAGAGCAGTTATGCCTAAAAATATATTGCCTTAAAAATAATGAATGCTTAAAGATATTACGAGTAAGTTATATCTTTATGTATGGATCCATTTGGAATTTAGCTGAGTTTGTTTTATTTCAAGAAGGAATATTAGCCCAAGTGTCGGGCTTGGGCTTGGACTTGAGTGCTGGGCTATCAAGTTGGATTGTTTTTTATGATTCCTCCCTTGCTTAACGTGGGCCTTAACATTTCCAATCTTCGTGTCAAAATATTAAAAAAACTTAAAAAACACATACAAATTAATGTTTTGGATTTTTATTTTATATTTTGAAATTTTTTTAAAATCCCAGCATGTCCACCAAAACCGGATATTCCAACGGGCAGGTCCACATAACCGGGCCGGTTTTGCAAACATTGGTTTGAGACCTAAAAGTGATCTATTCTATACATTTTCTTTTTGTGGTACATTAATTTTGATTCTTCAAACACCATCATGTCAGCACTGCTTTAGGAGCTCTAATTTCATGTATCTGAGATGGAAATGGATGACAGTGATTTGGGATGTGTTTTGGGTTTCGAATCCTTTGAAACCAAAGTGGAATCAAGAGTTGGCCAACCCTCCAAATTCTTCAATAATTCTTTTTTTTTGTCATGTCTTTTTCTTTCATCAGCTGTGGGGAATATCCTTGATTTACTTTCTCTATTCTTTTTTGTAGTTTCAAAATACCCTTTGAGTGCCGCATGTTGCACTGGTCGTATCTAAAACGCTGTGGAGAGGAAGTGGAACATTTTGTAACTTGATGCACTTTTCCCCCTTAGGTTTATTCATGTAAAATTTAGTGTCCTCGATGAAACAATGGATGAAAGTTTGAAGTTCATACATACCCGTAATTCTCTAAACGTATTAATGTGTGTTTTTATGCATATTTGTAATATATTTATCAAAACTGGACGAAACCACTAGTCCAACCGATCAAACTTCCAAACTGTATCCCAGCCAGTATGATTCAAAAAAAAAGCTGGGTATGATCAAAACATGGTTAAAATTATTATTTAAACCAATATTAACCAGTTGGACCAGCTAGTTTTGATAGGTTGGATTATTTAAACAAACTTAAGCTTTTTACATTATATTATATGTTTTTAAACTATATTCTTTTTTTTTTTTTTTTGTGAACTTCATGTTTAACCTGTTTGATCATCAATTGTATTGATTTTGTGTGGACCAGACCCTTTACAAGTTTGCTAGTTGGCTCGATCCTTATACTGCATTTTGAAGGTTACACTTTTAAGCCGGTAGCAGACCTATTGTGTTTATCAATGTTAAAATTAATATTATTAACCTTTAGTATAAGGTGGTCACAATTAATCTTAACCATTGGATGTGAAATTGGGTAGCTACATTTATTCCATTAATCTAGCTCAAAGTTTCCAAAAAAAAAAATTCTTGAATTTTGTGACATACCTAAGCTATTAGATTTCACATCGGATGGTTACAAATAAGGGTGTGGTTTGTATAGGGCCTAGGCTCTAAACAATCAAATTAGAGCCTACCTTCAAATAGTTTCGAGAAATGTGGTTTCAATATTGAAAATCTTTGTGATAGCCTTAAAATATAGTTTTATATTTATTTATAAAGTTTAAAGCTTAAAAAATAGTGTAGACCGACATATCTAAGAAATCTTGAAAATTAACGGTAAAAAATTGCATTACAAAATACATTATTTCTAAAACTTGCAATCCATTTTTTTTCTCATGTCCATGCATCTTGATGTTGAGATGATCAATTTGAAGATATTTGGGCATCAAAATAACCTCTTCTAGTGAAATTTTAGAGGTAGGCTCAAATTTGATTGTTTAGAGCCTCGGCTTATATAAATTTTTCCCTATAAATAATTATGACCTCCTTGCACTAAAAGTAAATGATCTCACTGTATATAATCCCAAAAACCAATTACTTGGGTCGGGACTCTCTAACTCAGGTCAAGTCAAATAGAAATTACAATAAAATATCAGGAATCACTATCGGAGTTAGTTCCCGTGGAAGTAACTCTAGCGACTCCGAGTTGGAGGTGTGTATAGAGTACAATGATATTGCTTTGATTATCAATTGAGAGTTGCATTCAAATAGAATGACTTTCAGTAGTATCCACCCAACACGGCCTAACATGCATTGAATATGACCATCATCTTACACGAAGAGGTAGGGTTTTGGTGCATCTGAGGACACAATTGTCACGATGACTGTAGCTTCCTAAACTGCATCTTGATTTTGGGTTGGAAAAGTTTATAGGTCTATCATTTAGGACCCTGCGAACAAAAATCTAATAATAATAACAACAAACAATAATGATAACTAGAACTTGAGTGTTATAAATTGTTTATTTTATGAACTTTTTGGCCCTCTATTTTAAGTTTTCAAAAGTCATCTTATCTGCTCTGTTGTAGGGGGTGTATTATAAACGCAACTTGGTCAGGTAAAAAAAGTGAGTGAATACTTATGATAGGACCCGGTTCCTATGCTGTCAAGCCCAATGTTAAGAGTATGGGAGAGAAAAAGAGTACACATGAATTTACGTGGTTTAGCCGATTAGGCCTACATCCACGAAAGAAAAATTAATCTGTATTATTATGACACTTCTATGGCTCCCTTGTCCAGATTTATAGAATTGTACATGATAATATTCTATATTGAAGAGTCCACAACAGGAAACAGTGATCAACCTAATTAAGGGAAATCAACGTGATTTAGGAAAGCTGGTTGATATGCAAATATCACTGGGATACACCAAGCTGTCTCAACACTCCCCCTCAAGTTGGTGCGAAGAGATTGAATGAGCCCAACTTGTTAAGAGCATAGATGAATTTTTCCTTGCCAACCGTTTTAGTGAAGATATCTGCAAATTGATTTTCACTGTTAACATGAGGAGTACATATTGTCTTGGCTTGAGCCTTCTCCCTGACAAAATGAGAATCAACTTCAATATGTTTCGTTCTTTCATGAAAAACATTATTAGTTGCAATATGGATCGCAACTTGGTTATTACAAAATAATGGTATTGGCTTGACTGACTTGAAACCTAAGTCATTGAGAAAGGATTTTAACCAAATTAGTTCACATGTTGTGGACACCATGGCATGATATTCTGCCTCAGCACTGGATCTAGCGACAACATTTTGCTTTTTACTTTTCCATGTGACAATATTTCCATGAACAAAAGTGCAGAAACCTGTGGTACATTTTCTATCTGAAGGATTACCAACTCAATCTGTATCACAATAACCAATTATGTTTTCATGTCCATTGTTTTTCATTTAGATTCCATGACCAGGGGAATATTTTAAATATCTTAGAATTCTATCAATGGCCTGCATGTGAGAAGATCAGAGGGTATACATGAATTGACTAACTATGCTCATAGCATAGGCGATATTTGGTTTGGTAATAGTTAAGTAAATTAATTTTCTAACAATTCGCTGATATTGTCCAACATCTTGAAGATGTTTACCTCAACTAGAGTATCAATAGGTTTAGCTCCAATTTTACCATTTTCTCTCAAGAGATCTAAGGAATATTTCTTTTGTGAAATAAACAATCTTTTCTTAGAATAAGTAACTTCTATACCAAGGAAATACCTTAAGTTTTCTAAATCTTTAATATAAAAAACATTGTCGAGATATTTATTAAGTTGATCAATCCCTTGTATGTGGCTCTCAGTGACTATAATGTCATCAACATATACCAATACAACAATTCCGGTAGAATTCCCTTTATTAAACATAGAAGAATCAACAATACTTCTAGTAAAACCATTATTTAATAAGGCCATGCTTAACTTGGCATATCAGGCCCTAGGAGATTGTTTTAAGCCATATATTGCTTTATTTAGTTTGCACACAAGATCTGAATTTTTTCTAAGGTGGCCATGAGGTATTCCATATAATATCTTCTTTTAAATCGCCTTGAAAAAAAGCATTTTTAACATCGAGTTGGAACAAGGGCCAATTTGATTTGTGGCAATTGAAAGAAGAACTTTAACAGAGTTCGTTGTGGCCGCAGGTGCCAAAGTTTCTTTATAGTCTTCACCATAAGTTCGTGTAAACCCTTTTGCAAACAACCTAGCTTTGTGTCTCTCAATTGTACCATTACTCTTGTACTTGATTTTACATACTTATTTATTTCCAACCACTTTCTTTAATTTGAGTAACTTGACAAGTTCCCAAGTATGATTCTTGTCAAGGGTGCGAAGTTCTTCTTCCATAGACTCTTTCCAAACTGACTTGGAAATAGCCGCTTGGAAGTTAGTCGTTCCATATTCGAAGAAACTGAGCTAAAATAGGAAAAGTAATTTTGAGAGAAATGAGAGTAATCAACAAATTGTTCAATAGGATAGGTGGAAGCATTATAGGTATAAAACTCATGAAACTTACTTGGGAGATGAGTGGTACTTTGAGGTTGATTAATGGAAGGGGGGGCCACAAGAGTGTCGATTTGGTGAGGTTCAGCTGGAGGTTCTTCTTCATGAGGAACTTTGACTCATGAGGAACTTCGACTGCTTCTCCTCCATTCCCATTTTCATCATTTTTATCAATATCAAAATTATCAACAATGATGTTGGGCATAACCATATGTGTCTTCTCCTGAACCAAACTTTCCTTAGTGGGAACAAAATATGGTTCATTTTCTCAAAAAACAACATCACAGGAAATGATAACCTATCGGTTAATCAGATCATAGCATTTATATGCCTTTTGAGTGGGACAGTATCCGATGAAAGTACAATTTTTTGCTTTAGCGGTTAATTTATCAACATTTTGACTGTGCACAAAATAGACACATCCAAATATTTTGAGATGATTCAAAGAAGTCTTCTTTCCTTTTAGAACTTCCACAGGAGATCTATTTTCAAAAGTTTGCTTGGCCATCTATTAATTAAGTAACATGCTGTTAAAACAGCATCTCCCCAAAATGTTTTGGCATATTGCTCTAAAACATCAGAGCTCAAGTGACCTCAAGTAAATGGCGATTCTTGCGATTGATAATCCCATTTTGTTGGGGTGTTCCAACGCAAGAACTTTGGTGAATTATTCCTTTTTCTTTAGATAAGTGGAAAAATTGTTGTTCACATATTATGTCCCATTGTCATATTGCAACACTTTAATTTTGGCATCAAATTGAGTTTCAATCATTTTAGAGAAGTCTCGAAAAGTGGGATCTTTTGAATAGAGTAAATATACCCAAATTATCCTCAAAAAATCATCAATAAATGTCACAAAATATCGATGTCCACGAGTAGATTTAATTGAAGCAGGTCCCCAAACATCAATGTGAATTAAATTAAATGGAGTAAGAGATGTTCTAGTAGAACTTCTAAAATGCAAATGAGTTTGTTTCGAATACCGACAATTATTATAATCCGTAGAGTCCAAATGGAATGAAGGAAAAACATAACAAAGAATTTTCTTAGAGCGATATCCAAATCTCAGATGCCATTTTCTACTATCTGTTACCTCATTCTCTTTAGAAGTGACAAGGGCTTTTGTGGCAGAATCCAAAATATAAAGCTCATGAACCAGCTTCCCCTCACCAATCTTCCTCCCCATGACCCGATCCTAGAACAATACATTTTAAGGAGAAAAGATTATATCACAATTATGACTTTAGATGATTTTACTAACCGATAAAAGATTAGATGAAAAAGAGGGTAAATAACGAACATTAGAGGAATATGAACTACTAAAAATTTTGGTTTTCCATTTCCTTCAACAGGAATGAGAGTTTCATCTGCTATTGTGACAGGATTCCTTTTCGTATTTTTATCAAGATTTAAAAGCAGATTAGGAATCCCAATCATATGATCAGTAGCTCCAGAATCAGTAATACATGATGTTGGTGATTGGGAAAAAAAGAAACGGATTTACCTGGTTCATGGTAAGGAGTTTTAGAGTTGGAAGCAATCAAAGTTCTGTAAAAATTTTGGAACATTTGGGCTAACTTCTCAAGAGTTTGATGAACATCTTTGTTGGCTATTTGAGTAGAGTTTTTATTTTTTCCTTACATTCATTATCTATTTTTTTCAGGGTGAAGTTTCCATCAATTTTCTATCGGGTGGCCTTCGTACTTACATTCAGGACAGTAAGGTCTTCCAGTACCATGGTTTTATCACGACCACGCCTAGATTTAAAGTTTGAAGTAAAGGCTTTTTCAGAGCAATGATTAGTTTCACTTTTAAGAGCTGACCTATTAGATTGCTCTGGATGATTTTTATCATTTCCAATCATAGCCTGACCCTTAGATTCATCTCCATTAATAATGGAGCAAACATAATCAAAGTCAGACATTTCTTTAGACACTAAGATTTGGCTTCTCAAAACCTCATGTTTAAGTCCAAGGGCAGACAACAAGGCAAATGTCTTTTCTTGATTTTTTTTAGTTTCAAGTGTTTTCAGATCAATAGTAGTGGGCAGAAAATAATCCAATTGATCAAATATACCAGAGGCGATGCCAATAAGCTCACTAAAAGTTTGATCACCCAACTTCAAATTCATAATTTCTTGTTTAATTTGATAAGCTTTTACGACATTGTTTAGACCTCCATGGATAGCTTGGGCTTTACTCCAAACAGCGGTAGCCATGGAGCAAAACTGAAATCCAGAAGCAATTTTGCGATCCATAGAATTCAAAAGCCAATTTTTTACTAAGTCATTGTTGGTTTCCCACTCCTCATATTTTGGATCAGTACTTGGAGTGGCCTTTTTAGTTCCATTTATGTATCCCAATTTTCCTTTTCCACTAATAAATAATTTGGTAGAGTTAGCCCAAAAATATAATTGACCCCTCCCTTTAATAATTCAGTGGTTATTGTAAGGTTGGGATTTGGCTCATTATTGTTGGAATTTTCAGCTATAAGAACGAATACAATGGTTAAGTAAAAAAGAACGAAGAAAGTCCTTACCGAGTCAAGCCAAGAGAATACCAAAAAAGAATACCCAAAAAATCACAAGGTTCAACACCATGTAGTTGTTGAAGCTGGTAAAGTGCACAAGATAGCCTACAAAATCGCTGAATAAGAATATTGCTTTATTGAAATAATGTGGTCTCACCACAAACTTATGAGAGAAGAGACCGCCAGCAATCAACTTATGAGAAAAGAGACCATCAGCAGGCTGGCACAAAAAATTTGGTCGCCAAGAAAAACATTACGGCAGTCAAGCTTGAGTTTCTCTCTCTAGAAATTGCTAAGGATACATCAATATCAGGATCAACTTGAGGGTACACTGAATGCAATTTTTTGCATTCCAAAAGACATAAACAGTTTGCAAAACTTTTGCTTTGCAAGAGAGACGTCCTTACAATGAAGTGGCTCTATATCCCGAAGGGGCACTTCCAAAATTTCCATAACCAGAATGCATCCCAAAAAATCCAATCTTATTTTCTCTCTGAAAGATATGAAGAGAAATAAAATAACAGGGCTCCGAAAGGGAATATGAACCTGCCCACTGAAAAACCCTGACGAAAAGGTGAGATTGGGCTTGCCGGTGAGACGAAGGATCACTCTATTGCCCCAGGTACATCATCAATTCTCGAAACCCTAGATCAGCATAGTAGAAGAGGGCTCTGAAGCCATCGGAAAATAACAGCCGATCGATCAAAACATGTTAATCTTCCAAAGCCACAAGGTATTTGGATGACCATTGCCAAAGGTAATTGAACGCCTTGAAAAGTAGAGAGCTACTTTTCATTAAACGATCATGCCCAAAAGTTTTTGAACACAGCTGACGTTCCAAACCATGAACAATCCAAGTCATGGATCAGAAGAAGTTATTGGGAGGAACTTGTTGTTGTCTGGCAACATATTATTAGCGATCAATCACCATAGTCTGATACCATGTTAAGAGTATCGGAGAGAAAAATAGTACACAAGAATTTACGTGGTTCAACCAATTAGGCCTACATCCACGAAAAGAGAATTAATCTGTATTATTATGACCTTTTTATGGCTCCATTGTACATATTTCTAGAATTGTACATGATAACATTCTATATTGAAGTGTCTACAATAGGAAAAAGTGATCAGCATGATGAAGGGAAATCAACGTGATTTAATAAAATTGGCTGATATGCAGGTATCACTGGGATAGACCAGGCTATCTCAACACCTACATATGTAGATATATGGGCCTCTTAATAAATCTATTTTTGAGATGGATTTTAAGACTTAGTTTTTAAGTATATGTAATATCTAACATAGAAATCATGAATATGAAAAAATAAATAAATTTTAAAACTAAAAATAAAAATTTTAGTAAGAAAATATTTGAACCGTGAGTTTTCATTGTTTTTAGATGAAACATCTACTTGCATCCATCTTTAAAATTGATGCTTTATACTTTTTAAACTGCACATGTAGAAATGCGGTCCAACCCGCATGAAACAATTTTCCCTTATGATATTGCTTTATTAAAGGCGTTATGGCCTTCGAAATCATCAAGTACCCTCTCGATTAAATGGGATCAATGATTTAAAAATCGGCGAGTCGAACCGGACTCGTCCGTTTCGACTCGAGAATCGGCACAACCCGTACCGGTTCCATCACAAAACCGGGAACCGCCCGGTTCTAGAGTAGAACCTCTGGTTCCCTCCCGGTTCTAGCCAGTTCCCTCTCCGTTCTAGCCTCAAAAGCACCTTCACACGTGTGTACGTGTCACGCGTGCGACACGTACCACTCCCACACGTGTGTATCGACACGCACCACTCCCACACGTGTGTACATTTGACACGAGCGGTACACACTCCTACACGTGCTACACACACTCTCACACGTGCCATACGTGCCACTCCTACACACTCCAACACGTGCCATACGTGCGAGCACGTACACGCCCACGTGCCACACACACTCCCACACGTGCCATACGTGCAAGCACATGCACGCGTGCATATGTGCATCGGTTCTAGCCGGTTCAGGCCTAAAAAACACTTTCACACGTGTGTACACATCACACGTGCGATACACACCTTTCACACGTGTGTACGCATTACACGTGCGTCACACATGCGATACACACCACTCCCACATGTGCCACACGTGGGACACGTACATGCACGCGTACATATGCACGGATGCCCTTGTGTTTTCACACTTGTATTTATCTTCCAATTACATAGTTATTTATATAGCATATTTGAATACTCATCCTTCGATGTGGGATAATTCCCAAACATCATTAAATGAAAACAGAATATAAATATATGCTATTAATAAGAAATTTTAAACACATATGCTGATGAGGCATGATGGTTATCACTAATGTTATTTGCTTTAATTTCTCAAGTTCAAATCCCCCCTTGGGCTATATAATAGTTTATCTCTTTTTGAGCTAATTTTTGTTCCCCATTGAGCATATAATAAATTAAAGTGTTATTTCCAAAATTTGTACACATTTTATTAATTTTTACATTGATAACCAAATCTTTTATTTTATTTATTAATTTTTACATTATAAATCATGTAATGTACTATTTTTCTTACAGTTGTCAATAATACATTTTAAATTAGATAATATTATAAAATATTTTTAATTTGTTATTATTTATCTAATAAAATAATTATAAAATGTAAACTAATAATTATAATTTCAGTATATTATATTATAATTAGTTAGGTATTAATAATTTTGGATTATAGTTAGTTAGGCTGTAATAATTTGGGTTTTTTTAGCGGATTAGGGTTTTTTGTCAAAACGAGATTTTAATGGCCATTCTTTCATTGATTTAGTCTACTCTTTATTATAGTCCATGTATAATTTATATATTTTATCCATGATAATTCTATGATTTTTCTTTTATGTGATGCAAATTTAATACTTAAGCTTATACATGGAAACAACATCTCAATATTCACAAATTGATGAAAAAAATGAAAGTTAATAATGTAGTACCCGCATTTCTTATTGGACTCCTAAAAAACAACATTTATAATGAATTTTAGTAATTTTTTCGGATTTTTTTGAAGCTTTAATCCGACTGATTCAGCCGATTCCTGATCCGAATAGCCGATTCGCCTATCCAGATCGCCGATTTGCCGATCCGGATCTATTTTTGAGGTGCCCGATTCGGGTCATCGATCCGCTTTTTAAACCATTGAATGGGATGCAATGCATCAAACAATGAGTTATCACGCCTACGATATTTATCTTTTCGCATTCCCACGTATGAATTTAAAGCAATGTTATCGCATAGCTGGGGGATATGTTGTTGTGCATAAGGGGCAAAAATTTAGAAAAATTTACAACGACGCTCCCCCATCTAAAAAATTTCCCTAAGAAATTGAAATAAGGACTCGTGTAATCTAGCCGAAATATTTTTTCTTTTTTTCTTCTTTTTCAATTTTTTTTCTTTTCTTCACGTCTTAGATCATGGTCAATTTATAATAAAACAACTTCAAAAAAACAAAAAAGACGTAAATAGGATATCAAGAACTTGAAGCCATTCAAAACCTTTCAATCACAAAACTTAAACATAGGTGAACCCCCTTGATGACCTGGTTGAGAGATAAAATCTCTTTTACTACACCCTAAACCTTAGCCCCAACGGAGATGCGAGAGATGAGAGAACTCCATGAGAGCAAGAGAGAGGGGGTGCCCCTTTGTTTGCAAAGGAAGAGAGAAAATTAAGAGAGAGAGAGAGAGAGAGAGAGAGAGAGAGAGAGAGAGAGAGAGAGAGAATTCTTGCTAGGGACGTGCCCCTTCCTTTTTTTGTGGGAGAGAGAAGAGAGAAATTTTAGGTGTAAGAGATATGGTATAGAGAATATTGGGCACGGTCCATCGTTTTTTATAGTGCTTCAAGGGGTTCTAGGGTTTCTTAGAGTTTTATATGGTTTGTCTCTTCATGTAACATTGAATATGCACAATTGATCTTGGGTGACTTGTGGGATGAGATATATGAGCCGTTCATTCCATTGATAGGCTATCAAGATCATATGGAAGGTGTTAAAACCATTATCCCCAACTTCCTAAACTATTTTCCGATCAATTAATTCAAATAACAAATTAATATTTGATAATATTACCATTTCTTATTTTATGCATACGCCTTCTCATACATACCAAAATTTATTTCAAAATTTCCTCAAGCTTAATCTTTCCAATACACAACTTACTTATCCCTCAAGACAAGAGCTTGTGCTCTACAAAATAGAAACTCCTTAGGGTGGGGTGCGCCACCCTAGGTGGCGCCCAATGGACCCCACCCATATTGTCATAGGGGGTCCATAAAGCCTATCTCTTATGAAATATTTAAAATATTAAAATTAATATTGTGATATTTAGAAATTCATAAAATCATATTTGAATAATTAAATCAATGTAAAATTAATATCTTTGTTTTTTACAAATCCAAATTTGACAAAAAAAATATCCAAAGATTTAGAAAATTTAAATAACAATTTAAAAATTCATATATCATTAAAACAATTTACATAGAGTCAAGGCTCTAAACAATAAAATTTGAGTCTACCTAAAAAATTTCACTAGAAGAAATTGTTTTGATGCCTAAATATCGTCAAATTGATCATCTCGACATCTTGATGTATGGACATCAGATAAAAATGGATTTCAAGTTTTAGAAATTGTGTATTTTGTAATGCATTTTTAGAGTGTCAATTTTCAAGATTTAAAGTTTTCATAGATTTATCGATCTACGTTATTTTTGAAGCTTTGAACTTTATAAATAAACATGAAAATATATTTTAAGGCTATCACAAACATTTCCAATATTGAAATCATATTTCTCAACACTATTTAAAGGTAGGCTCTAATTTGATTGTTTAGAGCCTAGGCTCTATACAAACCACACCTTTGAAACAAACATAATTAAATATTTTAATGGAAAAATGATCCTTGTGGTTTAGGAATAAATATACACTGGGGCACTTTATCTTCAATTGTGGATCATAGTCCACACTCGCTTTCTCAAACCGACGCAGTATTGCCCATGACCCACAGTCCATATACGAGATCATTAGTGGGTGAACGAAGTCTAGTTAATGGGCAAAAGGTCGTAGTCCCAGTTTATGGATTTCAGGTACTCCCTTAGAGAAGAAACCAATGACACCCAAGCCTAATGCATTCCATTGCTCGATGGTGCACATGGGCTATCTCTCACACATGCACATGCTTCACCCTAAAAGATGATTCGCTTTCCAAAAAATGGCTATCAATGTGTATGCCATGTGATTATATGTGGATGAGGCTTTGACCCGTCTCTGGAAGCTTTCATCACACACAAGGGTCACACAGTCCATCGACTCACTCTTCCGGGCATACTTCGACCTCGTCAAGGGATGACCCATCTAACCCTTATCGGTTTGTTTTCTATGCCCAAGTAATATGAGTTTTCCCTAACCAGACTAACCTAGTTCGTTAAATACAATATGGTATCAACAAACATCGTTTGCTTAGTTTGTTTCACACGGGACCACACTCCCACTAAGTTCATGTTCCACTATATAAAATTCATTTACAAGCACTCATAAAGCCTTTAATGGCCATACATACCCAAACATAAATTTCATTTTATGTTCATACCAACTGTTTTCAAAATTTTTATTTTTCCCAAATTCCCTTTGCCTCACACTTTGAAGGTCCCAAGTTGTTCCAACATTAATTTCGGACCTTCAATGTTTGGAGTACAGGCAATTTGGAAAAAAATAAAAACTCAAAAAAGTTGGTATTAACATAAAGGGTGTGGTTTGTATAGAGCTGATGCTCTAAACAATCAAATTGGAGCCCACCTTCAAATAGTGTTGAAACATATGGTTTCAATACTAGAAACCATATTTTAGCCTTAAAATATATTTTCATACTTAATTATAAAATTTAAAGCTTCAAAAACTATGTAGATCAAGCATTTATGAAACCTTGAAAATTAACAGTCCAAAAATGTATTACAAGATACATTATTTTCAAAATTTGAAATCCATTTTTTTCTGATGTCCATACATCTTGATGTCAAGATGATCAATTTGAAGATATTTGGGAATCAAAACAACCTCTTCTAGTGAAATTTTTGAGCAGTTAACGATTAATGCAGCTCATGAATGCACAATTAATGCACCTCTTCTAGGCTTAAATTTAATTGTTTAGAGCATCGGCTCTATATAAACTTTTCCATATATATATATATATATATATATATATATATATATATATATATATATATATATATATATATATATATATATATATATAGATATATATATAGGTAGATACTACAAAATGCCTATAGGCGAAAATGATCATTGATTTCGCCTACCCCCATCACTGTTCAAAGTTCAACGTACGGTCACGATTGTCAAGTAGTATTTTAGTTTTCATTTTTTTATACAAATCGAAATGACCTAAAATTTGGAACATGTATTCATAAAAAATAGACAAATCTATGAAAAATATCAAAAAATACTTTACATGAAAAATTGATCGAAATACCCCCAAAACATTTTGAGGGTATTTTGGTCAAATTACTTTTCATGAATTATTTATATATATATTTTATTAGGTGTGCCTCACTAAGATGTAGACACGCTCCAAAGTTTAGGTCATTTTGATTTGTAGAAAACAAATGAAAAATAAAACACTACCAGACAATTGTGACCATACGATGAACTTTGAATGGTGATGAGGGTAGGCGAAATCACTGTTCATTTTTACCTGCAGGCGTTGGGAAGAATTTCCCTTATATATATATATATATATATATATATATATATATATATATATATATATATATATATATATATATAAGTAATGGTACTATGAGACTCTCCCACACCCATGTGATAACTTTTCTAAAGATCTGTGTCAAAATTTAATGGTGATCGTTTGGAGTCCTACTCACATGGATGTGGGAGGGTATCATAGTATCATTAATATATATATATATATATATATATATATATATATATATATATATATATATATATATATATATATATATATATATATATATATGGAGTGGATTCAGTACGCCCACTAGCTGACTGCTATAGTAAACGCCTAAGGCCTAGATTGAATTTGGGCCGATCTGACAATCACAACCTCTTTTCATGTTTGAACTTTCATTTTTTTTCTATAAATCCAGAGTACTTAAAATTTTAGGTATATTCTTCTCATCAACGCACACCTAATAAAAATAAAAATAAAATAATCTGAAAAAACAAATTGACCAAAATACCATCGAAACTTTACAGGGGTATTTTGATCAATTATTTTCATGTAAATTTTTTTTTTATATTTTTTGAAGATTCACCTTTTTTTATGTACACACGTTCCAAATTTTAGATTCTTCTGATTTATAGAAAAAAAAAATTAAAATTCAAACACTACCAAACATCCAAGATAGTCAAATGGGCCCAGATTCAATCTAGGTCGTTGGCATTTACTGTAGCAGTACACCATTGGGCGGACGATATATATATATATATATATATATATATATATATATATATATATATATATATATATATATATATATATATATATATATATATATATATATATATATATATATATATATATATATATATATATATATATATATATATATATATATATATATATATATATATATATATTTATTTATTTATTTATTTATTTATGAGCAATGATTTCATGCAATGGTGGTATCATAATATAATGCAACCACACTAAAAAACCATGTTAGAGATATTTGTTTGAAACAATTTTACATATATATACTCTTTTCATTCTAAAGAATAATCGCAAAAAAGGAAATTTAGAAAAAAACACTCAAAAAAAGTGTTTTTCTAGCCCAATTAACATAAGCCATCCATTTTAGTGAGAAGGTTAGATATAGGCCTCAAAAGGATTTTTTTCCCCAAAATTTTTATATAGTGTTATCATCATTGGATTAACAATACTAAAAAATTAAAAAGTGATTTTGAATTTGGCAAGGCCTAGATCTTGAAATTCACCGAATGGATGGTCGAGATTCATTGTTGGAGGGTACTAATTTTGACATATCTAGGGTGCAAATTGAATTTTTTTTCCCATAAGATTGATTATGAGGATGAAGAGAATGGGTGTGCAAAATTTGGAGTCATTCAAATGCCAAAAACATGATTTTCTAAAAGTGTAGTTGCAGTATAATGTGATACAATCGTTGCATGAAATCATTGCTCTCTCTCTCTATATATATATGTGTGTGTGTGTAAGGTTTGTATAGAGCCGAGGTTCTAAACAATCAAATTAGATCCCACCTTCAAATAGAATTGAGAAATGTGGTTTCAATATTGAAAATCTTTGTCCTTAAAATATATTTTCATCTTTAATTATAAAATTTAAAGCTTCAAAAATAATGTAGATTGAGCAGATCTACGAACACTTGAAAATATTGAAAATTGATGTCAAAAAATGTGTTACAAGATGTACTATTTTCAAAACTTGAAATGTATTTTTTTTCTCATGTCCATGTATCTTGATGTCGAGATGATAATTTGAGGATATTTGGACGTCAAAATAGCCTCTACAAGTAAAATTCTTTTGGTGGGCTCTAATTTGATTGTTTATATCCTCGGCGGGCTTTAATTTGATTGTTTAGATGGTCGGCTCTATAAAAAAATTTTCATATATATATATATATGCCGCGTGTGTGTGAGAAGAATAAAGATTTGGGTTGCCTGCAAATCGAATGATTGGCTCTTGTGTACTTGCATTCCGTCAGGCACCACATGAACTGCATGGCTAATAAAAACTTTTTTGTGGCACAATGGCTTGAGCCCATGTAAAATGTACCAGTATGCCACTGTGCAAAGCTATGACCAAGACGTTAACTTAAAGCCACAGTTATTTATGTGTTTTTATTTTTTAAATAATCAAAATTTTAATTATTAAAATATTGGATGCCCTTATTCATGTATGTGTTAGAATATGCGTTAACACAACACAAAAAATTTATACTACTTACGGAGTAAATTTATGTCTAGTGCCATCATGGAACATGAATTACTCTTTTATAATAAAACAAAAAAATAGACTTATTGTTTACTAGAGATTAAGATGAAAATAATAAAATTATTTAAAACATTTAGTTTATTTAGCATTTAAATATTATGGTCATGCGGGTTCATAGAAATATATATTTTAAAAAAAATCGATAGATCAAGTTTGCATTTAGTGTGTATACTGTAATGATAAGTTTTTATTATTAAAATATTATCTCTTTTATTTTTTAAAATGTATATTAAATACGCGATCAAAATTTTTAATTATTAAAATATTGGATGCCTTCACGTAAGTACGTGTGTGTTACATACTTGTTAAAACAAAACAAAAAGTTTGTGCAAATCATAGAGAAAATTACTTTGCATTGCCATCAAAGAGAAACCTGAATTACTTTTCTATAATAAAATATAATTGTTCATTTGAAATGAAGACGAAGAGAATAAAATTATTGGAAACATTTTGTTTATTGAGCTTTACATAATATGAGCATGCGGGTTGACAAAAACATATGTTTTTAAAAAATGGATCGATCAATTTTGCATTTAATGCTTGTAATGAAAATTTTTTTTTATAAAAATATTATCACTTTTATTTTTTATTTTTCAAGATGTGAGTTAAATGGCACATAACAATCAAAATTTTAATTATTAAAATATTGGATGCCCTGTGTGCATGTTAGAATACGTGTTAACATAACACAAAAAGTTTGTGCTACCGATAGAGTAAATTATTTTTTAATGTCAAGGAGAAACTATAAGTACTCTTCTTTAATGAAATATAAAAATATATTTATTGTCTATTAGATTAAGACGATGACAATAAAATTATTAGAAACATTTGGTTGATTTAGCTTTTAAATAATATGGTCGTGCAGGTTCACAAAAGTATATGTTTTAAAAAAATAAGATAGATCAATTTTGTATTTAATGCACATAATGATAAATGTTTACTATTAAAATATTATCTCCTTTATTTTTTTATTTTTAATATATTCATTAAATGTGCAGACGTGATGTAATGCTGTAATGATAAAATTTTTAATTATTAAAATAGTGGATGCCCTCACTTGCCTGTTAGAATACGTGTTAACATAACACAAAATGTTTGTGCGACCGATAGAGTAAATTATTTTTTTAGTATTGTCAAGGAAAAATCTGAATTACTCTTTTATAATGAAATATAAAAATAGGTTTATTGTTCAGAGATTAAAACGAAAATAATAAAATTATTAAAAAACATTAGGTTTAGTTTGCTTTTACATAATATGATGTTACGGATTCACATAGAACAAGAATACTTAAAGTATTTTTAATGATATTCTTTCTATATATCATTTCCATTTCCATTTCACTAAAGGTTTTTAATGTATAATGCATATCTGGCGTTTAATACAATCATTTCAAAATATATATTTCTTTTTAAAAAGGCAATTCGAACCTTTTTGTGAAAGTACATTATTAACGAGCGTTACTAAAAAAGTACTCTTTCTTTCTAGTTTCTCATCACTCTATCTCTCTCTCTCTCTCTCTCTCTCTCTCTCGTTCACTTCTGGTTCTATGAAACCGTCTCTCTCTAGTCTTTCATCACCGTCTCAAACCGTTGCCTCTCCCCCTCTTCTGGTTCGATTTCTCTTGCTTTTAGTTATATGTTTTTGTGCTTAAGGCTTGTTTGGATAGGAGGAAATTATGAATCTTACTATACGTTTAACATGCGAAGTTTTTGAGAGTGGAAGGGATTTTCCCACAAATTATAAAAGACTACTCTTTCATCACTTTTTATAATAGGGATGTCCTCCGAAAATGAACTTATTTTAACACTATAAAAGGTTGTGTGGAAGGCCGTCCTTCCACTTTACAGCTTCCATATAGTAATATACAATATGGAAGTGAGATATTTGACATTAACTCCAACTTCCAAAATCTCCCACTTATCAAACACCCACTTATCAAACATGGAAGTGAGATATTTGACATTAACTCCAACTTCCAAAATCTCCCACTTATCAAACACCCACTTATCAAACACGCGTTTAGATATTTGAAATCCAAAAAAATCTATAGATTTTCAATATCAAGGATTTTTGTCATGGATTACTCAAATCTCTTGTTTGGATATACTACTATACAACATTCATGGATTCTTTGCAATCACTTCTATGTCTATTGTTTCGTAACAAAACTTGATCCAATTTCTCTCTCTAAATTTTTTATATATTTTTTCTCTCTAAAACTCCAAATTTGGAATAGTATATCTATAAAAATTTTGAGATAGTTTCACTCTCTAAAATTTGGTATGGTTTGTCTCGCTAAAATTTAATATACTTTCTATTAAAAATTTTAAATTTGAAATTGTCTATCTAAAATTTTGAGATAATTTAACTCTCTAAAATTTTTAGGTGCTTGACTCTCTATAGTTTCTCTTTCTAAAATTTTAAGATACTCTCTCTCTAAAATTTAAAAGTTGATATAGTTCCCTTGTTCAATAATTTTGATATAGTTTCCCTCTCTAAACATTTTTAAGTAGTTTCTCTCTCTAAAATATGATATAGTTTTTCTTTCAAATTTTAAGATACTTTCTTTTTTTAAAAGCTAAAATTTTAGATAATTTCTCTCTAAATTTTTTTGCAATAGTTTCTTTTTCTAAATTTTTTAATGTATTTTCTCTCTCTAAAATTTGGTTTCCTCTTTTAAATTTTAAGATGCTTTTTCTCCCTAAAACTTCAAGTTTGATATAGTTTCTCTCTCTAAAATTTTAAAATAGTTTATCTCTTTAAAATTTAATAGTCTCTCTCTAAACTTTGATATACTTTCTCTCTCAAAAGTTTAAATTTTGAGATACTATCTCAATCTAAAACTTAAATTTTGAAATAGTTTTTCTCTTTAAAATTTTTTGAGATAGTTTCTCTCTCTAAATTTTTTTTATACTTTCGCTATTTAAAATTTGATGTAGTTTATCTCTCTAAAATTTTAATATACTTTTTCTCTCTAAAACATAAATTTTATGATAGTTTCTCTTTCCAAAAAATTTGAGATAGTTTCTATCTCTAAATTCTTTTTGGTAGTTTTTCTCTTTAAAATTTGATAGAATTTCTATTTCTAAAATTTTATTATATTTTCTCTATCTAAAATTTAAAATTCAAGATAGTTTTTTTCTAAAACTCAAAATTTGAGATAGTTTCTCTCTCTAAAAGACGAGATATTTCTGTATCTAAATTTTTTCGGTCATTTTTCTTTCTAAAATTTATAATAGTTTATCTCTAAAAGTTTAAGAATACTTTCTCTCTCTACAATTTTAAAAATACTTTTTCTTTCTAAAACTTAAGATTTGATATAGTTTCTCTCTCTAAAATTTTGAGATAGTTTTTATTTTTTAACTTATTAGATACTCTTTAAAATTTGATATAGTTTCTCTCTCTAAAAATTAAAATATGAGATTGTTTCTCTTTCTAAATTTTTGAAATAGTTCCGCTCTCTAAAATATGATAGTTTTTTTAAAAAATTTTAGGATTTTCTGTCTCTAAAATTTTAATGTACTTTATCTCTCTAGAAGTTAAAATTTGAGGTAGTCTATCTCTAAAATTTTGAAATAGTTTATCTCTTTAAAAAAAGTTTGGTACTTTTTTTCTCTAAAATTTTAACATATTTTCTCTCTCTAAAATGTTAACATAATTTCCCTCCTTAAAAGTTAAAATTTGATATAGTTTTTCTCTCAATAAATTTTACGTTAATTTTTTTTCGAAAAATTTAGGTGCTTTCTATCTCTGAATTTCTTGTACCTATCAAATGCTCCCAATGAGGGAGCCGACGAGTGAAATATATAGGCTATGGAAATGAAAAAAATAAAATTTGGGCGTAGAAATGAAGTCATGGAAAAATAAGTCTTACATCTATGATTTTGATTTTCCTGATTGCAAGTATCCTAGTCATTAAATAATCCAAACCGTGGATTTTGACGAAATCCTATGTATTAGCAACCCACGTAAGCAAGCCCTTAGGTTTTCTGTTTGGTACTGGGCCTTTTTCTCTCTAAAACCTCACCGAAAACACTAATTTCAACAGGAACCAGGAAATTCACTTTCTCTCACTTTACTCCGACCCTCTCTCTGAGCTTCTCAACAAGAAGAAGATGAAGATCCATGTGAGAAGGCAAACTTCTCTGCTGATTTGAAACTCTTTGTTGGGAACCTCCCTTTTAGTGTTGATAGTGCAAGGCTTGCAGAGCTCTTCGAGCAAGCTAGAAATGTCGAAATTGTTGAGGTAATTATCTCTTTACAGCTCTTTCACTCTACCAATTTCAGCTCTTTCCTCTGTGGATTTGGATGGATATCTCTTCATATATTAGGGGTTTAACCTCTGTTGGATTATTGGTTAAATTTTGTCTTTGCATTGTTTTTGGGCTTGTTATGTTGAAATCTGAACTTGGGTCTTTTTTTTTCTTGGCTTACTTTTTTTTTTTTTTTTAAAAAGGTTTTAGCCTTTCATTTTGACTATAGATGTACTGCTTATGTTTTAGTATAACATTTAATTGTTTTGCTATTGTTTATTTAAAAGGGTTTTAAGGGATTTTGAGGAGGGCGAGTTGGGCTCTGTAACTCGCTTCGGCAGGTTTGCTGAGGCCTAGTCACTGGTTTAAATGCATAGCATTGTTTAATCTCATGTATGATTGGGTTGATGCTCTTCTAGTTGCCAGATTCTTCAATCAACAAAATGGCAAGTTTTGACTGTGTCATCAAATTTGATTGATGCTTTTACTTGATTGTTTTATTTCATTCCTATTGGGGAATATAATACTTTTATTGCAGTCGTGAATGTTCAATGTTTGATCCGCTATAAAAAGTGAAATTAATTTTAACTGGCTTTGATGATAGCATTTTTCCTATTATCTCTTTCCTTCGATGGGTATGCACTATGCATTGTTGTTCCCTTATCATTTTTTAAAGCTAAAGTTGGAGGAAGAATGAATCTTTAGTCATATGTGTGGTACTCATGATGTTTTGAAATGTGTTATCTTTGTTTACTACAGCCATGTGTGTACCATTTGGATTTGCTTTCTACTGAATGAATTTCAATAATTACGAGCTTTACCTTGTAAAAGTTCATCTGTGGAAGCATGGTATAAATCTCCACTGACATGAGTGATGAGATATGCAATTTGCAATTGCTTGAAGCTGGGATGAGTTTGCATGAGGAATCTTTAAGCAATGAGAATGATCATGTCTTAAGTCTTAACCTCTGATGGTTAAATAATTGCATTGCTTTGCTTTTGTGCTTGTTACGTGGAAATTGTTGTATGTGGATGCTCTAAACTTGATGGGTTGATTTTTGGCAAATAAAGTATGAGAAATAAAACATGAAATATATACCACAAGAATACAAATATTTACTTGGTTCTCCACATAAGGGCTACATCTATGGACATGGCAAATAGAAATCCACTATACCAATCGAAATTATATTATAGATTTTGGGATATAGAGTTGCCTCACTAACTTCGACAAAAACCTAGTCCAGCAAACCCTTTTAAGATACTCTCTTGATCGACACCACATGTCATTTTTCCTTCGCTTTACTTCTGACAATCATTACTGACGAACACCAATAGAGATGCGCGCGCAATGAGAAACTGACTCACTCTTTAACTAAAAGGGGAAACTACTTAAAATCCCCATGAGAATCGCTTCTCAACAAGAAATCAACATCTCAATCTTGAGGTATCTATAAGAGGCTCACAATGTTTCTCTCTATGAGAAGCTCTCTTCTCTCTAAGAGTAGCCTTGCATCTCATGCACATATTTCTCTCCATAGGAAGCTATTTTCTCTCTAAGAAGAGCCTTGCATCTCATGCATAGGAGACCTACTATTATACCCATATGGTGACCCAAATAGGGCACATAAATATTTGCCTCTTTCATCCCTTATATATAATATTAGGAATCCACACTAAATACGAAACTTCTTATAAATGTTATATATATCTAAAAAGGGTGTGGATTGTTTAAGGTCGCAACCTTAAACAATCCAATTAAGGTGCACCTCCAAAATTTATTATAACATATAATTTTGATGTAAAATATTATTAGGATTATCTCAAAATCTATTTTCATATCTAATTGTAAAATTTTAAACTCCAAAAATGGTTAAAATCAAATAGATCTATAAACATATGGAAATCTTGAAAATGGACGGTCTAGATAAAGTCTTGTAAGATCACTATTTTTAGGACTCAAAATTCTTTTTATTTTTCATAGTCATATATCTCGATGTCGAGATGATCAATTAGAGTGTTTTTTAACATTAAAACAACATTTTCCGATAGATTTTTGAGGATCATCCGTAGTTCTACATTTTAAGGTTGCAACCTTATGTAAGCTTTTTCCATCTAAAAAACCAAGAGATATATCTAAGAGTCATAATCTTATTGAATTTCTATTTCCTTTAGGAAACTTATCAATATCAATCTCAATCCCACATAATATGGGATTTTCTTATGTGCGTGATTTTGGATAGGACCAAATCCATCAATCTCCATCTTGATATCAAAATCACCTTCTCACCATGCCAACATCCATTGGATAAGATTTATAAAATCTTCATCTTTTGTCAAATAAATACCTTCATCAATCTTGTTGACAATGTTTAAAAAAATGGGTCGATGACCCAAATCTTCCACACCTATACCGGTGTCGGATCGGTGGATCGGATCTGAGAATCGGTTGAATTGGTAAATTTTGTCTCAAAAGCTTTTCAAAAAATCGCTATAAATATCTAAAAACAGTGTTCTTTTAGTTTTTAAAAGAAATTAGGAGTAGTGCATTATGTACTTTCGTTCATTACTTGTAAAAATAGGCGAATATTGAGACACTGTTTTCTTGTCTGGATGTTTGTATAATTGTTAATTATAATATTGTTGTATAATATTGCATCAAAATAATTATAAAATATTATAAAACACTTTTATATTTTGAGATTAAAAATAATAATTTTTCATATAAAGTGAAATTAGTATCACATCAAAGTATCAAACATTTATTAATTTGCTTTACTCATCCAAAATTATCACAACCTAAGTAACTACAATATTATATACTGAAATTGAAATTGATAGATTTATAGTTTATGATTACTTTACAAACAAGATCAAATCTAAACTATCTTATAATATCATCTAATTTACAAAATCTTATTTACAACTATCAGATAAAATAATACATTGCATAATTTGTAATACAAATAAATTAATAAATAAAATGCGATATTTGATTATCAATGTATAATTATTAATTATAATGTTATAATAAATGTGATTAAAAATTCTTTCATATCATATGATCAAAAAATAATAATAAAAAACTATAAATTTTAATATTATGACATTAAAAAAAAAAAAATATATTTTACCATAAAATATCAAAATTAAAGATATCAAAATTCAAAAAATAAAAAAGTGATATATTTATTGCCCTACATTGCCGTACTCCAAGTATATTTATTTTTGTAAAAAAATAAAAAAATATAAAAAAAAAGAATCTCGAGTAGAAAAGCAATAGATAAACAAGCTAGAGAGAGAAAGGTAATTTTCATTATAAGCTTTTCCCTAGGTTTTAAATAATAAATGCGCACTTCGTGTGTGAATGAAATGGACGACGGGGTTATCCCATATCGGAGAATGGCGACATAACATAGACCCATAAAACCTATGATCGTCACAACGCTAGCGGCGGTTTTGTATGTATGACGAGATGCTGACAATTGATCCTTCCCATATGGCGTAGGTGGCACCACGCACGATACATAATTGGTTAACGTGACGGACGATGCCCATGCCCCGCGTGGATCTTGAAGTGTGTTTGAGTTTTTTTAATTAAAATAATATGGATAAATCTGGTTCCATTGAACGATTCTGATCCAGATCACTGTTTTTTCAAACATTGTTTACTGAAAAATAGTGTTTGCAATCAAATTTATCCATCTCAAACTTCGTATTTGCTATCAAATTTCTCCACCTCAAATTTTGCATTTGCTATCAAATTTCTCTACCAACAATGGTTAAAGAGCCTAACATAACTAGGTTAAGAGCTAATTGAGCATGCCATGACGTTGTTAGGATCTCTTAGAGACCTTTATGACCCTCGACTGTAAATGGACCTTTATGAGCCTCTAAAATCTCTTTTAGGCCATGACCAATTTCCTAGTTGGTCCTATACATGTGACCAACTATTAGGAAAATAATTGCAATTGCCAAATGATGGTGTGCAATATCGGTCGGCTATAGAACCCCTGTTACTGGATTAAATCCTCCATGGAAAGTAAAAAATTCTGCGTATTTTGACCATTTCAAGGCAAAAAATGGGGTTGATCCCTCGGCAAAACTGGGATAAAGTTGAGCCAAAAAGTCACGATTCAAGATAAATTCATGAGGAAGTGGTATCTCTTTAGGATCCACTTCAGTGTCTAGAAATTGGTTAATGGGTCAAGATACATGTACTTGGTGTCCCGCCCAAAAAAGAGACCCAAGTCCTAGTAACCTTACATTCAAAACCTCTATCACCATATCGATAACCAAGAAACCTTTAAAACCTTGCATTCAAAACCTTTATCGCGATACCAATAACCCCAAGAAACCTTTAGCGTCATATCGAAACCTTTATTGCCATATAGATAACCTCAAGAAACCTTTATTGTCATATATCAATAACCCCAAGAAACCTTTACTGTCATATTGAAACCTTTACTGCCATATAGATAACCCCAAGAAACCTTTATTGTCATATATCGATGACCACAAGAAACCTTTACTGTCATATCGAAACCTTTACTTTCATATCGAAATCTTTACCGCCCCAATAAACCTAAAACATTTAGTTGAAAGTATGAGACATGGGCATGGTAAACAAAAAGTTACATCATAGATTTTGGGACATAGAGTAGTGTTTGTTTTCAATTTATCCACCTCAAACCTTGCATTTGCTATCAAATTTCTCCACCTCAAACCTTGCATTTGCTATCAAATTTCTCAACCTCTGCTATCAAATCCACCTCAAACTTGCATTTGAAGCCTTTACCGCCATGTCGATAACCCTATAAAACCTTTACAGTCATATCGAAACCTTTACCGCCATATCGATAACCCTAAGAAACCTTTACTGTCATATCGAAATCTTTACCGCCACAGCGATAACCACAAGAAACCTTTACTGTCATATCGAAATCTTTATCGCCCCAAGAAACCTAGCAACCTTTAGTTGAAAGTATGAGACATGGGCACGACAAAAAATAGGTTACATCATAGAGTTTGGGACATAGAGTTACCTCTCTAACCTCGACACTCTCCTGATAAAACACCGCATGTTCTTTTTCCTTCTTTTAAGACACTCTCTAGATCAACACCACATGTCGTTCTTCCTTCTCTTGACTTCTTTACTTTTGACAAAAGGCATCACAACATTTCTCTCCATAAGAAGCTCTCTTCTCTTTAAGAGGAGCGTTGGATCTCATGCACAGGAGGCCCTGCTGCACTCTCTATTTAGAGGAAGCTACTATTATTCCTACATGGTGACCCATATAGGGCACACAAATCTTTCCATCTTTCATCCTGTATATATAAGATTAGGAATCCACATTAAATAGGAAACTTGCTATAAATGTTACATGTATCTTAAAAACCAAGAAATATATCTAAGAGTCCTAATCATATTGGATTTCTATTTCCTTTAGGAAACTTATCAATATTAATCTCAATCCCACGTAGTAATGGATTTCCTTATGTGGGTGATTTTAGATAGCATCAAATCCAACAAAAATATGATGTTGTTTCTTTTTTGTTTCATTTTAATTTGTTTGTTTTAGGTTTTTAGCCTTTCATTTGACTATAGATGTAATGCTTATTTTTTACTATAGCATTTCATTGTTTTGCTACTGTTCATTAAAATGGGGTTTATATTTTTTTTTATCATTTATTCAGATTGATTTATTTAATTATTTCTATTTTGTATATTACCAGGTGTGTCTCTATTTCCCTGTTTTGAATTCAAGAGGTGGTTAGAACTAAGAAGTAGCAACGTGGAGGTTCTATGTTTAGAGTTGGAGAGAAACATGTGTTTAGTTTGGTTAAATGATAATGGATTTAAATGTGTTTTGTGTTATCAAGGATTCTCTCTCGCTCTCTTTCTCTCTCTCTTGTATAAGTTACAGTTGATGAGAAACATGGGGACAGAGTTCTCATGTATGATATGATGAAGTAGGCAAAAGGTCTTGGTGTTGCTCTCAGAATTGCATGCCTGGATTTGTGCACAGTACTCGTGAAATATATTTAATTTCTATTTGTAAATGAGAAATAGAAGATTGAGTGAAGTTGGGTGTATGAATTGGTGCAGTGTACTCTCATATATGATAAAAGGAAATTAATTTCCTGTATAATTTTGTTTATTTTGTTTTGTTTTACTAGTGTTATTAGATTATAGTGAATGCTGGTTTTCGTTCTTGAAAATCAAGGATGGGCAATGGGGTTTTCTCCTTCTTCTTTGTAATCCATAACCTACTGAAGAGAAGATATTTATCGGGAGTAACTCTGTTTTACTTCTGTTAGCTAGGATCTATAGTTTCGGTTATGGAAGAGTCAGTTTCATGATGGTTTTGGTGGCAGGCAATTTGGGTTTTGGGTGATGGGATTTTATTCATTTTATGATCGATAAGGAGCTGGTGCCATGGGATTCCTTGATCCCTGTGATGACTATGTTTGGCTCTTATTTCAGTCGCATAAATGTTTTGTTGATTCTATAAAGTTTGGCTTTATTTATTTCTCGATGTATTCTTGCATAAGTCCTCGAGGACAACAGAGATCTAAAACCAGAAGCCAAGTATGGAAAAGGGTCGGGTATTTCTAATACTATTCATGTCCGGGTTCAGGAATGGATCCATCTAAATGCTATTCGGTTCTTGGTCTGGATCCTGACCCTACCAATCCCCGACCCGTTGCCATCCCTACTTTTACTTTTTTTTTTGTATTCATTTTATATTGTGTATTCATAGCCGATCCAAAATAATTGGGATAAAGTTCTGGTGATGATCATGATATATTGTATCATACATGTTTTTTTTTATACTCAATGTATTACATAAAAAGGGGTTCGTTTTATTTTTGGATTGAAACTTCATAATCTACTTTCCCTTTAATTCAGAATATGCCCCACTCAATCATAATAAATTAGGTTCAAATAAAGAGACTATAAACCAATACTATCAGTGGAACTACTAGGGAATATTGCACCCTTAATCTATCCTAAGTATATAGCTGCAAGTATGATAGCTTTATCACTATGCTATTAAACATTAAAAAAGCAACCTGGACCAAAAGTTCATAACCTCCCATTGGCTAATTATTTGATTAATTTATTAGTCTATAAATATTTGATTTGTTCTAGTGGATAGGATACAAATGGGAAAATTTCCTATTGCCATGAGCTGCAAAGACTAAGAGGACCGTCCAACACAAGTAGATAATTCATGCTGAGCTGAAAAGAAGAAATTTAGCTTGCAAAAAGCATATATAATAAGGTTTCAATCTTGTACTATTGTAGTAAGGTGCACATAAGAAATCCTATTGAAGTATTCTGATGAAGGAGAATATTCTGATTGATGGGTGGATATAAATAAATAAGAAAAAATTCAAATTTTAAAAATAATGCATCTTGTAATAAGTTATCTTGAGTTTTTTTTTTTTTTTTTTAATTTTCAATTATCAATACCATTTTTTACTTTCTAAATTTTGAAATTAGGAATGAAATTGACTTTCAAAATATCAAGATTTAGGGTATTCAAGCTACAGCTCCAAACAAATTTTAATGATGCACCTTACTTGTACGATCAACAGTTGCGCACTCATTCTCAATTGTTTCGCAATTCTTAACTCCAGCGGTTGCGTACTCCTCAGTTGTTTTATTTTTTTTGTTTGCATCCATTGGTGATTGCAAACCTTTTTCAAATTTGCACAAACCTTTTATTTTACTGATACAAACTTTTGCTGCGTGCTCCTACATCTCGCGCAAATTTTCCTTATGCAAACTTTCCATCTTGTTGCTGCAAATTTCGCATTTTGTTGCTGTCAACTTTTTCTTTTGATAATACAAACTTTTGCTGCGTGCTCTTACATCTTGTGCAAATTTTGCTTATGTAAACTTTCCATTTTGTTGCTGCAAATTACCCATTTTTCTGCTGCAAACTTTTCCTTTTGTTGATACAAACCTTTGCTCCGTGCTCCTACATCTTGTGCAAATTTTGCTTATACAAACTTGCCATTTTGCTGCTGCAAATTTCCCACTTTTGCTGCTTCAAATTTCCCACTTTTGCTGCTGCAAACTTCTCATTTTGCTGATGCAATTTTTTGTTGCGTACTCCTTCATCAAGTTGCACTTTGCTCATGCAAATTCCTTTTCTTCAATAGAAAGATTATCTTTCCATTGTCTTAAACAAAAAGCTTTCATCTATTTCTCTCTACATTTGCCTCTCTGAATTTGCAACTCTTTCTCTCTCTCTCGCAACATCACACACCATACAAATTAGAGAGACTCCACGCTGCTGCACTTCCTCTTTTTTCAAAGTTTTGTGAGCCATTAGTGACAACACCACCATGGATTCTTTGTCTACCCAATCCCCTTATTTTTACATCATTCCAAAAGTCTAGGAATTGTTCTTGTTTCACATCCTCTTACTGAGATAGGAGAGAATTATTTTACTTGGGCTTACGCCATGTGTATGACCCTAAGTGCCAAAAACAAGCTAGCCTTTATTGCCAAAGCCTTCCTCTCCATCTTTTCCTTATGAGAGAGATGTAATGACATGATATTGTCTTGGCTTCTCAATGCCTTGTCCAAGGATCTCGCAGAGAGTGTTGAGTTTGCCGTTACAACACATGAAGTCTCGACTGACCTGCGAGATTGTTTTTTACCTAACAATGCCCCACAACTTTACCAAATCAAGAAATTTTTAGCCACCTTCCAACAAGAGCAACTCTCAGTTGCCACTTCACTCAATTAAAAGAAAAGGGGATGAGTTAGCCTCTCTCTTCTTTTACCTCATGTTCTTGTGGGGCACTTAGAAATCTCACCGATTACTCCCAATAAGAACGACTTCTCCAATTTTTGATGGGTCTCAATGAGTCCTACACCAAAGTGCAGAGTAACATTTTACTCATTGATCCACTACTATCTGCTGCCAAAGCCTACTCTATTGTTCTTCAAGAAAAATGACACCTCGAGATCAATCTACATATCCCTGCACTAGAAGATATAGCTTTTGCTATGGTTCAATCTCATGCATCGGCGAAACATACTGCAAACCATAATATTGCCCAAAAGAACTACAACACTGGTACATGCCCCTTGTTGCATTGTGATTACTGTCACAAGAATGGTCACACGAATGACCGATGCTTCAAACTCGTGGGTTGTCCAAAACTGCAAAACAAGCCTCGTGCCTACAATGTAGGAACCACTGCAATTCCTTTCAGCAACCAACTTACATCCACAGCAGCCCCTCAATTTACATCCGACCAACACCGTCAACGTTTGCAAATTCTACAGGCAGGTAGTTCAAGTCACTTGGCCAATCTTGCAGGTAATCTTTGTGGCTCTACTTTTTCTTCATTCAATGATACATGGATCATAGACAGTGGTGCCACTAACCACATTGTTTGTTCTCCATTTTTTCTTTCATCTATAAAGCCTTCATCACCCACTAATCTCGTGAAACTATCAAATGGTAATTTTACACCTGTTCTCCATATTAGCACTGTCATTCTTTCTGAACAAATAACTTTGCAAACTGTTTTATGTGTCCCAACCTTCTCATACAATTTAATTTTTGTTCAAAATCTTATCTCTAATCAACAATGCTCAATAATATTTTTCTCCAACCATTATATTTTTCAGGACCATTTATCGAGGAGGACGATTGGAGGGGGTAGAAAGCACAATGGACTTTATATCTTTCATTCACCCAAAGCTGTTTTTTGCATCCCTAGGTCATAGTTCGAATCCCATGGATATGTGGCATTGGCACCTAGGCCACCCTTCTCATGCTCGTTTACATTCTCTTATAAAAACACTCAGGCATTTTTTCTCTAATAATTATCATTGTCATATAATGATAAACTTTCTTTTCCTAATAGTTTGACTTCTACTACTGTTCCTTTTCAATTTATTCATTGTGACATATGGGGTGGTTATGCGACTCCATCTCGTTTAGGAGCACGTTATTTTTTTACTTTGGTTGATGATTTTAGTTGTAGCACTTGGGCTTTTCTAATGCGACACAAATCTGAAGCGAAGCAATAGTTAAAATCTTTTTTTGCTTTGGTGAAAACACAATTCCATTGCTCGATTCAGTTCATTTGAATGGACAATGGAACTGATTTTTTTTAAAGATGTGTAGAATTTTTTTCAAATAACCCATCAACACTCGTGTACTGCAACACCCTAACAAAATGGCATTGCTAAACGTAAACCCCATCACTTCCTTGAGGTTGTACGGGCTTTAGTTTTTTATACTAATTTACCTCTTTCTTTTTGGGGAGATTGCATTCTTACAACAACATATCTTATCAATCTCTTATCTACCCCTATTTTAAATGGTAAAAGCCCACATGGTGCTCTTTTCAATTCTCCTCCAATTAAGGGTTTTTAGCTGCCTTTGTTATGCCTATAACATACATCACCAACACAAATTTGATACCAGGTCACTCCAATGTATATTCATTGGTTACCCTCATGGTCAAAAAACATATCGTTTATATGAATTTGACAACCATAAAGTTTTTATTAGCAGAGACGTCATTTTTCATGAGCATTGCTTTCCATTTTCTGAGTCTTCATCATCCCCAAACACATTAAACATTGCTCTCCTACATCCATTACCTGACATTCCTACCAACATAACAGTACCACACCCAGCCGACTCATCCCACATTATTGAGCAGTCATCCCCATCGTCAACCTCTGCCACGCTTCCCTCACATCCTTTATCACCAACTACACCTTCAAATGCCACTCCACGAGTGAACAAAACATATTGAACGTGATTGTCATCTAGTTCATGAAAAAATTCAACAATGTCTTATAAGTACTGCTCACGTCCCAACTAGTTCTCAACGAGCCGATATATTCACAAAAGCTCTTGGAAAAGAGAAATTTCAGTTTCTCAAAGCAAGTTGGGTGTACTCAATGTTTATGCTCCAACGTGAGGGGGAGTGTTGGGAGTTACCACAATTTCAAATTGAAATTTAAAACTTGAATTTCAAATTTTGTATTGCTTTCTAATTTAGTTAGGATTTAGTATTACTATACACTTTCTTGTTTGGGAAAATATGCATTGTATATTTTCTATTTTTGTTAGATAAATCCCTACAATTAAGGGATTGCAACCTCTTGTATTCTCTAAAAATATCCACTTTTGGGTAATACGTATTATTGGAAAATTGTTTCATTCAATTGGCTCCAAAACTGGACAGTTCATGTAACATCTTTTGGTTTCTTAATAAAATGAGTAGGGGATCGATCTCCCCATTGATTCACCCAAAAAGAGAAAAATAAATAAAAATAAAAAATAAAGGGCACATTCTCTCTTTATAAATGGGAAATCGGATTCTGCTTCCCAAAAGATAGATGTTTTCATATTGTTGCTCCTTTTTACTTGATTGTAATTTAGTTTGTGAAAAAATTCAACAAGGTCTTATAAGTACTACTCACGTCCCAACTAGTTCTTAAGGAGCCGCTATATTCACAAAAGCTTTTGGAAAAGAGCAATTTCAGTTTGTCACAAGTAAGTTGGGCGTACTCAAAGTTTACACCCCAACTTGAGGGGGAGTGTTGGGAGTTACCACAATTTATAAATTGAAATTCAAAAATGGAATTTCAAATTTTGTATTTCTCTCTAATTTAGTTGGGATTTAGTATTGCTATACACTTTCTAGTTTGAAAAGATATGCATTATATATTTTCTATTTTTGTTAGATAGATCCCTACAATTAACACTTTTGGATAATACGTATTATTGGAAAATTGTTCCATTCAATTGGCTCCAAAACTGGACAGTTCGTGTAACATCTTTTGGTTTCTTAATAAAACGGGTAGGGGGTCGATCCCCCCATTGATTCACCCAAAAGAAAAAAAGAAAAAAAAAAAAAAGAAAAAAAAAGAAAAAAAAAGGAAAAAAAAGGAAAAAAAAGAAAAAAAGAAGGGCACCTTCTCTCTATATAAATGGAAAATTGGATCATGCTTCCCAAAAGATAGATGTTTTCATATTGTCGCTCTTTTTTACTTACTTTTCTCTTTAAATAAATATGAATCTACGGCTCCGAGATCTTTTTGTCTCCATGCATACAACATACATGCATACAACATACAAGATAAGCACTCGACAATATGTTTTCAAGTATCCTTTGGAGAAATATGCTTGGACAACCTTATGCACACTAATAATTAGGGATAAATAATGCTTTGATATAGTGTATTGATGTTCCTCATAGCCAGTAGATCAAGTTGCCTAAAATGAAAATCAAAATAAAATAAAAAAATAAATACAATAAAAAAGCCAGAAGATCCCCTTCAATCATTTGCAAAACTTTGTAGTAGATAAAGTTTTTAGTTGCTCACATGCAAAAAAATTCAAACAAAATACTAATGGAGAAGAAAACGTAAGAGTACGTGGTGAGGATACGTAACGTTATATGAATGGAAGTAGAGGAGGACGCTGAGGGTGATGGCATGCCTATGGTTAGCATTGGGTTTGATTTGACATGTGATTAGTTATCAAAGGCGCCACTCCCAGTGGTGGGATCCTTCTCCCCCCATCAACAGATATTTTTGGGCCTTTTGATTGGGCTAGCAGAAGCTGGAGTTTATCTTATGCGCCTAAAGTTAAAATTGTGGGTGATAATAAGATCATTATTTTTCTTCTTTCGAAGAACGATGCTGCTTCAGCGCTGATAAACAGGTTTGTTCGGGTTAGAGGGAAGTTGTTGTCTTTGGATCTTTGGAGACCCCATTCGCATCAATCATATCTTAGTAAAAGTACTGCTCTTGGTATTCCTAGTCATGCGTTGTCCATCTCTACTTTCCGTCTTCTTGCTAACAAATGTGGAGAATTTTGTGACGTAGACAAGTTAGATTTTTTTGGAGTTGATCTTCGATCTGTGAGGGTACGTATATGGAAACTAGAGGGGTTCATCATTCCTAAATTTTTAACTTTAAAAGTGGGGAATGAGTGTTTCGCTATTACAGTAGTTACAGAAGCCAGGGTAGAAGGCACAATTATTAAAAAAGTTGAGAATATTTCTACTGAGCTCAATGGTGAAAATAGATGGCAAGAAGTGGTTAGGCATCGTATATCTACGCCGAAAAACTCAGTTTCCTATCAGTTTAGGTTGGAATGGCCTCTAAAGTTTAGGCACTCTACAAGGAAATTTCAAAATTTCAAAATTTAAAAGTAAAGAATCAGTGGATCCCAATTGGACGTTTAGCATACGTTACAGCCAACGGATGTTGACTCGCTTGAAAGTCTATGGAGGTTTGCTGAGGGTCCAAGTAAGGTATGTGAGGGCTACCAAATAAAGTCATGAAGGAAAGAGGATGTAAAGTCGGTGGGATTGATGATGAGGGAGTGGAAGGGTCATCGGGCTGTCAAGATAATGTTGCAGGTTTATCGGGCTTGTTGTACTCTACAGTACTATGCAATTGGGCTTTCTTGTCATCGACGGTAAGAGGCAGTGAAGGTTCGCTATCTAAACTTTTTCCTTATCTCCCGTACTGCAGCTTAAGCGAGAAAAATTCATCGGGAAGTCTAGCAAAGGGGAAGCTCTTTTGAGAGAAAAACAGAGACATGAAGTGGCATCTCAGGTAGTATTTGCTCTTCTCGCTGTCATGTATCCATTGTGTTTTCTCAGGGTTGTCAAGAAGAAGCGTGTCTCTCAGCGGCTGCCTTTTGATCCAGTTGCGATTAACCCTCTGGCCCTGGTAGTTATAGAAGAGGATGTCGAGCCAGTTGATGAGATGGAGGCAAACGAGAAAGTAGAACCCGTGGTGACCTCTACTGAGGAGGACAACACTCTTCTGGAAGATGGAAATCTAGCTCTGGCTACATTGGACTCAGAGGATGCTACCCCACTCTCTATTATCACGGAGGAGCAGCCTTTACTCCTTCACCTATCCAAGGTTAAGCCAGGCTTCTCAGAGGTGAATAATGATCATGATGATGAAGGACATGATTATGCACCAAATCCTTTGTTGGACGATGATTGCAAGGCAGCTGAAGAAGTAGTGAGTTCTATGGTATTTGATAGCGGCATGGACTTCGACCTTCCTATAGGGGTCTTTTTTAAGGATCTTATAGAGAAGCTTAAGGCGAAAAAAATCCAGAGGGGCTCGTTGAAGAAGCAGAATCAGGGTACTGGGGATGGGGGTGTCTCTTATGTTACTCCCATGAAGGACGTAGCATCTAAAAAGAAGAGGGATAAAAGACCTGTGAAGGGCACACGATCGTCTTCATGACTAATTGCGCTTGAAAAATGGGCTAATGCAAGTGGTGTGGTGACCAGAGACGTGGAAGTTAATGAGGTCGAGTCTTCTTCTTCGTCATCGTCATCGAAGGAGACTGATGAAGAAGTTGTAAAGGAGGCACTGCTGCTTGAAGAATTCTATTTGAGGCCCAAAGAGGATGGCTCGGGTTCTTCTCACCCTTAATTTCTTATGTTAGTGTTGTCTTGGAATGTGAGGGGTCATGGTGATCCCAAAAGAAAAAAAAGATATTTTGTTTCTTGTAGGTAAATATAGACCTACTGCTCTAATTTTGCAAGAAACCAAACTCCATAGCCCTACTTTGTCTAAGGTTAGGAAGGTGTAGGGTCATAGAGCAGTTGACTTTGCGGGTATTGATGCAGTAGGACAATCGGGGGGGGGGGGGAGGGGGGGGGATTTGAATTTTATGGGACCCATCTATTTTGTTTTCCCTTTCAGTTGTTAAAAAATATTTGTTCTTATTTGTTAGCTTTGTGGGTCCTCACGCTGATTTCCAATGGGGGCTTATGAATGTTTATGGACCACAAACTTCGGCTCAAAAAGTCTGTTTCTGATATGTCGACGGTTATTGAACAGTTTCAATTTCCTATTTGTATTGGGGGGATTTTAATTTTGCAAGATGGCTGGAAGAAAGTCTTGCTGGGGATTCTATTTCATCTTCGATGCATTTATTCAATTGTTTTATTGAAGAAAATGCTCTTATTGATTATCCAATAGCAGGGGCTAAATATACTTGGACCAATAGAAGCTCTGTCGTGCTTTCTATATAAAAAATTGACAAGTTCTTGGTATCCCCCGAGTGGTCAGAATTTTTTCCATTGGCCTCTGTGAGAGCTCTCCCTATACTCTCTTCTGACCACACTCCGACTTTGTTAACCTCTAAGGGTTGCTCTGGTCGTATTAGACCTTTTTGGTTTGAATCTGCTTGGTTAAAGGAGAAAGAGGTCTAAAAAATTATAAAAAGTATGTGGGAGAACTCAATCACCACTGGATCACTTGATTATCAACTCCATAAGAAACTGGTAAATATTAAACATAAACTCTTGGAGTGGAAAAAGGAAAAGAATTCTTCCGTGAAGTACAAGATTGATACGCTTCTACTCTCTATTGAGGACCTAGACTTTGTGATGCATCAGAATGGTGATTGGTCTGAGGAGTTGGCGGTGGAGAGAAGTGAAAAACTCAATGAGTTACAGGAGCTTAGGAAGGTGGAAGAAGTATACTAGAGACAAAGGTCGAAGGTTAAGTGATTTAAGGAATGAGATTTGAACAAAAAATATTTTCATTCTATTGCCAATGCAAGGAGACCCCAAAACGATATTTCTGGTTTGTCTGTAAATGGGGTTGATCAAGAGGAAAGTGAAGGTATGTCCCAAGCTGTCGTTGATCACTTTCAGCAGGCATTCTCCTCAGAGGTCTCTCACGCACACAGGCTCAGGGTGGGTTTTAGAGTTATCCCATCTCACTTTCTTTCGGCTTTAGATAGGGAGGTGTCGATGGAGGAATTAAAAAAGACGGTTTTTGCCTTACCTGGTGATAAGGTACTTGGGTCGGACAGTTTCCCTCTTATCTTTTTTTATAAGTTTTGGAGTCGTATTAGTTCAGAGCTTTTAGAAATGATAAGGGGGTTTTTGAGGAGAGGGGAGTTGTTCAAGCATGTGAATTCTACGTTTATTGCTCTAATACCAAAGAAATCAGTGATTGCTACTTTGGGAGATATTAGACCTATTAGTCTGCTTACGAGCCTTTACAAAATAGTGGCTAAGGTTCTGGTTGAGAGACTTAAGGAGGTCCTACCTGAAGTAATTTCAGGACCACAAGCAGCTTTTGTAAAGGATAGATTGATCACTGATGGTGTACTAGTAGCACAAGACTGCATTCACTCTAAAATTATTGATGGCAATCTTAGAGTTGTCATTAAATTAGATATGGAGAAGGCATATGACATAGTAGAGTGGAAGGTTTTACTTGAAATAATGAGAAATATGGGTTTCAGTAATAAATAGAGACAGTGGATTTTGGGATGCATTTCTTCGACACACTTCTCAATTATCTATAAAGGTAGCCCGATTGGTTTTTTTAAAACCACTCGTGGACTACGTCAAGGAGATACCCCCTCTCCCCATTCATCTTTGTAATTTACGCAGAATGCTTCAGATTAATGCTCTCCAATGTGACGCGTAATGGTCATTTTGTAGGTTTTCGGCTTCCTAATGATGGCCCTTGTGTTTCTCATCTACAGTATGCAGATGACACTCTTTTATTTTGTGGAGCTCAGAGAACTGAAGTATCCAATATTGTTGTTTTTCTGAAGTGTTGTGAAAAGGTTTTAGGCTTCAAAGTAAATTTTACAAAAACTAGCATGGTGGGCCTTATTTGCACAGAGGAGGATGTTTCTCTTTTAGCTCAGGAATTTGGTTGCAAGATGGATAAGTTTCCTATTACGTACTTGGGTGTGCCTTTATCTGTTGGTAGGCTCCCCATTGCAGTATGGGACAAAATTCTTCAGTGCATTCAAATGAAGTTAGATCTTTGGAAGTTCAAATACTTATCTTTTGAGGGCAGAATTAAGCTTATTAAGGCATGTTTATCAAACCTGCCCATCTACCAGATGTGTATTTTTTAGATCCCTACTTCGATGGCAAAGAAGATTAAGTGTATGATGAGGAACTTCCTTTGGGGATCTTCAGTAGATAAGAAAAAGTTCCACCTTCTGCGATGAGATAGGGTTTGCACTCCAAGGGAAGAAAGAGGCCGTAGCATCAGAAAGATCAAGTTGGTTAATTTTGTTCTGCTCTGCGAATGGTGGTGGTGGAGTCTGACTCTCAAAAACCATCTCTGGTTCCAGGTGCTCGTTTCAAAATATAGTGTTGATATATTCAGCATGTGGCTAGGGACAATGAGAGGAACCTCAGGTATGTCAATTTGTTGGAAGGCTATTCAGTTGTGTAAAGGACTTATCCATAGGCATATTAGATGGTGTATAGGCAATGGAAGTAATATCTCCTTTTGGCATCACAAATAAGTAGGGGATTCTCCACTGAAATTACTTTTCCCATTGCTTTTTCAAATAGTGGTTAATCAAGATGCATATGTCTCAGCCAATTATGCTCACCGAGGTGACCAAATAGTCTAAAATATAGATCTTCTATATAATAAAATTCCTGATTTGATCTTCTCTCAACTTTCTGACCTTCTTAATATGCTAAAAGATGTTTATATTCATTTGAATGCAAATGATGAAGTGGCGTGGGAAATTGATAAGAATGGGCTTTTTACGTTTAAATCCATGTATTATTTGCTCTCCCACCATAGGGCAAGATGGTCTATGCCTATTTTTGCTAGGATTTGGAAGTGGCATCTTTCTTTGAAGGTTCAAGGATTTTTGTAGTTGGCGGCGCAAGATCGAGTGCTCACTATTGATAATTTCATTAAGCGTGAAAAGATTTTACCAAATATTTGCACCTTGTGTAAGGCAGATGGGGAGTCAGGTAACCATCTATTCCTACATTGTACCTTTGCTAGCCATATTTGGAGGTGGTTTTTCGTGAAGATGGGAGTTGCATTGGTAATGCCCCTCTCAGTAGTGGGGATAATAGAGGGCCTCTAGATTCCATTTTCGAAGCTGGGGACTATTATTGGTAAATTGTTAGAGGAGTCATTCTTTGGGAAATTTGGAAAGAGAGGAATATAAGAGTTTTAAAAGTGTTGACTTTGTCTTGTGAAAAGGTCTTGAATAGAATTCTGCACTGTATTTGGTCTTTTCTTTCGATTAATCCGAGGGAACAGGATATCACTGAATTAGATGTTAGAACAAATTTAGGTGATATCTTCCACTTGAATTGCACTAAATGTAGGCCTAAAGGGAGATGGTTGCCACTGCCACAAGAGGTATAAAGATTAAATTTCGATGGCAGGTCGATAGGCAACCTGGGTGTATCTGGCTTTGGAGGAGTGATTCGAGATTGGGATGGAGATGTGGTTCTTTTTTATGAAGGTCCTCTTGGTGTTCGGACTGCTAACTTCGCTGAACTCTCTGCCCTTCTTTTTGGTCTGCGTACTATTGTAGATAGGAAATTGGGGCATGAGTTCATTTTAGAGGGGGATTCTCGTAATGTAATATTGTGGTGCAAGAAGGAACAACTTTTCCCATGGGAACTGAAACCGTTGTTGTTGCAAATCTTGGATTTATCCGCTTCCCTCTCTGTTTCCTTTGTTCACGTTTATAGGGAGGCGAATGCCTTGACAGATTTCCTTGCCAAAGGTGGTGCTACTCTTTCTAATGTATCCGTTTCGGAATATGTAATTTCATTCTAGAGCAATAAAATTTAATGAACTTTCTATCAAAAAAAAAAAACGTAAGTTCCAGTGATTCTTCAGGGTAAATTGGACATGGGAGTTTTAACTTTCCATGCTTAATGAAATGCGTAAAGAGTTTTTAGCCTTGGGTGCCTCTGGTCCATATTCTTTGTCAAGAAGATGGGAATAAGGGTGAGAAACAGGTCGTGTCGACCCATGGACCCCATGGATTGACTCTATCGGGTCCGAGTCTAAAATTAGATAATAGGCTCGATGGGTTGGGTCTAGCTCTACTTGACTGAGACTAGGCCTGAGTTGGGTCCTATGTGGACCCTATCGGTTTTGGGTTGGGGTTGGTCAGATTTGACCCGACCTGATATTTATGTGTAAAGTGTGTATATATATATATATATATATATATATATATATATATATATATATATATATATATATATATATATATATATGGGAGTGGATCTAGTACGCCCACTAGCTGACCGCTATAATAAAGGCCAATGGCCCAGATTGAATATGGGCCAATCTGACGGTCACGACATCTTTTCGTGTTTGAATTTTAATTTATTTATAAATCTAAATCACTTGAAATTTCAGATATATGTTCTTCTCATCAAGGCGCACCTAATAAAAACATAAAAAAAAATAATCCATAAAAATAAATTGACCAAAATACCCTCAAAACTTTATAGGGGTATTTTGGTCAATTTTTTTTCATGTAAAATATTTTTTTTTATATTTTTATAAGATTCTCCTATTTTTTATGTATACATGTTCCAAATATTAGATCATTTCAATTTGTAGAAAAACAATTAAAATTTAAACACTACGAGACATCCAGTAAAATGGCGTTTACTGTAGCAGTTCGCCATTGAGCTGACAGGATCTTTTTCATATATATATACATATATATATATATATACATATATATATATATATATACATATATATATATATATATATATATATATATATATAAACCGAGTCAGATCTGGTTTGTGTGCTGGTTTTGACCCGAGCCAGACCCGACCATCCCCAACCCTACATTAGAAAATGATAATAACTTAAACATTCTCAATTTAGAATCTCAACAACCTTGAGTCTTTCACCTTCCTAATAAATCGGGAGCACAAAAACAAATCTTGTTTTTTGAACGGTAGGGAGCACAAAACAAATCTTATCAACCGCCTGCCCCACATTTGTCCACACTCATCAACTAACCATTTATCCGTGTTGTTATATCCACTCCTTTTCAAAGAGCCGCAAGAAAAGTGCAAAAAAAAAGATAATAATAATAAAAAAATTGAACTTTGCCCTTTCCAATGCTGCATTTTTTTTCTCTCTCTAATCTCATCATCTCTCTCTAATCTCATCAAGGAATTAAGAGAGAGATCCTTTGGGTTATGATTTTTATTTCCGATGAATATTGCAGGAGATATTGATAATGAGTTGATTTATGGTGATAAGAAGAAGAGGATGGTGGTGGTGGGTGGAGGCATCACGGGAGCTTACACCGCAAAAGCCCTGGAAGAGCAATGCCTCTATACGGAGGTTACACTCATCGATCAGTAAGTCTTCTTTTTTCTCTCATTATTTTCTCTTCTATCTAAATGGATGTAATAAACCAATGAGTGCATTTGATAGCAATATTATCAGATTCGCTTCAGGGTCTTTTTCGGTTTGGTGAGAAAATGAAGCAATTCGGTGCTTTGGTCGATTTGAGGGAAGACTTCACAATTTTTTTATTTTAATATAAATAAATTAGATATTTATATATAAAATATATAAAAATAATAAAAAAAATAAAAAATTTAAAAAAAATTAAAAAATACTTTTATATATGTGTTTCTTTTCTGACGAAGCAGCCCAAAGCTTCCGCCAAAGCAAACCTGAAGTAGACTGAAGCATCCCAAAACGGCCCGAATCTGACCGTATCGACAACACCACGCTTCTCTTCACTTTGTTTTACACTTAAATTCCAATGGCTTCGGCCTCTTCGGTGAAACAAAGCGAATTTGATAACATTGTTCGATAGTATATTTTGATCTTAAGACTCCTTTTTTTTTTGAATTGTCACTGCAGTTTTGATTATGATTATCAATTTAGTAATGTGTACTTTCATTTTTAGCATTATTATTTGTTTTAGATTGATGAAGTTTCTGTAAGGCCTAGGCTTTACAGAAATGAAATAAAGCCTCACTTTAAATCCTCATCCAGAAAGCACTTGTGACAACAAAAATCTCCATAATGGCTCTAAAATCAATTTTCAATGCAAACAATAAAATTTGGAACTCAAAAAATAATAAAGATCTTGTGGATCTATAAACATTTATTTTTAGAGTGAAATGAACGGTCTAGATAATTTGTTACAATATATACTATTTTTAGAGCTTGAAATCTTTTTTTTTTTTTTTTTCACAACCCTAATGTTCAAGCCGAGATGATCAATGTAAAAGTTCTTCAGTGCTTGAATTGCAATTTTTGATGAGTTGAGGTGAGGAATTACTTATTTTGATAGGTCTGCAGGGCTATCAAACCATTTTCCTTCATTTAAAGTTAGTGATATGGGAGGAAATAAATGTTTTTTTATTGCTTCTGATTTCATGGGACTCGTCTTGCCCAAGGAACTCCCCTTGAGGGAGTTACTCGGCCAAGTCCATCGCTAAAAAAACTAATAATAAAAAGAGAAACTTTTGGAAAATAAAAAAAGTGATTGTATACTATGACCGTTTATCTTTGTTGTAGGTGGTTACACTTACTCCTAACCGATGTTAAATTGGATGATTTGGGAAGTGTTGCAAACTTCAAGAATCTTGTTTTGAATTTTGAGTCATGTCAATTACACTCTTACAATCACCCGATTTGAAATGTAATGGATAGGAATGATGGTGACTTCCTTGTACTAAATTTAAATGATCTCATTATATACTTCACCATAAAATAAAAAAAGTGATTAGGGCCAAAAACATTTACACTTTGGGTCTTTTTAAAAATCTAAATATATATATATAAAAATAGTGATTAGGGCCAAAAAAAATCATTCCCATATCTTTGCCAAGTACATCCAAATCATATAAAAAATCATTATAACATATCTACATCTTTTTATAATTTTTTAAGTTTTTGGATTTCTTTTATATGCCCCGAGTTGCACACGCAACTTCCGAATACTCGGCCAAGGCGAGGATGAGCGTCACACTAGCGATATCGACCAACAAGTATACTAGTTTCTCACTATATGCATAATTACCGATTATAAAGCTTCTAAAGAGTACTCACCTATGTTACATAGAAACATAAATGTGTGTCTATTTGTTGTGTGTCAAAAATATAAACATAAAAAAAACATCTTCTAGACACGACACTCGGTATGCATGTGCATGTATATAAATAATTATATTGAAAATTATATACAGTTCTCATATGCATTTAAATATCCTACAATTAATATTTGAAAATTATATACAGTTCACGTCTGCATTTCAATATACTATAATTAATATTTCTTAACAAAACTAAAGCATCACAAAAAAAATTAAATTATAGTCCAATGCAACATTGCATCATAACAATTTGGATTATTAATTCAAAAATAACAATATTTTATTTCTTATCCTACACTATTTTTTGTTCTAAAAAAAACATGGCGGGTATTTTCAAAATTGACTTATGCAAAGAAAACAATTTTCATAAGTAAATATGGACAATCTTTTAAAATTGATGTATATGAATTATGCGTTTCAAACTTGACTTATGTAACATGGACAATTCTCCCTATTTATAAAATGAATACGGACTTCAATTTTTATATTTTGAAAATAAAAACCTATGGGAAATTTTGATGAAGAATGGGAATTTCAAAAGTCGCATACATAAATGTGAATTCATTTTACTGTAAATATTTTTTATTTTTAGAATGATGTTTCTAAAAATATTTTTCCAAATTTTTATGCTAAAGTTGAAAGAGAAATAGGAAATCTTTTAAAGTAGAAAAATTGTTTCATGCGGGCTAGACTGCATTTCTACAATATGCGGTCCAAAGGTATAAAGCATCCACCTTAAAGATGGCGGCAAATAGGTGGTCCATCTAAAAAAAAAATTATTATTTCTAGTTTCATTTTTTTTTTTTCGATATCCATGATATCCATGTTAAAGATTATATATTCTCTAAAAATTAAAATTAAATTATGTTTAAAAAATATATTTATTGCCAAGCCATCATTTCTACAATATGCAGGCTGGCCGCATAGAAGCCGTATCCTTTAAAGTATATTCACACATATACCAGTGGGGGAACATACTCTAGGGATGTTTAGGGAATACTGCAGATGGAGTGGAAAATAAGAAAATAAGAAGGTTGTTCCTTGTATCCTTCAGCACAATGGTATAGTAGAAACGATGAATCATTTTATTGGGGAAAGAATCAAGAGTATACTCTCACTGGTGAACTTGTCAAGATCTTTTTGGGGGGAGGCGATGCATACTACATGCTATTTGATTAATTTATCCCCTCTAGCTCTTTTAGATATCTCATATGAATACGTTAAAGTATATCTGCTTGTAAAGAGTTTGTTCATATACCAACAGATCAGAGGCCAAAACTACGTACAAGAACATAGTGCGTCGTTTTGGGTTATGTAGATGAAGACCTTGGCTACAAGTTTTGGAATCCAAAATAAAATAAAGTGATACGAAGCTGAGATGTGGTCTTTTGTGAAGATCAAATAATCCTTTGTGGATGGCCTTGTAGACTTTACTCTAATTTCTTTTCCGGTTGTATGTAATGATGGGAGAGATGTATAAGAAGGTCACAAAGAAGTTATTGGTAATAACTCTTTTGTACATGGTGATATTGAGCAAAGGGAGCAGCCCCTTTAATAACTATCAATAGTGACTCAATTAAGAAGGTCTACTTGGGTAAGACAACTATCAAATACTCTCCCACTGGGTACGTCATGCTCAGTGATGGGGATAGCCTGATGTTTTCCAAAAAGCCAAGGTACATGAATAAAAGAGAATGGAATGAAGTTATGTAAGATAAAATCAATTCCTTGAAAAAAATAATATATATATTTGATTAAATTACCAAAGGTTTGAAAAACATTGAAAGTGGGTCTTTAGGTTGAAAAATGAAGCTGAGAAAGAAGTAAAGTACAACACACATCTAGTTGTAAAAGGCCCTGGGTAAAGAATGGGTATTGATTGTGATAAAATATTTTCACCCATTGTGAAGATGTCAATTATTCATGCGACTTGGTCTAGCTGTATACTTAGATATAGAGATGTTGTAGTTAGATCTCAAAACCGCATTTCTTCAAGTCACTTCTCAAGCACTTCTTTATGTGACTTGAAGAAACAGATTTATATAGAACAACCAAAAGACTTTAATGTGATGGTAAAAGAACACTTTGTTTGCAATTTGAAGAAAAACTTTTATGGATTGAAACAACGCCCCCTGTTGGTACGTGTGTGTGGCCATGTGGCCTTTAATTGTATAATATTTTTCTCTCGTATAAGTTAATGCTTATCACTAAAAATGGAGGCTTTTTAGCGAGAGTGCCGTTATCTAACAGCTAGAAAGTAACCACCCACTTCCCACGATTACAAGGCCACGTTTCCTCAGAGATTTTAGTAGGAAGCCGAACGTTGGAGAACGACCTCCTCTATCCCTCTTTAAGAAGGGTTTCATGGCTATGAAGAGGTACACATAAATTTACAGAGTTCTCATAGTTCTGGTAAAAGCCTGATCTTTGCGTTCGATAGTCTCACGACACTCCCCCTAATCCTAGGAGTGGGTCCATCTCTTCCCTCAAGTTTTTTCAACATTGGTATCAGAGCAGGTTGAAATTACACTCTTGTGACAAAGACCAGTTATCTTTTGTGATTTACAAAAGGCTAGCAAAATTTTGGTTAGATTTTTTCAATCGCCTAAGTCATGAGTCATATCCATTTATTTTTTCGTTATTAGCTTTATGGTAAAATAATCGTACCATCACTCAATTTTTCATCTCGTTGTTATCATAAAATAACCTCATGGATTAGCAGAAATCTTGTAAAATTCGTTGAAATTAGGTGATATTATCTGTTGGTGTTTCTATTAGTGTTTTTTTTATTATTGAAGCATCAAGTCTGCAAAGTAATACTCATATCCTTATCTTTATTAACTGTTCAAACTCAAATAGAGTTATCAGTTATCTCTGCATTGTGTTTCTTCTCTCTTTTTTTGTTTTTCATTTACCTTTTCATTGATATGTAGTGCTGCAAAGATAATATTTTATTGTGGAAGTTTTACTTCTTCCCTTCTTTTACTTGAACGGTTCAAGATAATTGATAAGCACATAAGTCTCACTCTCAGCAAAACTAAGACTTTCTTCTTTTTTTTTCCTCTTTTTTTTTCTAAGATATTTTTCATCTTGCACTTAGAAGACTATTGTTGTTAATAAGATTGAACCACTATTGACTTCATTGCTGTGAATTTTACTGTTGTTTTGACTCAACATCTTTTCTCTCTCTAAGATATTCTCTGTATATATTTTTTATGAGTTCTTCTTTATCTATTCAAAGTGTGAGTTTTTTCCTAGCAGTCAATCGCGTACTGTTATCATTTTACTCTACGCGCCATTGGCCCACTGTTGTTATCCTCTACGAGTCATTGGCTCACTGTTGTTGCTGTCCATATTGTTCAAGTATATCTTTTAGACCTTTCCTTAAAATAGTTCAAGGGAAGCCATTAACATTGGTTATTATAAATAAATAAATAAATAAAAGGTTGCTGAAATTTTAGAGAGAGAAAGATAAAGACACACAATTGGTTAAAATGGCTTGCACCTTTCTTTCTTCTATCTTTTGTTGCTGAAAATTAGTGCATATTTTTATTGGATTATTGAAAATTGTAAATGCACCAAACAACTATTCCAATAAAGGTCGACATATCAATTGCATGTATTTTTTTTTTTTTTTTGTGGCTTATAATTTAGGGATTTTCTACATATTTTATTTCATTATTATTATCATTGCATTGCATAATTATTCTATGCTTCGGTTTTTTTTTAAGTAAGAAAATTTCATGATCTGGATTTGTGAATTCATTTTTTGTGATTTATGTTATGTCATATTTTTGTTGAAAAATATTAAATATCACTGTAGACTCTCTCTCTAGATTTATGAAAATTAGTCTTATGCAAGAATTACATAAAGATAGAGCTATTGCTTGAATTTTAAAGAGTCAAAACTCTTGATATTTTTAGAGAGAGACACATAATTGTTCTTGGAAATATAGAGAGAGAGAGAGAGACAAAGAGAATATAGCTACAGCCAATAATTTATTTTTTGCTGCTATATATATATATATATATATATATATATATATATATATATATGCTTCGACTATGATTTATTGTGTGTCCTCGCTTGAGTTACAAGCCCATGCTGTTGAGCTCATCTTTCTTTTTCTGGTTTTCGATTCGATATCAAATTGTCGCTTCGAGATATACAATTTCTTCTCTCCTAGAGTACCTATTTGATGATGTTGTGAAACATATTTGTGTTTTATGAGAGCCGCATGGCAACATTTGTAAATTTGTTCATGTAAATGAGCATTAGAGCTTAGTAAGTGTCATTGCTACTCACATTTGATATATTATGACTTAAGCCCTATAATCATGTTACCTGACATAACCAAATCTTCAGAAATGGGATCTGGTGATAGTAGTGTGAAGTAAACATATTCACTGATACTATGAATCTATATCAAGTATTGCTTGATTTGCATCAAGTGACTTTTAAGGGGCTTGTTTGCATTTATAATTGAGAGAAGGAAAGTTTGAATACGTGTGAGTGACTACCTTTGTTTTCTTGTCAAACATTGACTAGAATTACCTTCTCAAGAATACCTTTACATTGTTGTGATAGAGCACTTACAAAAACTTGTAGTAGTGAACTACCACTCTAATATTGTATACCTATAAGATTTTTTAATTTTTTTTTTATTGGAGGGGCATATCTTCCACACAATGCTACTATTCATAAAGTTTGGGTAGCACATTATGGACTCATATTGGTGGGCACCTAGTTATGCTTTCAAGGATTCACCCAAAGGGAGGGTATATATTATGTAGAGATTTATTCTCCAATAGCAAAATTTTCATCTATTAGGATCATCTTAATATTTGTTGCATATTATGATCTAGAATTATTTTAGATGGATGTTAAAACAACTTTCTTAAATGGAGAATTAAACCAGAAGGACATGTAATTAAAGGCCAAGAAGACATTATACAAACTTAAGAAATTTTATATGGTTTAAAACAGTTTTTTAGGCAGTGATATTTTACTTTTCATAATACAATCATTGAAATTGGTTATATAGCCAATATATTAGACCATTGTGTATATGTCTAGAATAGTGGGAGCAATTTTGTTATATTGTCACTATTTGTGGATGATATTTTGATAGCCGGTAATGATATTGGCATGATTAACCATACCAAATCATGGCTAAGTTCCCATTTTGAGATGAAAGATATGGGAGAAGCCTCATATGTATTAGGCATTAAGATAACAAGATATAGAAGTTCAAGACTTTTATGTTTATCTCAAGAAAATTATTTAGAAAGTGTTTTAAAGAGATTTAAGATGAAATTTGCAAGCTCATAGATACACCTGTTTGTAAAGGCTTGAAATTATCAAAAAAAATGTATCCATTAAATGATAGTGACAAAACTGAAATGGAAAGAATTCCATATGGTCAAGCTGTAGGATGCATAAATTATGTCATGTTGTGTACAAGACCTGATTTGAGTCATGCATATGGTTTTGTACGTAAATTTCAGAGTAATCATGGGATGGCTCATTAGCAAGCTGTAAAAAAGATACTCAGATATATTCAGAAAACTAAAAATTACAAGTCGTGTTTCCAAGCTGACAACTTAGAGGTTACTAGGTATTCTGATGCAGATTTTGTAGGAGACCCAGATGATAGAAAATCAACCTCAGGAATTATATTTCTATTTGGAGGTGGATGTGTTTCTTGGTCTAGTAAGAAACAAGGTTGTGTAGTACGGTATACAATGGAAGCCGAGTATATTGCTTGTAGCATTGCTACAACTTATGCCGTATGGATTAAACGCTTAATAAATGATTTGAATCTGGATATAGTCGATGGACCTATTAAATTATTTTGTGATAATCAGACTGCTATTTCATCAATTAGAAATGGAGCTTATAGTTCCAAAGGTAAGCACATTGAAATTGATTATCATTATATTTATGATATTATTGGAAAGAATGAAATAACTGTAAGTTATTTGTCATCTTCAGATATGATTGCAGACCTTTTAACAAAGGGATTGAGTGCATAAATATTATTAAAACATGTAGCTTTGATGGGATTTAGAAATATTTAAGTCAAGAACACCCAAATGAGATATTTTTGATATCTTGGTCATGAGAGGAAAAACCGCATTAGCGTACAAAACCATGAAATGACATTGGATATTTTTAGTTATGAGATCTATAATAACCGCACTTGCGTGAAAGCCTCACGACAAAAATATGCACATAAATGTTAAATTCATTAAGTGATATATATCTGGCTCTCATGGTTAAGTAGGAGATGTTGGTACGTTTATGTGGCCATGTGGCCTTTAAACGTGCAATATTTCTCTCTTTTATAATTTAATGCTTATCACTAAAAAATGGAAGCTTCTTAGAGAAAGAAAGTGTTGTTATCTAACGGCTAGAAAGTAACCACTCACTTCCCAGAATTACAGGGCCACGTTTTTTAGAAGGGTTTCATGGCCATGGAGAGGTACACAGAAATTTACAGGATTCTCATAGTTCTGGTAAAAGCCTGATTTTTGCGATTGATAGTCTCACGACACTGCCCCTAAGGACAAAAAAGTTGTGGGGTTATCGCAACATATTTTAGGTGTAGAAATAAAACATGCTATGAAAGCAAGGAAGTTGTGGCTACTACAAGAAAAATACATTGAATAGATATTTAAAAAGTTAATAAAGAATGCAAAGTCAGCTCACATGTTACTTGCAAGACACCTTAAGCGAAGTACTAAGTAGAGTCCTTCACATAAGAAGGACAAGAAACAAATAAAGATATTCCTTATGCTCTATGAGTAGGGAGTTTGATCTATGCCATGGTGTGTAAGTCCAGATTTCACATATGCAGCGGGCAGTCGTGAGTAAATTTCTTGCCAATCCTGGCAAAGAACATTGAACAACAGTAAAATAGATTTTCAGATCTCTCAAGGGTACATCTAAATTAAATTTATGCTTTGTAAGTGAAAAAATTGTGCTAGAATAATATATGGATGTAGACTGCATTGAGACATTGACACTAGGAAGCCCACATAAGGATACTTGTTCACTTTTGCAGGGGAGCCATGTCAAGGTAGTTTGAATTGCAGAAGTATTGCTCTTTCCACGACAAAAGTAGAATATAAAGTGGCTACAAAAATACACAAAGAAATATTATGGATAGAAAGTTTCCTTAATGAACAGGGGTTGAAGAAAGATAGGTATGTAGTTCATTGTGATAATCAAAGTGCTACTGACCAAAGTAAGAATGCTATTATCTTGTCAGAACAAAACATACAGACGTCCTTTGTCATTGGATATGATATGTCTTAGATAATCCATTGATGCAAATAAAGAAAACCTATACTACTCACAATCTATTAGATATGATAACCAAGGTGCTAACAAAGAACAAACAAGAGCGTTGTAGGTACTAGGTACTTGATAGGCGTGGGTGATACTTAAACCGTAGTTACCGGGAAAGTCCAACTAGGGTGGCGCTCTCGCTTCGGATCCCAGCTCTGACGCTCTGTAGTCGGGATCTCGACCGGAACTCTTTTCCTACTTTTTGGGGGCTCACTCCTATTTTTAGGATTTTCGATCTCGTTCACAACGGAGCTCGCTCCTGATACTGCACGGAACGCATTCCTTAAATTTTAGGATCTCGTTCTTGAATAAATTATAACCCGGCTCCCACAGTTTTCAGAGCGAGATCCCTATATTTGTGGAACTCCATCCCTATTTTCCCGAAACATCCTAAAAGAAAATTCGTAAATAAAATTAATTTTTAAAATAAAATAATTATATTTTAAGCCAAATTTTCATAAAAGTGGAGTTCTGTGATGGGAGTGTGGACTAATCATACACAGAACGTGATCTTTCCTTGAATGGAGCTCGATCCTTTTCAAATAGGAACACGGTCATTCTTAGATGGGGGCATGATCCTGTTGTTGATGGGAGCACATCCTAATGAATATGGGAACATGATCCCATTTATCATGGAAAGCGTTCCCGTTAAATAGAGATCTCGATCCTGATGCATTGGAAACATGCTCTATGTTCATATGGGATCTCGATCCGCTACTTTTACTCTCACCGGAATTCGCTCTCCGAGCTCCGGAGCTTTGGGCAGACAACGCTCCGATGCTCCCGCTCCCGCTCTCGCTTCTGGTAACTATGACTTAAACATACATTGGGCATGAGATGAACTAGGCGGGGAGTCGTCGTCATAAGAATACGCATATATAAGGAAGATTATTATGAACATATGTATTTTTAAAGGATTTCTAGCCCATAAGGAATGGGATATTTTATGGGAAAACAAAATTAAGAGAGGGCAATTTTGAAAAGAGTAAATACTAACAATGTTTTCTTATAAAAAGAGGTTTTCTTATTTTTATGGGTAGAATGAACTAAAAAATAAAATACAGAGGTTGAAGTCCTTTTGTTTGTCTCTCTAGGTTTTTTGAGTTATAGAGGATTTTCTCTTCCACAACTCTCAAAAGATTTTGGGCTTCTTATATCGTTGATGCTGGTGTTTTGCAAAAATGTTGTGAAACAAGTGTTGGCAATCTTTTTGATAAGAGGAATAAAATAAGGAAATTGATCATACAAATGTAAGTTATAGTTAATTAACTTGGGAAGAACTATTTGTAATTTTTTATAGCATATTATATTTTATCTTTGGTGCTCCATGGGTTTGTCCGTCTTTAAATAGTTTTCTAATTTGCATAATTTATTTTTGTGAGTTTTGATATTTTTTGGTTGATTAACACATGGATAGGAAGACAAAACGTCCTAACACATTTGATAAGCACGACATATGCTTGTAACTTTGTACACTATTAGTGTTGTATGATCCAAGGTAATATTTCTATTAGCTATGTTTCTTCATTATCATCATCATAGCCGTTTTTTCCAATTAATTAGGGCCAGCTATACAAATCTGGTCGGGCCTAGCTCCTCCTCTCCCAGGCTCCCTCAGGGGCCATGGTTCGATAGACCCCCTCTTGAACAATTGCCTAAATTCCATGAGTGTGCGAGTAGCACATGTGTCACATGCGGGTAGTTATGTCCAACCAAGAGAAGCTTTTAATACGATGAGGAGATGGACTTGATCACCTACCTCACTGTGGTTGTGATTTGTAGGATAAGCTCGGGCAATTGCCGTCTTAGATCAATGAACGAAAGCCCTATGGCTGTCCAGCAGCGCCGTTTGGAGGCGACCCCCTCTCGAAACTCAACATTTCTTCTGAACTCTTTCTTGAAGACTGCTACTGTAAACCGGTTCAGGTCGCTGGTTGAATGAAATCCAAATAGAATGTAGCCCTCTCTGATATATCTTTTTACAGGTGACTGGCTATAGTTTTGGAGGTAGAGAGGTTAAAAAGATATGAAGGAAGGGGAAGAAAGAAGAGATTATGAATGAGTGAATAAAATCTTGGTTTAGAAGGGGGAAGAAGAAGAAGAAAATGTGAGAAGTGAAGAGATGGCCCAAAGAAAATTGGGCAGCCTCCTGACGTAAACCTCTCCTAAAAGGTATTATCGAAGACAAGGAAAGCACTAAGCTCAAAAACCTTAGTGCTTAGAGGATTTGGAAAGATGAGCTACAGGATTGAGCTTATAAGTATGTCACTAAACCAAAGAGTCCCCCTAAAAGTGATCAAAATGAGAGAAGGAAGTGAAAGAGAAAGAAGCTTCCCACAACCCAAACAATATGTGACTCGATAGTTAGAGTAACGAAAGGGTCAAAAGAAAGCCGACTAAGGATGACTCCACCCGAGTGACCAAGAGTAAGAGAATCAACGTCTATTATGACCTGACTTCACTGTACGAGATGGTAGTTAGAGTAGCAGACAGAGAGTTAGAACTCTAGAGTGCTATCTCTGGGCAAGTCCAAGTCGAGTGCTCATGAAGTAAAAGATCCAACAAGCAAAGAGAGAGAATGAGAGAGGAGCGGATAGGGGTAGGTGACGGGAGAGGGGCGGATTGGGTTAGGTGACAAGAGAGGAGCGGATAAGGTTAGGTGATGAGAGAGGGGCAGATAAGAGCGGATAGAATTAGGATGGATGAAGGCACGGTTGGAGGTGCAGGATGGATGAAGGCATGGATGGGGGATGTGTAAGAAGGGAGAAGCCACGGATGAAGATGAGTAAGACAGATGGAGGCACGGAGAGAAGCAAACAGAGAGGTGCAAGGCGTGCAATGACGGATGGAGGTGTGCAATACAACTAGGGGAGTGGGTGGAGGTGTGCAAGATAACTAGGGGCGGATAAGACGGACAAGGGCACGGACAAAGAATATGTAGGACAAGTTAAGGATGGAGAGTGAGGAGATAGGAGTGTGCTGGACCCGCCCTAGGCGTGGGTCCAGAAGCTTGGATGCGAGAGAGAGAGAGAGAGGGCTTGGACCCACCCTAAGTTCGAGAGAGAGAGAGTGAGAGGAGAGAGAAAGAAAGAAGAGAGAGAGAGGAGAGAGAAAGAAAGAAGAGAGAGTGAGAGAAGGGAAAGAACGAGAGCAGAGAAAAAGGGAAGAGAAAGAAAGAAGAGAGAAGAGAAAAAAAGAGATAAGAGAGAGGGAGAAGAGAGAGAGAGAGGACCTAGGATGGGCTTGACTCTAGGTGCACATCCATTGGTCTCCTTGCATGCATATGAGAGAGAGAGGCTAGGCTTAGTGTATTGTATTTAAGCAGGTAGGGTTAAGGCGTGGAGTGGGAGCTTAAGGAGTATAGAATAGGTTAAGGTTCATTGGGGACAATGGTGTATGGTATAGAGAATGGTGTAGGGGATAGGCTAAGGTGTATGGTCCTCTAGAGTGTATGGTGTAGGGTGAGGTGGAGGGGATAAGCTACGGTGTATGGTGCTCTAAGTTGAGGAGTAAGGTCTATGGGTTAGGACTAGGAGTTAGGGGTTCTAGGGATGTTTGGAAGCTAAGAATCTTAGACAAAATGGGGTTGGGAATTGGAAATCCTAAGGTGGTTGGAATTTTGGGGTTCTAAGGAGTGTAGGGTTCTAGGGGTATTTTCTCTCTCTAAGAAATGTTTCTCTCTCCTCTCATCTTTAACCTTGAACTTGAAACCAAAGTAAAAGAACAAGCCAAAACCTTAATTTCAAGAGCTTCCAAGAAGAAATTTCTTTAAGAATTCAAGAGCTCACTCCAAATGTTCAATAGTTCTATTATAAATGACTTGGGTTTCTTTATATAGAGCAACCATTAAACAAGGGTGGAATGCTTAAAAACACCCAAAATTGTCAAAAAATATATATTTTATGAATTAAAATATTAATCCTGTTTTTTGACCAACCGATTAAAATACCCCTAGGCACTTTTCAACAAATGATAAAACCATTCCTCCATGAGGGACCTCTTGCCATTTCTAGGCCTCGAGAGTTTTTCAAACGCTTATGGTGGTAATTCGGGTGATTAATCATCGTAGAATCGATCTTGAAATTTTGCGCATGTTTTGATACCATTTGATCATCTTGCAACGGCCCAAAATGGGCCAAGTTCTATAAACTTGTGATTCTTCGACCACCAATCCGGCACGATCTATGATGTTTCAAGCTTTCATATTGATCACAAAACAAAGGGGATTCTATTATAATCATTTTGCAATAAATTTCGTCTATTTTAGTCACGTTTATGCATATTCCATTTTTTAGAAGTCGCCAAAAAATAGGATTTCCACAACCAAAAGAATATCTCATATTCAACTTCAAAATTCATGTCACCCGACCTTCGATCATAGACGAAAATATTATCAAAGTGTAGCTCTTCAAAGCACGGTCGCAATGGACCCATACTTGCGACAGTCCGACACAAGGATCTTGACTTATGGCCTCTCAAAGAATTGGATGTTCTTCGTTTATAAAATCTAAATTTTTATATTTCGAGTCCATATTCTTTCTAGAACTTCTCTCGTTTTGGGCCACACCATGACGCGTACCATATGTAAAAAATGATCGGATCATCGAGATCTAGCTCGCACCTGAATTTGAGCTTAATTGGACTCAAAACAAGTGACTTATGATTATTTGAAAATCATCTCGAAATGGAAAAACACTATAGAAACTGGTTCACCGAGGCTGCACCACAATAGTGTAAAACCGACAATTTTATGGTAAGTTAGTCCCATAATGGTCCCGAAGAGTCTGATTGAACCAAAATTTGGTAGTTGGTGTTTTTCTGACATTTTGGATCCAATGGTGATACTCTGGTACTGTTTTAAGACAGAAAAAAATAGGGTTGTAGTTATAGGGTCAATTTTCAGCATTATAGGAACTAAATTTGAAAACTAAGTTTCGTTCTAATCATATCAAAGCTTACCAGAAAGTGACGAAACATTGTGGGTGTCCTTAGGGAATCCAAAAATACACTCTCATGAAATTTTAGGAAATTCTGCCACTTCTTTAAATGTCGCTCACTTTTAAGCTTTTTGCTATAGTGTTCTCGTCGTTTGACGGTATCTTGAGCACCAGCGGGACCAGGTTACTACTGACTCTCTCTTTATTCGCTTCAGGGATACAAGTACATAAAAAATAATATACAACAAAATCCTAGTCTGCCATTCTTTTTTATTAAAGGTCATACCTTCAATGAGGCCATAGGTCTCCATATCTTTTTGGACTATTTCCAACCACGTCCTTTTGGGCACCTTTTTCAGTCCTTCCACTTAACTAACTTGTACCTCCTAACAAGTGTTGTACTTGGTCGGTACCACACATGGCCTACCTAAGTCTACTCTCTCTCGTCTTATCGCCTATTTTGCCACACCTAAATTCTCCCGAATGGATTTATTTTGAATTCTATACCTTCTTATCGTGCTACTTATCCATCTCAACATCATCATCTCAACTACACTCATTCTAGGGGTATATTGTTGTTTGTATGCCCAACATTTTTCTCTATAAAGCAAAGCTAGGTTAACAGTTGTCCTATAGAACTTGCCCTTCATCTTCATTGGTTTGTGGTGTTCACATAAAATTCTAATTGCACATCTCCACATCACCCACCCAGCTTTAATTTTGTATGCGACATCTTCCTCAATCTCTCTATTTTCTTGAATTATCGACCCAAGATATCGAAAGTGTGGTTTTTTGTATTTCCTAGCCGTCAATCTTAACTATATCCTCTCTCTACTCCTATTATTACTAAACTTGTATTCCATATAGTCTGTCTTAGTCCAACTAATTTTAAAACCTTTGGATTCTAGGGTACACCTCCAAATTTCTATCTTTGTGTTGATGTCATTTCAGGTCTCATCCATCCAAACTATGTCATTTGCGAACAACATGCACTTCAATACCTCATCCTATAGGTGCCTAGTTAGGTTGTTTATAATTAAGACAAAGAGGTAAGGGCTCAATACTGACCCTTGATGTAGACCGATTGTCACTAAAAACTCATTTGTCTTTCCACTAGTTGTTCGTACACTAGTTAGCGTTCCATCGTACATATCTCTCACCAATCGATGTAGCGTCTGATGACGTCCTTCTTTTCTAATGCCCGCCAAATCAAATCTCGGGGTACTTTATCATAAGCTTACTCTATATCAATAACCATCATGTAGAGGGCTTTTCCCTTTGCCCTAAACTTCTCAATCAGTTACCTAAGTAGGAAAATAACCTCAGCTGTTGATCTTCCGGACATAAAACCAAATTAGTTTTCAGATACAGTTGTTTCATGACCTAGCCATTGCTCAATTACTCTCTCCCAGAGCTTTATAGTACGGCTTATAAGGTTGATCACACGACTGTTCGCACAATTCTGTATGTCTCTTTTGTTATTGTAAATAGGTACTACAATACTTTTTTCCTATTCGTCTCGCATATTCTTTCTTCACAACACCTTGTTGAACAGCTTCGTCAGCCAGTCAATGTTAATCTCCCACATGCACTTCGAAACCTCTATCAGGATACCATCTGGTCTTAAAGCCTTTCCTATCTTTATCATTTTCAAAGCTTCTTTCACTTTTGACATAATAATCCTACGAATATATCTATGACATCTGCCCTCATTTGTACCAACATTTCCTTCTACCGTTATATTTCCATTGTGTTTATCATTTAATAATTTTTTAAAATAAACTCTCCATCTTTAGCTATATTCCCATTGTGTTCTATTAACTATATTCCAAAAGAAAGAAAGAAAAAAGAAGAAGAAAGAAGCTATATTTTCTTTTACTTGTTGAACATGTAAGTATTTCATTACTAATCTATATACTTCAAACCCTTGAAAGACCTCAAATTGTCCCCACAATTTTCTTTCCGCATCAACTTAAAAAATTTAAGTAACGATTGACAGCATTTGATCAAAGTATTAAACTATACCTTTTTCATTACTAAACACAAAACTCATTGATCTCAAAATGATTTTGGGCAACCATGAATAAGGACATGGCCTTATTTCATGTAATTGTACACAAGATGTCATGATACAATACAATTAAATGGTACATTTTCATTTTCCTGGTCCAGGAAAGGATATGTTGAGATGCCATGGACAAGGCGAAGATGCATGGTGGAACCAGGTTTTGCAGAGATGTGCATACTGTTGCATGAGGAGTATTTGAAATCCACCAAGATAGTTATTGGAACGGCCGCGAGTGTTACAGATGGAGAAGTCATTCTCGAGAACCGGGAGTCCGTTAGCTACGATTATCTGGTTATAGCCACTGGTAGCACCTTTGAGGGCCCAACAACAAGAGAAGGAAGGATTCAACAGTACGAAGCTGGTAAGTCTATCTATCTTCTTTCTCCTTTGCTTTGCTTTTTGTCTATATAGTTTTTTCCCAATTTATTTTGGACATGATTTTTATGAGTCCTAGGACTTGTAGGTATGTAGATATGCAACCCCTCTTCAAAATCTATTTTTAAGATAGATTTTGAAACCTAATTTTTTAGGTATGTATCATCTCTAACATGTAGAACATGAATGTGTAAAAAATTAAAGAAATTTTAAAAAGTAAAGGGAAAAGTTTATATAAGATTGCAACCTTAAAATGTGGAACTACGGATGCACCTCAAAAATCCATCAGTAAAGGTTGTTTCAATATTGAAAAACCCTCTAACTAATCATCTAGACATCAAGATGTATGATTATGAGAAACAAAAAAAGATTTTAAGTCCTAGAAATGATGTATTTAACAACACATTATGTAGACGGTCCATTTTCAAGATTTTCATATGTTTATTGATCTACTTGATTTTAATCATTTTTGGAGTTGAAAATTTTATAATTAGATTTGAAAATAAAATTTGAGATAATCTTAGTAGTATTTTACATCAAAATTATATGTTATGATAAAATTTGAAGGTGTACCTTAAATAGATTGTTAAGGTTGCGACATGATGGAAACCACACCCAAAAGTAAAAGTGATAATTTTAAAGGATTGTATACAATGAGACTATATATACTTATTGTACAAGGACGTCACAATTGCTTATAAACACAGGATGTGTGATACTTATTGTACAAGGACGTCACAATTGCTTATAACCACAAGATGTGAAATTTGATAGCTTGTGTGTCACAAAGTTCGAGAAATTTACTTTAAACTTTGTGCTTGGTCAATAGAATAAATGCAATCACCCAATTTCATATTCAAAAGTCAAAATTAATTGTGATCACCTTGTAGGAAAGGTAAATGGTCTTATTGTATGCTTTTCCTTATTCTAAACAAATTTCAAATCATTAATTTTATGTATTTTTTTTCTTTTTTTTACCCAATTTCATATTCAAAATCCCAAATTAATTGTGATCACCTTATAGGAAAGGTAAATGGTCTTATTGTATACTTTTCCTTATTCTAAACAAATTTCAAATCATTAATTTTTCCTTTTCTTTTTTCTTTTATTTATTTATTTATTTTTTTTTTTTTGAGAGACTCCAACTCCACATGACATGCCTCTCGGGATGCTAATATAACCATGCTGCCCCCCGACGCATAAACTATTTTACCTTTCGTTTTTCTTTCAATATTAACTTGGGATTTGAGAAGAATAGAACTCTAGAAGTCAAGTATGCCGCCTGGTGCCCTAAGCACCTTTGCCCTCAAACTTTGTAGTTATGGATGAAAATATAAACTTAAAAATAAATAAATAATTGATTACCCATGAGAGAGAGGCTCAATGTTCATTACGGTTTGCTTGGTGAGAACGTACAGCATGCTCAACAGCGTACTCTAGATTTACCGACAATGAAAGAGGTACTAAAGAAGGTGCTTTTTGGGTGTGGTTTGTCTAAGGCTGAGGCTCTAAACCATCGAAGTAAAATGCACTCCAAATAGTGTCGAAAGATGTTTATTAGTATTAGAAATCTTGGTAAAATCCTTGAAATTCAATTTTATCTCTAATTATAAAATTTGAAGCTTCAAAATTAGTGTAGATCGAGCCAATCTATGACTACTTGGAAATCTTGAAAATTAATAGTCCAGATAATGCATTACAATTTACAACATAGACTATTTCCAGGATTTGAAATCTATTTTTTCTTATATCCATACATCTTTAGGTCAAGATGATCGATTTGAGGATTTTTAGGCATCAAAACACTCTCTTCTAGTGAATTTTTTAGGTGTGCCTTAATTTGAATGTTTGGGGCCTCACCTTTATATATAATTTTTCCTTTTTATTTATTTATTTTGATCCAACTATTTTTAAAATTAAAAATAACTTAGATTGTGACTTTTGGAAAAGTATACAATGAGACCATTTACCTTTTAGTACAAGGTGGTGGCAATTAATCTAGACTATTGGATGTGAAATTGGATGGCTGTATTTATTGCATTGACCAAGCTCAAAGTTCATAAGGAATTTTTTCGTACTGTGTGAAATACTCAAGCTATCAGATTTTACATTGGATGGTTATAAATAATTGTGACTTCCTTATACTAATGGTAAATGATATCATTGTATACAATCCCGTGACTTCTTCAACAATTAGATGTGCTCATTAACAATTGGATAGTTTACATTTTTTCAAGCACATGTGAAATACCTTTGATGATGATTATTATTAACATCATCGTCGTCGTCATCATTATTATCATCATGATGTAAGTTGCTAGGTTGATTGAAGAGGTTATATCCCATCATATGAGAGCCTAACAGCACTACTAACTGGAATTTACCCGAAAGTATGAAAGGAGGAAATGCTCAAGTAGAAGCATAAGTTATTGAATTTTTTCTGGATTAATGGTAAACGAATACGAGTCCCCTTCACATGGTAATAATCTCAACCACGAAGTAAAAGGAAAAGAAAAAGAGCTTAAACTTCAAAATAGATTGGTTTAAATGGATTGAAATGAAAGTAGTTACAGATGTGGTCCGAAAGCAAAATTTAGAGTACTCTATTTTTAAGATTTAAATTTGATGTTTTTAAGAATATGATCCTTGTAATCGAGATTATCGGTCTTGATACAAAAAGGCATGTCTAAGACAGATTTCAGAAGCAGATCGCAGTTGAATAGAGTATAAGACTAGGATGCTACCAAACATAAGAAGTTTATATCATGAAATGCATCAATTCAACTAATTGATTTGTACGTTACCATTAAAAAAAAAAAAAAAACTAATTGATTTGCTTTATTAATGTCAATGTGCACCAACCAAGATTGCAAGACGATTAGAAACGCCGGGACGATTCTGATAATCGGGGGAGGGCCAGCAGGCTTGGAGCTGGCTGGTGAGTTATCAGTGGATTTCCCACAGAAGAACTTAATCATTGTCCATGGGGGGGTGAGGCTGATTGACTTCTTGGGCCTCAAGGCCTCGAAAAAGGCTTTGGAGTGGCTGAACAAGAGGGGGGTAAATGTATACTTTGAGGAAAGGATAACAGAGGATGGCCTCCCAGGACCAGAGGATGAGGGTGATGGGTTATACACCATGTCTAGCGGGAAGACAGTCACCGCGGATTGCCATTTCTTGTGCACAGGAAAGAAGATCAATTCGTCCTGGCTAAAAGGAACGGCCTTCGAAGACTCTTTGGATGAGAGAGGGTTCCTCAAGGTTGATAGATCTCTGATGCTTGAAGGCCATCCTAATGTCTTTGCAGTTGGTTATATAACAAACATGAAGGTAATACACATGAAATTAAAGAAACCTCAACAAGAAAGAAAAAGAATACACACACCTGAAATTAAAGAGATTTTTATATGCGATTTGTTTCCCCTGTTCTAATTTTCTGTGGAAAAAATGGTACCAGGAAATGAGGCAGGGGTTGCTAGCACAAAAGCATGCTGAGGTGGTGGCAGAAAACATAAGGAAGCTTTCAAAGGGCAGCAACAAGATCATCACTTATAAACCTGGCCCCCCAATAGGCATGGTCTCACTAGGTCGGAGCCTTGCGATTGCGCAAATGCCATGGGGCACCATGCTTGGCCGCCTCCCTGGCATGCTCAAGTCCAAGGACTTGTATGTGGGCAAGACTAGAAAGGCACTTGGCTTCAAATCTTAAATCCCAAAATAAATACTTTTCTTATTCTTCATTACTGCTGTTATTACTCTGCACATTTTTACCACCCTAACCATTGCTATGTCTCACTTATCATAGGCATTGCATGGCGTGTGCCATTAATGGGGAGTGTAAGTTCCTGTACACACCACAGTAAGAAATGTATCTCTCTCTCACACAATGATTACAAGGAATAGTTATCAGTGGAACATGTACACATAATAGAGAAAAATATGCACTAATTCAAACATGGGCTCCATTGATTAGAAAATTTTAACTCTCACATCCCCCTAGCAGGAAGCATTGCTATGAACTTCGTTTCGCTCCAAGTGTGGTAGTGATAAATGAAGGTCACGAGATAGCTATGAGATTTGCATGATCGGTTGTTCTAGGTTGTTTATTGTCAAATCTGAGAAGATCTCGAGATGAAACCTATCTTGATTTATGCTTCAGATTAATCAATTAAAATTTTGATAGAGAATAGTGGGATTTGTCGAATTATAATAAATGAAAAGATGGATTTGTATAAACACACCAACCCATATACGGTAGCAACTCATACACTTCACCTATCCATACACCATACTTGAAGAATTTTAGAGAAAGAAAAGAACTCTTCGAGAAAATAATTGCGCCCCATACTCTTCTTGTGGTGGTTTTTTCATTGTATATATAATGATAATACAATGGTGTAATATCTATTTTCCTATCTTGTTACATACATTATACACTTCATATCTTGTTACATACATTATATATTTTCCTATCTTATTACATTCTCCTCTCGAAAGGAAAGAGCAATACACTTTCCTATCTTGTTTTAATTTTGTTTCTATTACTCCCCCTCAAACTCGGCTAATGAGGCATTTGAAGCTCGAGTTTGAAGCAAAGATCTCGAAAAACATCTCGTGGCAAAGGCTTGGTGAAGATATCAACTACTTGATGGCGAGAAGAAACACTCGAGTGATAAATATTCCAAGTTCAACCCTTTCACACACAAAATGATAGTCTAACTCAATGTGCTTTGTCCAAGCATGAAAAAACAACATAAATTGTCATGTATAGCACTGAAATTGTCACAAAAAAAGTGTTGGTGGCTAATAAAGAGGCACCCCAATATCCCGAAGAATAAAAGAAAGCCATATCAATTTTGCACCAGTGGATATCATAAATATGTATTATGCTTCAACATTTGAACAAGCCACAGTCTATTATTTCTTAACACTCCAAGATATGTAGTTGGAACTAAGATAGGTACAAAAATTATTGTGTGTGGAAGCATTAAACCATATGGGTTGATTTTTGACAAATAAAATACGAGAAATAAATCATGAAATACACATGTCACAAGAATACAAAGATTTACATGGTTTACCCCAAGAAGGGTTACATCCACGAGTATGACAAACTGAAATCCAATATACCGATGAACATTACATCAAAGATTTTGGGACATAGAGTTATCTCTCTAAACCTTCGACAAAACCCAATCGAGCAAACCCTTTTAAACCACTCTCCCTTCATTCTCGTTACTTTTGGCATCCATTACAGATAACACTAAATAGAGACACGATAGCAACGAAAAACTGATTTTCTCTCTAACTAAAAAGGGAAGCCACCCAAAATCTTCATGAGAACCGCTTCTCTATAAGAAACAAGCGTCTCAATCTCCAGAGTGTACAAAAAGCACCATCACAATGTTTCTCTCTATCGGAAGATCTCTTCTCTCTAAGCGGAAACTTTACATCTTCTGAATAGGAGGCCCTGCCCCCCTTTCTCTCTTCAGAGAAATTCACCTTTCCCATATGGTGACCTAAATAGGACACACCAATTCTCTGTACTTTCATCACATTTATATAAGATTAGAAATCCACACTAAATAGGAAACTTCCTATAGATGTTACATATATTTCAAAAACCAAGCTAATCTTTTTAGTTTTGTATTTCCTTTAGGAAACTAATATCAATCTCAATCTTAATCCCACATAATTTGGGATTTTCTTATGTGGGTGATTTTGGATAGCATCAAATCCAATATAAACCAGTGGTTGAACAATAAGTGTTTGGACGCTCGATGCAGTCTGCGTCAAAGAAAGCATATAACTCAAGAGAATTATCAGATTAGATGCTTCTACTATAGGACTATGTACCACTACGATAACGAAGAATCGGCTTCACTGATTGAAAATGTGTAATTGTAGTGGCATGCATAATTTGACACACTGTATTAACACTATAGGAAATATCAGGTCGTGTTATGGTAATGTATTTAAGTGCAGCAACAAATTCTTCGATAAAGGGATGGATCAGAAAATGGATCAGAATTCTCATGAATATTATTTTTCATTGTCACTGGTATTGAAATAGGTTTGGTACTGAATATCTGAGCATGATCAAGAAGATCCCGAGCATATTTGCTTTGCGATAGAAAATTTACACCTGAAAAATAAGATACGTCAATGCCAAGAAAGTAGTGAAGAGTTCCAAGATCTTTCAGTGCAAATTCCCTTTCAAGTTAAGAAATGAACAATTCTAGAATATCTGAACTATAACCAGTAGTAATAATATCATCAACATAAAGGAGAAGGATAATAGTACCTTGAGTATTGCGAAAAACAAATGGAAATGAACAAACTATGCTGCAATAAAATCCCAATGATAATAAAAAGGTATTACATCGATCAAACCAGATCTGTAGTGCTTGCTTAAGACCATATAAAGCTCTTTTTAATTTACAGATGTGATTTGGATATTTTGAGCTCACAAATCCATGAAGTCGTTCTATAAATATAGGTTCCTTAAGAAAGCTATGTAGGCAAACATTTTTCACATCTAACTATTAGACCAGTGGCACACAAATAGTTGTCGTAAACACAATCCGAATATCTATAGGCTAAATAACAAGGCTGAATGTTTTAGAGATATCAATTCTAGCAACCTGAATGTGTCATTTAGCAACTAGTCTGGCTTTAAGTCTTTCTAGACTACCATCATACTTTAATTTAGTCATATAGACCCAATGACAACCAACAGTATTCATACTTGGAAGATATGGAGCTAACTCGCAAGTTAAGTTAACATGTACGACTTCAATTTTCCCTTCCATCACACAATTCCAACCTGACTGACTAAAGGCAGACCTAATGGTTTTATGTTCAGAAGGGATAGCTTCAAAAGTAGGAGCACTTGATATTGTTGTCATGGATGGGAGAATCTGAAGTCTTCGAGTACCATCTTGAGATCTTGTGACCACGTGATGACGAGAATGTTCAAAGGCTGGTAAAAAAATTAGATTGGTTGGTTTATTGAGTGACAACATTTTCATTACCATGATTGTGTGTGGCATCATCCTGAACATCTTGGATTCATGTTGCAGTGGTGACATCTTCTTCTATAAGAGCAGTTAAAGAGCTATCATGGTGATGGGCAAAGCATGAGCTGAGGGACTAGATACATCAAGGGAATCCCATATAGGTGGTTTATATGCAGGTGATGAATCTGAAGAAGAGTGAGTATATGTATCAGGCTCATAACACTTTGACCATTTTGCATAGGTGAACAAGTCCCCTTGAACCTGAGCACTATCAAATAAAGAATTAGAGTTAGCATAAGGGTATATATTTTCATCAAATATAACAAGTTTAGAGATATAGCCTCGTCCTGTGTGTGGATGCAGACATCTCTAACTCTTATGCTGAATATTGTAACAAAAAATATAAATGGAAGAGAACGAGAACAAAATTTGTCTGTAGCATAGTTTCGAAGGAGCGAAAAACACCGACAACCAAAAAACCAGGTTGAAGAATTGTCTGATAAGCAGCCAAACAACAAAGAATATCCATTTGCAAACTAGCCGAGGCAATATTGTTTATATGACTGCAACATGAAAATATTCAACCCAAAACTGTTTAGGAGTTCCTGCATGAAACATCATTGTAAGACTCAATTCTACAATATTTCTATGTTTCCTTTCAACTTTTCTATTTTGTTCAGGGGTTCACGCACATGATATTAGCTGCACAATTTCACTCTCAGTAAGATGAGCAGTGAAACATTTCTTAACAAACTCACCAACTCCATCACATTGAAACATTCGAATTCGTTTCTCAAATCTCCTTTCAACCATACGATGAAATTCGACAAATGCAAATAAAATTCAGATGTTCTTTTCAAAGGATAAATCTAAGAAAAACGAGTGTAATCATCCACAAACACCACTTAAAATCGTTAAAATCGATAACTTCAATTAGATAAAACTAAAGCATGACTACATAAATTTCAATGAATCTTAAAAAGAGGTTATGTAGAGGTACTATTAGTACTACTAAATAGGAGTTTAAAACGTTTTCCCATATTACAACTAGCACAAACAGAATATGATTTATTTCATGCATCACCATTAATCAACTGCTTAAATTCTAAGTGTCGGACTACTTATTTTGATGATGTATGAGTCATTGATGTCACATATCTTCTGATGTTCTCTTACTCCTATTAGAAAATAAAGCTTTATTCACATCTTCAAGTGCATAAAGTCCACCCTTTCTACTCCCGCTGGTTAGAGTTCTCCCCTGAGCTCAATTTCCTAATCCGAAAACCATTAAATGAGAATTAAAAAATACAAGGAAAATATTTTGTAAACTGGCTAACAGACAGTAATTTTTTCCATTTTTGGTGCCAAAAGAACATTAAAAATATTAAATTTTCTAGACACAACATCAATATTTGTATTACCAACATGTGAAATAATCAATTACTCACTATTGCCAACCATGACTATATCTCTACCACTATAAGGGCGAAGGTTTTGCAGTTTACTTGGGTTTCATGTCATATGAGTTAAGGCACCAACGTCTGGGACCCATTTTAAGTCTTGGGAATTTGTTATAGTAGCTGCAGCAACAGCTTAAAGAATTCCATTTTCTTAGTACATATAATTAAATCAATGCTAATAATTTAATGCAGTATGTCCAAATTTTTTACAAATTTGACACTTTCCTTGGGGTGTCTGAGTTGATTGTTGTATATGCGAATCGTGTTGGAAACTTTGATTCACGTGTTGCATAGGTGTACCACTGCTTTCTTGATTTCTTTGTGCCACACCATGTTATCTTCGATCTAATCCACGCCCTCGAGAATTGAAAAACTATTGACGACTAAAATTGTGTATGCCTCTACCTCTATAATTTATAATACTGCTGTTAGGTCCAAAATTTATTTGTTGTCCAGTAAGGGCCATATTCTAATTTGAATATGAGTATTCTTCAGAGATATGAAGATGATTTCTAATCTCATAGCTTTGAAAAAGTGCTAAAATTTCATAATAGGAAAGAAATGGAGGCCTAAACATGGTGGTAGCAAAACTCTTATATTTTGGACCTAGTCCATTATGAAGCCAAAATACATTATTTTCATCTGGTACAAGTTTGTCAATAATAGCCAAATCATCACAAATACTCTTGAATCTGTATATGTATTTTGATAAATTCGAATTCTCTTTCTTGTAGAGTTGGAGTTGCTGGGTAAGTTGGAACTTCCTAGTTTGAGAATTACATGCATAGGCATTCTTTAGAACATTCCATACTTCTGTAAAAATCTTAAGGCTAACAACAAGATTAAGACTCTCTTCTGACAATGTCTCAGTGATCCAGGCTTTAAGAAGCCAGTCAGACTGTAGCCATGATTTGTAGTCTAGGTTTTCGATTTCACTCTTACCATCATGAGAGAGAATATTTTGATTTAGTGTAGGGAAATCATTATTAATGAATCCAAAAAGTTCCTAACTCTTAATGAGATAGAGCATTTGAATTTCCTGTAATAGATAGTTATCTTGTGTCAATTTAATCGACACAAAGTTTCCTATATTAAGGATAGATGGATAGGGATACTTGAACATTGAGAATGTCGTATTCATTGGAGCAAATAAATAAATAATAATAAATAAAAATAAAATAGATTAATAGGGATTGATAAGAAAAGAGAAAATATAATGGTATTTATGGCACGAGTTATGGGGAAAATATAATACTAACAATATTGCTTGTGGAAGGTATGGGTTTTTGGGGCTTGTGGAAGACAGGCGGGTGGAACTTATGGGTTTATGGGGCATATGGAAGACAAATAATATACTAAAGATGATGGAAGTTAAGGCTTCAAAAGAAAAAAATGTAACAAAGGCAAGATGATGGAATATGGAAGAAGAACAAATATGTGAGAATAGGTAGCTTCGAACTTGAAAACAAAAAGAATGAAAATGGGTCGAACTTGAATGGTGGAGTAACCTTAAACGATTGTAATGTCTCACTTTTGAATTTTCTCTCTATCTGATGTGTTTTATGGATTGCATCGCAAGGAGCAATGGCTCTAATACCATGAAGAATTTAATAGAGAGAAAGGAACTCTTTGAGAAAATAATTGTGCCCCACACTTTTCTTGTGGTGGTCTTTCATTGTATATATAATGATAATACAATGGTGCAATATACACTTTCCTATTTTGTTACATACAATATACACTTTTTTGTTTTATTATATTCTCCTCTCAAAAAGAAAGAGTAATATACTTTTTTATTTTGTTTGAATTTTGTCTCTATTAATACTTACTTATGCACCCCTTAGGTGTCGGTCCTTGGCCGCCAGTCTCTCCCTTAGGTGCCGGCCCCTTCCCTTATCCCACTCTTTCACCCAGACCACTCTCTAAGGAGACTGGCGCCTTGGTTAAGACACAGGGTTAGACCCAGGGATCACCTTGGCCAGGTCTCCAGGGTACTTAGGCCTCGTGCTTAGTACCTTTTCCATCTCTGGTATTGCCTCTTAGAAAGGGTGATGTCGGAAGGCAGCCGAATTTATTGAGTGGTTCCCTAACCCTCAACCTAGTCTATCCTACCCAACTTTAACCCACCCAATCTGGCCTACCCAACCTTGACCCACCTAGTCTAGCCTACCAACCTAGCCTAGCCTACTCAACCTTGACCCACCTATCGTAGCCCACCCAACCTTAACCCACCTAACCTAGACTTGTCCCTAACCCAATCAAGCCTCTCATACAAGCACATCTATTCCTAACCCAGAAACAAAATCCTGGGGTTCTTGCAACCTAAACCACAGGCACGCATAATAGAGCCGAAGGTCTTGAAGAGGTCGATTCTAAACCGAGCAGAGCTAAGGACGGGGTTTCTTCGTGGGCTCTTCTAAGAGCTAGAATCTAAGAGAGCATCCTCATTCAAGTGTATTCGACATCATCGTTGTGAGGTAAGCCTTACCTCACATCTTACATATATTGGTTCGAACCGCTCCACCCCATCGCTTAACCCTTATCCTAGTGGGCACCGAGATCAACCTCATGCACAAACGTGCACACGTGCATACACCCTAAGGGGGTGCGGCACATGTTTTCTCTCTCTTTTCCAAAACACAAAAAGAAGGGATCTGAAGTTTTAAGAAAAAGGTTGTCCTCTCCCACCAAAGAGAGAAAATCCAAGGCTGACCAGTTAAGTTGACTTGACTTTTATATTTTTTAGGGCTTTTTCAATGTCAGCATTCGTATGAATATTGGTTGGCTTTTCCACAGATGAAGCATACACCTTTCTTCATTATAAATTTTTTAGTTTTAGGGTCCTTTTGATTCTGAGAAGAGAAGGGCCTTTCCTTATTTTTAGCCATGTCCATAGATTTTTCCTACACAATATTTTCTTTGGATTATATTCCATTGCTTCCTCCTTCTTTTCCCAAATCTTACTCTCTTCCTCTATGCAAAGAGATCGATGAAATTGAACTAAGTCAACGTCAACTTTTTTGTGCTTCATCTTCTTTTGGTATTCTTTTCAAGAGGGGTAACTTGTGTGTAATAGTTTCTACTTGAAATGCTTTATGAAGTTCAATATTACATGCTTTGAGTTTACCTACAACAAGTTGCAATTCATATACTTGGTGAAGTTGGCTTGTTGTCAATGAACTTGAACTCTAAATAATCAGAAATTAAGAAACTTTAGTTATTCGATTCTTCTATTAAATACTTGACCTCCAACAAATGCCAAAGTTCCCTCGCCGATGCCACCGAACAATAAATGTCATCGATCTGACCGATAAGTGCGTTTAGAATATGACCCTTGCATATGTAATCGTCCTCCATCCATTTTCATCGATATTTGGATAGTTCAGATTCTTCCTATTCATGTGGTGATGGCAACTCCGACGTATTTTTAATAATCACGTAAGTCACCTTAAGTATTGTCAAGCAAAACATAAGCTTTTGTTGCCATCTTTTGAAATTTGTCCCATCAAACCTATCTAGCTTTACAAAATCTTGATTCATGACGTTGATGGAACTCATACTTGTTTCACCCAAATTACATTTTTGAAATATTTGGTATGGGGTGATACATGGACTGAAATATGTGTTAATGTGACTGTTCACAAGGACAAGTGACCATTGAATTTCCAATAGTCATCCAATGGTTATTAACTGTTAGATTACTAAATAGTCGTAAGCATGCCCCTCTGTATCAACAGGTACGCTCACACCCGTTCACGCACAGTGCAAGCATAAGTCATATCACGTAAAAATGGACCGAGTCTCGAGCCTAACTCATACATGTGCGTGTATCAGTCGCATCACGTAAAACTAGATTGAGCCTTGAGCATGTGTCCACACATGTATAGGCACGAATCGCATCATGTAAAAATAGAGTGAGCCTCGAGCCTAATTCGTACGCATCCTCGGGCACCCTTGCGCCCTCGAGCGCATATCGCACGCTTCACTTGTACCCTTGTCATCAATGAGTAATGTTTGGATCCTGCACTTGCTGCAACACTCGCACCCCTTCATGCACAATGCACGCACGATTCACGTCACATAAAAATGGATCGAGTCTTGAGCCCAACCCGTACACGTGCGGGCAAGAGTCATAGCACGTAAAAATGGACTGAACCTCGAGCATGTGCCCTTATATGTACGAGCACGAGTCATGTTACATACAAATGGACCAAGCCTCAAGCTTAACTTGTACACATGCCCAAGCACCCTCGTGCCCTCGAGCGCATATCGCTTGCTCCGCACCCACACTCTCTTTTATATGCTATGAATATAAGGTATGAAAGTATTCTTATATTTATACCACTCTTTTCATAATCCACTTTTTAATGTGGGACTAAACCACTACATTCTATATCTGTTTATTTAGAACTTAGAAAACCAACATATAAAAGCATATTATTTTCAAATAACTTATAATATTTTATTATACTAAAATATTAACATCACCAAACTCTCAATCATGTAGCATCGAGGTGTTAGATTGGCGATTCGACAAGCTTGAAGGTTACAAAATGTATGAAGTGAAACCGCCTAGAAGGTTACACCTATTATTGATCAAATTTGAAATCGGGTAGTTGAAGATGTGTCATCGTAGACACAAAGGGCAAATTAAATATCTCAAATGTTGTCACACTTTTATCTATTGAAATTCACATCCAATAACTTCCTCATAAAAAAATAAAGATCTCGCTCGCGCCCTCGAGCGCATATCGTACGCTTCGCTCGCGCCCTTAGTATCAACGAGTAGTGTTTGGATCTTGCATGTTTCACACTCATACCCCTTCATGCATAGTGCGGTCACGAGTCACGTCACGTAAAAATGGATCGAGTCTTGAGCATGACCCATACATGTGCATGCATGGGTCGCATCACGTAAAAATAGATCGAGCCTCGAGCATGTGCCCATACATGTACAGACTGAGTCGTCTCATGTAAAAATGGATCAAGCCTCGAGCCTAATTCGTACACATGCTCGGGTGCCCTCGTGCCCTCGAGCACATATCACATGCTTCGCTCGTGCCCTTTGTATCAACGAGTAGTGTTTGGATCTCGCACGCGCCACACTCGTTATCCATCGCGCACAGTGCGGGCACGAGTCGTGTCATGTAAAAATGGATCGAGTCTTGAGCCTGACCCGTACATTTACGAGCACGAGTCATATCACATAAAAATGGACCGAGCCTCAAGCATGTGCCCGTACATGTACGGGTACGAGTCGTGTTACATAAAAAATTGACTGAGCCTCGAGCCTGACTTATACACATGCTCGGTCATCCTCGTGCCCTCGAGCGCATATCGCATGCTTCGCGTGCTCCATACAAGTGCTCGCACTCTCTTTTTTATTCTATGAATATAAGGTAAGAGAGTATTCTTATATTTATACCACTCTTTTCATATTCCACTTTTTAATGTCAAACTGAACCCAGTACATTCTCTATCTATTTATTTAGAACTTAGAAAAACAACATATATAAGCATATTATTTTCAAATAACTTATAATATTTTATTATTCTAAAATACTAACATCATCAACCTCTCCATTATGTAGCATCGAGGTGTCAGATTGGCGATTCAACATGCTTGAAAGTGAAGAAATGTATAAAGTGAAACCACCTAGGAGGTTACAATTATTATTAATTGTTAATTTTGAAATCGAATACTTGAAGATGTGTCATTGCATACACAAAGTGCATAATTAAATTTCTCAAATGTTTTCACAATTTTATCTATTGAAATTCACATCCATTAACTTTCTCATAAAAAAACAAACGATCTCACAAGTATATAATCACTTGGCAATAAAAGATGGAGATTACTTAATCTGTGAGTTGAAAGTAACAAAGTACATAACAGAAACAGATGCACTGTGTCGAATCATGCATAAGTGATGTGGAATGGGTTAAGCACTCTACATCAGCTAAATGGGCTATCTAACCAAAAATTTAAGGAAAAAAATAAAAATATAACTGTTAACATGATCATTTTAGATCATCATAATGATCAAATCCACAATTATAAACAGCAAATAATTCTCTCTTTGAAATCAGGCCAATCCCCAGGTCGACGAAAATAATACTCTCTAAAATTACTTTTCCTCTAAAATTACAATGCCCAAATCAATGAAGGAATCAACCCAGCAAGTTACCAAATACAACATGGATCAGGCGAGTTCTAAAACCGGTTTGGGCTCTTAATGTCATCGGCTGCATTCGATCTACCCCAATTTTAGTGGACAATTTAGTGGTGTATTAGAAGTAGAGGGGCCAATGCCACGAATAGCCCAGCCTGGTCTACCTCTGTTTAGAGGTTCTGCTAATTTGACGTAGGATGTCCCAAATTAGAGGGAGATTCGCTAATTTGGAGTTGGGTTGGTAATAGGGCAGTTGGCCTAGTCTTAAAAAAAAGAAGGTCAGTTAGAAGCTGTGGCCTCAAGGCAGGACTCAAATCCTTTGAGTTTCAAGGGGAAGGAGAAGGAACCCTCGACCTGTAACAAATAGAGGAGGATTTATTCAATCACATAATTTGGGCTCTTAGAATATGGCACCCTTGTGGCAATCTATTTGATTGTATTGAAAGGCCCAATGAATCAGAATTTCCCTATCGGTCCAAGTCATTTCGTGGCAAGCAGATCATTTCTCATAAAGGGTATAAACTTCAACAAAATGATTTGGAGTTCTTGCAGAGTGGAACGATGCAGTACCAAACACAAGATAGATCCTCCAAAGAATAAGGGCTTTTTCGAATAAGCCAATTTATTTGGGACACCGCATATCCATTCTTTTTCCTATTCAAATATCAACCCTTTGTCTCTATGTTTGTATGTCGAGAATTCTTTACAGATGAAGAGATGTCAAAGGGGCTATTACTTCCCAAACACATTCTCCTACATCTATATATGAACATTGGTTGATCAAGAATACACATGAAAAATACTTCAAATTGTTGATTGACTCTAGAGATATGGTAATTTGGAGAAGACTAAACTGTTTCAAGCATCGATCGATCTGAAAGTGCTTCTTGTTTCAAAGAGAGGGGAACGAGTTATTCACATTTAATTTAATGGTCAGAGGCAATTGAAAGCTAAACAATGGTCATTCTAAAGATCCCTCAAGGGGAAAATGGAGATGTCTCCTATGTAACCCGTAATATGTGGAAGTGTCGATGTAATTTCATAGAGTCATTCGGTCTGAGTGCTACATGAAGGACATAAGCCAAATGACGGAATGGGGAGACCTAGGATATATAAAATCGTAAGATGAGTGATTCGACAGATTTGGATTCGCAAAATATATGGTATAATCTTGATTGTACATTTTCACAAATTCTATCGTTTCTTTGTGGATTCCTATACAAAGCTTTTGTATATGTATCTCTGGATAATCTTTTATCATATCGTCCAACAGGAATAGTTCTTCTAATTCTATAAATCTTTCAAGAACGTTATTTTCTTGAATTTCATTCAAAAAAAATTTGTATTGGCTAGTATTCCACTAATTTGTAACCCAAGGTTCCAGACTTTTATTAAATGATAGAGAAATTCCCCAAGGCAGAAAAACTATAGATGCAAGATATGGCAGGGAAGTCAATACTTTCTTTTTTGCCACTTCTAATCTAGGAATTGTTAATGAACCTGATTCATTCGCCGACTCTGTCTGATATTTGGATGAAGCATGAGTTCTATAACAAGGTATCACACCTATAGAACTATTCCATATTGTATTGTGGTTAATTTTTTAGTCCTTGCTTATCTTGACCCTAGAACTAGAAAGAATAAGAATTCTAGAATATGGGTCCCTCCATTTCGAATGAGAGAGATAATGAAATATCGTTCCCAGATATCTCAATTGGTCAAATTCGGACCAATTGTATCTCTATTTATTACTTTTGATAAATGCCCGAAAAAGCCACTTGAAGTAAGAAAATAACATAAGATACCAAAAGATAACATAAAGAACATCATAGTTTAGTTTTTGTATAGTATTCGTATTCAGATTTTGGGACAGAAGAATTTGGATCAATCAATTCAATTATTTTGAAATGTTTCACCTGTTACACACAAAATGGAATAAGGCAGAAGATATTTATGAAGAATACTGATAATGAAAAATAGGTGGCGAAACGAGAGATAAATTGGATGGTTATTTTATTTGAAATCCAATCATTTGATCATCAAGGAACAAAAGCAAAGGAGAAGATAAAGGGAAAAGGATGTTGATTGACAAAAGAAGAAGAATTTATGGGATATGATCCATCTATATCTAAGGTTTCAATTGGAAATCTTTGTCCTAGTCCTAAAAATATTCTCTAATCTAAACCTTCTGCTATGATATATGTGATGAATACGTACTTATTTTCTTAGATTAGACATGTTACTAATAGAACGAGTTGAGTTTCATAAACATGAAAGATTCACTCTTTTGTTTTGGAGGACCTAATGAAATGATCGTTCTGTATAACTTGGACTGCTCCCCTAGCTCTACAGACGGGGAACATAAAGGATCAGAAATAGGATCTAACACTAATGATGTTTTGATTGAATGAGCAGTTGTTCCGAAGAAAGATCAGTTCTATTAAAAGGATTCTTGGGTTTCCTACCCTATGCCAAGAAAGTATCCGTTCTTTAGGTCAAAATACGCGCAAGAAATAGGTCAATTCAATATTTTTTTGTTCAATTTCTCGTAGAGTAAAATTTTCATCCGTACGAGTCAAGGGGATGGATCATTGGCTTTTGATTTCAATAGAAATGACACGGCGAGGATAAATACTTTCTTTAACTTCCATTCTGATTGAAGTTAAAGAAGGTATTTATACCTGATTCATAACTAGAGACTTTTTCTGGTCCTTAACTAATCGGGGCTAAAACTCCATAAATTAGAAATGCCAAATAGGAAGAACACTTGATATCATTAGAAATGCCTAGAAAATATCATATTCGTGAAGCATAAATATAAATGTACTCTTATGAATGTAAAACATACCGAATTATTCTATTTGAATTGGAATTGTCAATTAACCCATACTATTTACTCGAAACAAGAATTGACTGCTATGGGGCTGCATAGATTATTTCATTGATGTGGGCCATGTCTCGTTCAAGATTCATCCAATGAGATCTCGCTTACTTATTTTTTATTTATTTTTATTTTAATTAATTAGATTTATTATTCTATTTATTATTATAGATGTAGATAGATTTTTATTCTATATATCTATTAATATTATATGCATAATGGTATGCATTTTTTAGTATTTATTTTATTTATATTTACTTGAGAAGAAAATTCTCTCATTTTGACTTGGGCTGTCCGTTTCCATAACTAACAAAAAGAATTAATTCAATTCATTAAAAAATATGTCTACTTTTTTCTCTTCAATCGCCGTGATTTCTAATTTAGAATAGAATATTTTTAATTTAGAATAGAGTGGTGTGTGGGGTAGAAAGTCCAGGAATTTTCATATCAGGATTTCTGTTATGGTATATTCTACTTGGCTTGGCAGATTCTCCTCATTAAGATCTTCTATTTTTATTCAGATCTTTCTTTCTATTGATTTCGATACGGAATATATTGACCCATTAGATTCTCTTTATTTGTCCCGGATTCCTATTTAATTGGCATTGATGTTGAAATCCGAAAAAGTCTTACAAACTTGTAACTTAATCTTATCTTCTTTATCTTCTAGAACAAATATAGATTCTTATTCTATAGATATTATTCTATAGAACTATAGATATAGAACAATTAACAATAAAGTCTATAACAACAACAATTAATAATAACAATTCAGAGATTTTTATATGCAAACTTAAACTTATTAGGTAAAGAAATAAGGGTGTGGTTTCTATAAGGTTGCAACTTTAAACAATCCAATTAAGGCACACCTCTAAATTTTATCACAACATGTAATTTTGGTGTAAAAAAATCTTAAGATTATCTATACTATTTTCATATCTAATTATAAAGTTTTAAACTCCAAAACTGATTAAAATCAGATTAAAATCAAGTAGATCTATAAACATATAAAAATCTTGAAAATAAACAGTCTAGATCATGTGTTGCAAGATGCATTGTTTCAGGGACTCAAAAACGTTTTTTTTTCATATTCATACATCTCGATATCGAGATGATCAATTAGAGGGTTTCAACATTAAAACAATATTTTTCATTCGATTTTTTAGGTGTATTTGTAATTCTACATTTTAAGGTTGCAACCTTGTACAAACTTTTTCCAAGAAATGAAAAAAGGCACAATTGTTGATACATTTAGGTTTAGGACCAATTCGTTGGTTAAGAGATAATGAATTTATGTTCTTGTTCTGCCAAAAAGTGATGGGTCAGAGATTCCTAACTCTTCCTCTTCCAACTCAATCAAAGAGAACCCTAATCTTCTTGCATAAAATAGGGTCTGCATCAATGGAATTGGAATGATGAGCAATTGGAGTAGATTGAGATAGAAAAACTATTTCTTTTTTCTTTTTTTTTTTTTCTTTTTTTGTAATTGTACATAAACATAAAAATACTACTTGCCTTACTTGGCTGGTTATACGAATAAAAATCCCCATATTAACAATAAAATTCTTTCGTAAGTTTCATTTTTTAAACACCAGTTTTTCACAAGCCCAAGACTGTGTTCTGGGTCTGTGCGACTATTTAGTCGATTTTTTTATTGACTTTTATTTAACTTCATAGATTTATCTACATATATATCATATTTCTATTTTCTATTGATTTTAAATTTTATTTTCAATCTATTTATTTGTTATTTAATTTCTATATGAAATGAAATATCAGATTTCTAATTTCAATTGAATAGTTAATAGAATTTGAAAATTTTGATATTGCTATATCTTATTAAGAATTTGATATTCCATCTAATTTTCAATAGATTTTTGAATAGATTTGAGATTATTTTGATCTTCTATCTAATCTAATCAATATTAATCTAATATATATTATTAGTCTATTAGATATTTATTTAGATTCAATTTGTTGGGTCGGGTTGGAGTTTTTAGGTCAGACTCGTGCATGATATATAGCTATTTATTTTGACTTTGCCTTCATGAATTTACTCGATTGGGTATACCAAAGGTGTACCAATAACTCTTTGATCTTCGACAAGAAAAGAAGAAAAAATTGTATCTAAGCACATCTACTAATTCATCCATGAAGATTTAATTGACGAATAAAAATCAAAGAAATATAAAGAAGAGATAATTGGAATGAATTATTCCTTGTCATTTTCATGTCCCTAAGAAAATTGGAGGAGCATGTGGGACTGGTTTATATGTTATAGCCCAACCGTTCATCTAGGATTGTCTGACATAAATAGGTACAAAACCAAAACAAATTATAAATGTATAGGGCTATACAGACTCAAATAGTAGACTTTCTTGATAAAAGAGATCAAACTGATTATTATCAAAGTGATTCGAACTGTTTCAAAAACCCAACATGCACTTTGTTTGCTTTTGCATTGGGCTCTTTCATCGATTGATGGAAATATCAGTTAGTCCACCATCTTTTTCTTTACAGAAAGATAATGATATGGTTCCATATGCTCCGGTTCCTTCTTTTTCTTGTAATCCAGGAGCAATACCAAAATGTTTCAATGGGTTACCTTGATGTTGGTCTACTTCTGGCCTAGATCAGCCCAAGCAGGCCTGGATCAACCCCAATGGAGTCTTATTGTGCAACTGCAAGGGTCAAATATGATACTTCATACAGTAGAAATTAGAAATTGTGGCCTCAACGCTAGAGCCAGCACCTGCTCAGCTTTTTTTTTTTTGTTTAAGCCCCATCAAAGCGGCCCTATGAGGACAATGAATGGGTCAGGGCCGGGCTATTGCCACCTTTAATAAGTAAAGTCTCATCTCATAACTCATCAAAAATTGCAATTCCAGCTGAAATATTGATTTTCATGGCTTAAACATTTTGATTGTTAAAAAAATAATTAATATTTCAAGTTCTAAATATAGTGAATATCGTCACAAATTATCTAGACCATCTATTTCGCCCTAAAAAATAAATGTTCATAAATCCACAAAATATGTACCTTTTTTTAGCTTTAAATATTTTAGTGTTAAATTTTTTCTTGTCACTGCTGGAAATTGATTTTAGAGCCTCTTTGTGGCCAAAAGTGCTTTCCAGAAGAATATTTAAGGTGAGGCTCTATTCCAGTGGAAGATTTAAGGTGAGGCTCTATTGTATTTTCATAAAGCCTAAGCCTTATAGAAACTTCATCTTTTGTTGAGGGGATAATAAGCCGCTTAGAGTTAGTAAAAGAAAATTGTTTCATATAGGATGAACTGCATTTTTACATATCTATCTTAAAATGGATGCAAATAGTTGTCCATTTAAAAATAATTGAAACTAATGGTCCAAATACTTTTTTAATAAAATTGTTATTTCTAATTTTAAAATTTTATTTATTTATTCATATTGATGATCTCCATGTCTCAAAAATAAATTTTGAATAGATTTTAAGAGGGGACTTATTTCTACACGAACTCGTAGAAACCGTGTTGTTTAGCACATCAACAGTTCCATAAATCCCAGCCCAGAAATACCCTAGAGGATTCGAATATTCTCGTTGCAGCACTCGGTTGTGAAAGGAAAGTGTATATTGTATATCGGATTAATATAAAAAGTATATAGTGCAATCAGTATTTCTGGAAAGGGTTGATAGAGTATATGTACTTTATTAAAAGTTTAGGTATGGTTTAAGTATATATTATTTAGTTTTTGTTATTGTCATTTGTAATTTGTCTATAAAAGACAAATATGTACATTTCATACGATTAATGGATATTGTGTCTCTTCAAAAAAACTGGAGACTATTCACATGGTATCAGAGCCAGATTTATCTTAGTTATGTTCATTCCGATCTATTTGATCTTTTCCGAGAGTTCCTGAAGCCATCTGTTCTCGAGGCTTGTTGATTCGCCGCTGCTTTTGGTGCTTATTAATCAAGCAATCAGAATATGCACTTGAAGATACAACTGCTCATTTCCGCAATTCGTGTTCAAACTCCAGCTGCTCTCTCTCGCATCTTGAGTTTGAGAGAGAGTGTGAAAATATGTATCGGGTTAATATAAAAACTATATATTGCAATCAATATTTATGGGAAGGGTTAATAGAGTATATGTACTTTATTAAAAGTTTAGGCATGGTTTAGTTATCTATGATTTAATTGCTATTATTGTCACTCGTAATTTATCTATAAAAGACAAATCTGTAAATTCATATGATTAACGGACACCGTGTCTCTTCAGAGAAACTTGAGACACGGTTACCACATAAGGGTAGCAACGGATTGTTACCCGTATTATCGGATCATTGACAACAAAGTGGTGTTGGAAAAATTGAACCGGAACGGTTAACTGGACAAGGGGCCAAAAAGCGGTTTAACCAACCTAACCGATAAACTGGCCGATTGAACCGTTCTAACCAAACAAGTTTTAGACAATCAAAACAATGTTGAAAAATACAAAAAAAATATAAACACAAAATCTACTATAATATAAGAAAACATATAAAAATGATTCAAATAAAACACATTAAGATGAAATTAAAAAATATATTTTAAAGAAAGGTGTAGTTTGTATAGAGCCGAGGCTCTAAACAATAAAAGTATAGGGCATCTTCAAATAGTGTCGAGAAATATGATTTCAATATTGAAAATTTTTGTGATTGTCTGAAGATATATTTTTATCTTTAATTATAAAATTTAAAACTTCAAAAAGAGTATAGATCAAGCAAATTCATGAAAACTTGAGAATCGTAAAAATTGAAGGTAAAAAAATGTGTTATAAAATGCATTATTTTCAAAATTTGAAATATTTTTTTTTCTCATGTCCATGCATCTTGATGTCGAGATAATCAATTTGAGAATATTTGGACATCAAAAGAACCTCTTATAATGAAATTTTTGAAGTAGGCTCTAATTTGATTGTTTGGAGCCTTGGCTCTATATAAATTTTTTCCTTTAAAAATTGCCTAAATGTATTTTTAATTTTTTTTTAAAAAGACAAAAAATATAAAAATAAGTATTAATGATCAAAACAATTTCTAATCTTTTTCATAATGTAAAAACTATTAAAAAATACATTACAAACTAAATTCTTTACGTTTAAAATTTTATATACATTTTTTTATTTTTAAATACCAATCGATCACAAAAACCGAAACCACCCATTAATCACAAAAACCGAAACCACCCAATAGCCACTTCCAATCTAACCGGGCAGTTACCGGTTAGATCACCGGGTTTTTCCACACAATCACGCTCCATTAAAAATAGCTAAAGGTGACTTTTAATTCTATTTACATTCGTTCTTTAATACACCCAAATGAATTACATTAAAGGTAGAGTTTATATAGAGCAGAGGCTCTAAACAATCAAATTTAAGCCTACCTCAAAGCCTACATCAAAAATTTCACTAGAAGATATTGTTTTGATGCTTAAATATCTTCAAATTGATCATCTCGACATCAAGATGCATGAACATGAAAAAAATAAAAAAAAAGATAACAAGTTTTGGAAATAGTATACTTTGTAATATATTTTTGCACCGTCAATTTTCAAGATTTTCAAGATTTTCAAGTTTTCTTAGATCGGTCGATCTACACTACTTTTGAAGCTTTACTCTCGTACATTTTAAAGCAATCACAAAAATTTCTAATATTAAAACCACATTAAGCTCTTATTTTAATACCTATTAATTCTAATTAGAAAAAAGTTTATATAGAGCCTAAACTCTAAACAATCAAATTAGAGCCTACTTCAAAACATTTATTAAAATAGGTCGTTTTGATGCTCGAATCTCATCAAATTGATCATCTCGACATCAAGATGCGTGAACATAAGAAAAAAAAATGAATTTCAAGTTTTGAAAATAGGGCCACTTGTAACGTATTTTTCAACCTTCAATTTTTAAGATTTTCAAGTTCTTATAAATTTGATCGATCTACATTATTTTTTAAGCTTTAAATTTTATAACTAAAAATGAAAATATAATTGAAAGCTATCATAAAACTTTTAAACACTGAAACCATATTTTTCGATACTATTTGAAGGTAGGCTCAAATTTGATTGTTTAGAGCCTTGCCTCTATACAACCTCACCCAATTAATTATATCCTTAATACACACAAATGATCAGGGCTGGAATGCAAGTATTTATCTCTAACTATTGATGGCCCAGGTCCAGTACGGGTTCGAGTCCGAGTCTGACCCGGATAATGTTCGGGTCACAAACTAGGACCCATACCCAACCGGCCAGGCCCAATGCCAGACCAATACCCCACCTGTGTTAGGTATACCCTCGGGCCCCGGGACCGGGTCCATTGCCACCCCTATTTACCATGGCGAATCCGAATAATAACCTGGCGTATCTCTCTCCTCTCCCTGCACTCCCCAAATAATAAAAATATGAGCACCAAACCAGTAAATATCACCGCATCTCTATCCCGATATTTATCTCATTTAACAGAATGAAACTCATCCACGGGTAAATCCCAATATGTTGTTAACCGAGAATTGCAAGAAAAAGAGAGGATGAAAGAGAAGCCCTCAAGAGTAACAGAGTAAGACCCTTAAAAGGATATAGCATAGCAACAAAATCTAGAGAGTATATGTCCACCACCTTATTCCGTAACCCTAAACTCCAAAAACACAGCAGCAAGAGAGAGGGGGAAAGGAGGTCAAAACAAGAAGATAATGAAAAGGGGATTCTGCGGTTTGTGGAAGATGGAATTTAGGCTGAGGCAGTCTCACCCTCGGCCGAGGATGCGAGCACCAACTCTGGGTGCACGCCGCCCAGGCTGTAAGTCCCGTCTACAGCGTTCGGCAAGCCCAGCGCCTTAAGAGCCAGGTGCGCCGCCTTCTGCCCCGATATCATCATCGCTCCGAAAGTAGGACCCTGCAACACCAAATACCCCAATATTCTCAATTCTTATCTCAATAACCACAAATTGAAAATTAATTAAAAAAACACAGATTCATGCTAAATCACCATTCTAGGGGATCCGTCTATCTCTGCAACCTCCATGCCGGTGACGATCATCCCAGGCACAACCTCCCTGGTGAGCCTCACAATCGCATCCTCTGCGACGTTCATGTCCAGCGCCTTCATCCCGGGGACGCTCTCAATCATGCCAATGTTTCTCAGCCTCTTCACTCCTGTAGCCCCAAAAGGACCATCGTGCCCGCATGAGCTCACTACCACTTTCGCCTCCATCACATTCGGATCCATACAAGACTGTGTGTCGTGGTTCATGCTCACCAAAGCCCAGTTCGTCACAACGCCTGCCACTCTCCCCTCCTTCACAATCAGGTCCTCAGCCGCCACCGCATTAAAAAGCTTGACATTAGGGCGAGCAAGAAGGCGGCTCATGATGGTGGAAGTGAAGAGCGCAGCATGCTTGATGACAACATAGTTGTCCTGCTCATCGTAATCGACACCGAGCTCATCAAGGAAGAGGTGAGCGGGCTTGCGCACGACCATGGCCGAGAAGAGCTGGCCACCGAGCCAGGCACCACCGCCAGGGCTCACCGACTGCTCCACGATGGCCACCCGCACATTAGGGTTCTTGCTCAGCTCGTACGCGCACGAGAGACCAGCAGAGCCAGCCCCAACCACAACGACATCCGTGTCCGCATAGGTGATCATGTCCATCATGTAGCGGCGGGTCATCTCGCGAGAGACGATCGATTCCTTTATGGGCTCGAACTTGAAGTCCTTGAGATCGTATTTCGCAGAGACACTGAGGGAGGAGGCCGACAGCGAGGAGGAGCATTTGAGGTAGTTGAGGCGAAGGGGAACGCCATGTATAACAGAGGAGGAGGAGGTGAGTTTGCAGAGGTCTTTGGCGGCTGGAGAGAGATGGGTGGAGAGAGAAGTAGCCATGGAAGCCATTAAAGCCTGCAAGGCGGTGATTTAGAGAGAGAAACCGTAGAGAGAGAGAGTCCGGATGGGAAAGTAGGAGGGGGCAAGTCCACTTAAATACGGTGATAAAGGTGAAGATGGAAGGAGGGGAGTACGCGTGGAAGGAAGATAGGGCATGAACGGCTCACGATTCGCCTTCGAAATGCAAATATCTGGTATTACTGGTTGACACATATACAGCTACAAATGTTGAATGCCGTTTAATGGTAAGAAAGAAAAAGTCGAGCCGAGGTTCTAAACAATCAAATTAGAGCGAATCTCTATTAAAAATTAATTAGAGCCGACTCAAGAAATTTCAGTTTTTTTTAATACCCAAATATCTTCAAATTGTCCATCTTATATAGATATAAGAAAAAATGGTGATCTTTTAATGTATTTTTAGACGGTCAATTTTTAAGATTTTTAAGTTCTTATAGATATGCTTGATTTAAATTATTTTTTAAACTTTAAATTTTATAATTAGAGATAGAAAATATATTTCAAGGATATCACAAAGATTTCTAATCTCATTACTATTTGAAGGTAGGCTTTTCTTTGATTATTTAAAGCCTAAAATGTCCAATATCTTTGGCCAAAAATATCGATCATTGGACATTGGGTGATGTAATAGTGTTTTAAAATTGGGTGCAGCCGAGGCCTTAAAGAATCAAAGTAAAACACACTTTCAAATAGTGTCGAGAAATATGGTTTCAATATTGATATTTTCATCTTGAATTATAAATTTTAAAACATCAAACATAGCATAGAGAGAGCAAATATGTGAAAACTTGAAAATCTTAAAAATTAACTGTCCAAAAATACGTTACAAGATACACTATTTCCTCTTGATATCGAGATGATCAACTTGAAGATATTTGGAAATCAAAACAACTTCTTCAACTGAAATTTTTTATATGGGTTCTATTTTGATTTTTTAGAGCATCGGCTCTATATAAATTTTTTCCTTTCTGATGATTTTTTATCCAGGTTGTATATAATGAAACTATTTATCTTTGATAAAAGGAGTAACAATTATTCATAATTATTTGATGTGAAATATGAGAGCTTGGGTGTATCACAAAGTGTGAGAAAATTTATTTTGAACTTTAAGCTTGATCAATAAGATAAATGCAACAACAAATTTCACATCCAATGGTCAATGTTATTTGTGATCACCTTATATTAAGAGTAAATGATCATATTATATTTTTTTTTTCATCTAGATAAAATATTTGTTTCTGGAATGATATAGGTCTCGATTTAGTTTCTCCTAAATCAGATTGTTATAGTTTTTCCATTTTTTAAGTTTGCCTGGTATTTTTTTTTTTTGTCAAATTTCAATCTTCATTCTATAAACCTTTTATTTTTAATATTTATTAGATCACCAATTTTAACTCATCCACATGTTGTAAATATCATCGATAGAACGATCCAACATAGATTTATAGGTGAACAATAAAGCTTTACAACACTAGAGAGATTCACAGTCCATTTAATAGGCAAAAATATCTAGCCTGGGGGATAAGACGATTTGAACCGTATGATACTTGAATATCAAAATTTAAAATAGAAGCATTATTACATTTGCATGTATGAAAAGTGGAAATCAAGTAATGACAAAAGGCACAGTACATGCCAAATGCCAAATCCAAAAACTTAATATAAAAAACTTAGAAATAAAGCAATTCATATTGCATGGATGGAAAGTGGAAAGTGGAAACTGACAAACGGCATGTTGCTAGCAAAATGCACGTCACGATGATAAAATCTCCTGAAATGAAGAAAAATAGTAGACGGTGTAGAACTTCCAGTAAAAACCTTTGAGGTCAATTTTACATGTATGGAGAAATACGGGCCCGTTAATTTTACAGGTATGGACAGGGGTCAAATCCTCTTTTTTAGAAAATATATAATTTTTAACATAAAGAATATTAATCTGTAAAAATAAATAAATTTTAAAAATTAAAAAATGATATTTTTTTAAAAAAATATTTGATCCGTTGATTGGACTTTTTCTTTGGAAAGCTATTATTTATAAGACCCTGTTTTGGTGGATGGTGTAAATCTTCAACCCCGCATAGTAACAGGTGCGGGCTTGGACTCACCAAACGATTTTCCTTTATATATTCTTTTTAACTTTTGGATTTTAGGCCAACACTAGTAGAAGAGATCCACCTTTTAACCATTGAACTCGTGTATGAAATTTTATTATATAGATCGGATATTGAAGAATTAAAATTTAAGAAACAAACAGAATAATAATTTAAAAATATGAATATATTGTAAAAAGATATCAAATTTTGCTTAGCCGGTCCTAACCCATCAAAATTGGTCAAATGTTCGCTTTGATCAATTTCTTTCAATATTGATTGTTGTTCCAAAACTGGACCAGCCAAAAAACTATTGTCTGGTCCAATCAAATCTTGATAACTATAACAAGAAATGTTGCCATATACAATAAATTTTTACTATTGCTACTCATGGGGATTTTCAAAGAAGCACATTAGATAGGGCTAGCAAAAACAAACAGGAATGATAGGTAATCCCTTAACAAATGCGGTTTATGTTTTAAAAATCCATAAGATAAAACATTTAAAAATATATTATTATTATTAAACCACTTACTTTTGGTACAAAAAGATCACTATCATCTTTAACCATCAGATATCAAATATAAGGTAGTTCATAATGTATCTTAAAATCTCTCCATACTTTTTACTTTTCTTTTACAGTTTCTCTTTTTCGGTGTTAATCGAGATTCTATTAGCATTTCTCCAAAATTTTACATGGATGTTAGGCCTTGTAAAGCTTAGGATCTTTATTTGGAGGTGCTTTCTAGGATTTTTTATCATTCTACATAGCTCTTCGAGGGGCCATGGTACTGAGAGCAAGAAGAAGGAAATCCTAATTTGGAATGGAAGTTGCGAGTTCAAAATCTGAAGAAAAGTTGGGTAATGGAAGGTCACCTAGCCATATATGTTATGAGCTCTTAGAGAAGAGGGAGGCACTGCCAATTTGGTATCACAGGGAAATCTTTTTGAGACTTAAAATCTTTTTATTTTTCATAGTCATACATTTCGATGTCAAGATGATCAATCAAAGGGTTTTTCAACGTTAAAACTACCTTTGCCGATGGATTTTTGAGGGCCATCCATAGTTCTACATTATAAGGTAGCATCCTTATATAAACTTTTTCCTTTATATATATTGGTAGTACTTGTAAAGAATTGTGTATATATATATATGGTGTGGTTTCCATAAAGTTGCAACCTTAAACAATCCAATTAAGGCATGCTTTCAAATTTGATCATAACATATAATTTTGAAGTGAAATATTCTTAGGATTATCTCAAAATCTATTTTCATATCTAATTATAAAATTTTATACTCCAAAAATGGTTAAAATCAAGTAGATCTATAAACATATGAAAATTTGAAAAATGGATGGTCTAGATAATGTGTTGTAAGACGCACTATTTTTTAGACTCAAAATCATTTTTTCTTTCATAAATATACATCTGGACCTCGAGATGCTCGATTAGAGGGTTTTTAAATATTAAAATAATATTTTTTGATGGATTTTTGAACTGCATCTATAGTTTTATATTTTAAGGTTGCAAACTTATATAAATATTTTCCATATATATATACACGAGAAAAGCTGGGAAGAGCTATCGTGTAAATCTAATGGCCCATATTGAATCTGGCCCCATCTAACGATCATGACCTCATTTCATAATATAATTTTAATATTTTTTTGACAAATCGGAATCAAATAAAATTTTAGGTATCCATTCTTCTCATCAAGCAGCACTAAATAAAAATATTAAAATAATAATTCATAACAAATTAATAGACCAGAATACCACTAAAATTTTCAAGGGTATTTTAAACAAATTATTTTTTGATACATTTATTAAATTCCCCTATTTTTAAAGAATAGACTCTCAAAGTTTGAATTGATTTAGATTTGTAGAAAAAAATAAAATTCAAATATGAAGTATAATCCTGACCACTGGATCGTCCTAGATTTAATCTAGTCTATTGGGTTTATATTGTAGACGTCAGCTAGTGGGTCGTTCCTACACACATATATACATACATACATACATATATCTATATATGTATATGAAAGAGACTACAAAATGCCTTGACAAAAATAAGAAGTATTTTTGCCCATAGGCTCGGCGTGGATCGATATTTTCGAACGGCATGGATTCATGGACTTAGCATGTTTGTCATGGACTTAGCATGTTCGTCATGGACTTAGCATGTTCGTCATAAACATAGCAAGTCCATAACGAGGTTTGTTTTACACAAATTGAAGCAAAAAATATGGGGGGACCGCCACGGCTCCTGTAGCTCCGTGGCGGTTTTTAGGCAAAACCGTCACGGGCATAGCATATATATATATTAAAAGGGGTTGTGACGTGTGTACTTATAAAAAGGATTATTATTATTTGTTAAAAAAATTATGTTAATAATTAACTTAATTATTAAACAAAGGCAAGTTTGAAATTTTTACAAAAGTACAATGACATTTTGGAAGTTTGCGCCCTATAATCTTATTTGTTAAGTGTTCTTATCTTTTAGAAAAAAATTCAACTTTATACTTTCTAGATAAAACAAAAGTACCCCTTGTTATATAGTAATATTTACAAAAATACCATTACTTAAAATAAATCACAAAGTTTGTAAATTCATCCTTCACAACGCATTCTATCATTAACCTTTGTAATTTGAAGGGATGTAAATTTTAGATTATCCTAAAGGGAAAATGACCACCACGTGAAAACCCCAAAAGCAACCATGGGTAAAATGAGTGAAGGCTGTTTGAAAGCATGTCTGTGACGGACATGCTAAGCAGGGTCTGATTCCAAGGCCTCTTACCGTGGGCACCACGCACCGCAAGTGGACTGTACGAAGAAACAACCCTAGTGAAGCCCATTTTTTAGCAACGCAATTACTGCTACGTTGGCCCTACCATTTGCAACACCCCCATGTCTCTAGTAGCAATTTTGCAACATTTGCATCGTACTCTCGTGAGGCAGTTGTGGATCTGATAGCAATTTGTTGATCATGGGCACACCACAGCTATATCCCCCAGCAGAGCAAGCCAAGAGCAGCACAGTTCTATATTCCCCCATTGATTGCACTTGTGACACGCACCATTATGCTCCTAATTCCACTATAATTCAAGCAGGGTGTTCCCCCATAAATTGTATCAAGCGCAACACGATCTCATGTTCCCCCATGGATCACACTTGTACGTGTTGCACATTGTTATTACACTAGCCTTAAGCGGGGTGGTACCTCGTGGTTATGTAATTCCCCAAGGAATGCCCTTCATCAATGGCCGGCCGGTATCTCGAGAGAATCAAATCATGAGCATCTCCCATCCCAGTTGGACGACTTTAGACTATGAAGCATCATAGTCCCAATCAGTGACAATCCCAGACTTCTAGTTGGGCTCTAGACCATTTTAAGGCGCAACAACTTCCAGTGAGCCATATCAACTTAATTGCAACTCTATTAATCCCCCAGTGGATTGTATATTTGAGTTTTCGCCCCACTCCACTTAATTTTGGTCCTTACGACATTACCCTACACTGTATGGCACTTTGGGGTCTTGACATTCATGACGGTCACCCTGAAGAAATAAAAGAAACAAAAAGGAAAAGAAGAAAGAAAAAGAAAATGACGGTCATAGTGAAAATAAAAAATAGTGTTACAGACAATGATGGACAAGGAAGATGCATAAGAAATGCTTGAGGAATGTTTTTGAAAGGTGGAAAATGAGGACAAAGTCAAATCTCTAATATAGGTTCAAAGCTCTTCTTCATGAGCTAAGGATGTCCCCCAAAGGCGATTGCCCAAGGGAAAGAGAAAACAAATGGTATGACCATCCCACTCAAGTGGGCAAGCAAGTCAATGGGAATATGCTCTTTGAAAGCAAGATAGAAGCCCCTTTCTAAGGCCACTAATTTTCCTAATCAACAAGAATTTGGAGGCCTTTGAAGTGCGACCCGCACCAACAATGAAGAAGTTCAAAGTCTCTGCAATCCTAGTGTCTGATAAAGCTATAACTGCACGCAAATTCGAGACCGACCAGACTAATCCGTCTGAGACCGTGCACAAACTTAGTTATTTAAATGAGTTGATAAAGGTGGTTCCCATTGAATTCAGATCTATAGAGAAATAAACCTTAAAATACTTCTATAAATCTGCAGCCGAGCTAGCTTAGATGATGAAAAATCCAAAATAAGCACAAAAAAAGAAGAAGAAATAGAGAAGATCTAATAGAGTAGGAAAAGTTCACTACTAATAAAACTAAAGAAAAACAGGGAAGCAGAAACAAGGATAAATAAAGATGAATAACAATGGAAAATAAAGCGAGGAATGAAGGAATCAGGAAGTCCATATCTATTGAAAATAAAACTGAATAACAAAAGAAAATAATAAATAAAAAACAAATAATAAAATTAAATTAAATAAAAAGAAAGAAAGAACCTGAAAGCCACGCCCTTAGGCCGGGCCCCCGGAGTTGGGCTAGGATTAGATGTCAAAAATAGGTTGATAATAGTAATTGGCTGCAGTAGGGTCCTAGAGTTAAGGTTTGCAAGGTCTAAAGTTAGGATTTGGGGGCTGCTTTTCTATGATTAGGTTTTATGTTTGGGACTCTGGATGCTGAAAAGGTCGGTAAAATGACTTTTCTAAGTAAAATATAACCTAAAACATGAAGGCAATGGTCTTAATCGGTAGAAGGATGCCATGTAGTTCAAGCCGCATTTCCTAACACAAGCCTTCTACTCTTCGCGCCACATATTGCAATGCGACTCCATCTCGATTCCAAATATTGACAGTTTTGATCAGAACGTCAAGCTGAGTCTAATAGTGGTGGTTTGATCGAATTTGGAGGTCTCTAGAGGGCCACGATGCTTGTTAGCTCGTCATAGAACTGCTTAATCTGAAAATCTGGCTTCCTAACTAGATATTCTTCAATATTGACATGCATCTCTAGGGTGTTTTGAAAATATTTGTCTTCTGAATTGAGATATTATGGATTTCTACAATTTTATGGGGTATCTTGGAATATTTAGGTTTCTTAAATTTTGGGATTTATGGGATTTTGGTTTCCTAAAATGGGAGATTTGGGATCTAAGCCATATTCTTAGAATATTCTAGGGTAGGACAATGGTTTGAGTGTGGACTATGGATAAATGTGTCATATATATATATTGGGTTGGACAGATGCTTAGCCCCTGCAAAGCACCGTTTCAAAAAGTTAAAAGGAAAGAAGTAATAACTTTATGTTCATGGATTTGGGAGTAAGGCATGAGACACTTGGAATCCATTCCAGAGATTGAGAGCAACTTAAAGACACTTAATGCTACCTCAAAATAGGACTAAGGAGCAAGTTGTATGACACTCGAAATCCATTTCGATGATTCAGAACAAGTCAAAGACACTCGACGCCACCTCAAATTATGGATATAGAAGTAAGTTACAAGACACTCATAATCCGTTCTAGTGATTAGGAGCGAGCCAAAGACACTTGATGCCACATCAAAACAAGGATCTAGGAACAAGTCACAAAAACTGAAAGAAAGACCTATGTAATCTTTTGCCTAAGAAATACAATTTTTTTTTTTTTAAATAAAAATAATAATCACCTCTTATAATTTTGGCAACAAGATCACTCACAGATGGTTTTTTTACAAACAATAGAAATTCCAAAAATTAAATAACACATCAATAAAATAAATCTCAACTACTTGATACCATTCATACAACTTAATAATGTGCTTGAAAATATAAAATAAAATAACAAACAAATTAAAAGAAAAGATGCCAGAGATTACCTCAACCGGGCTTTTTACACCCCACACCGAGTCAGCACAGCCAATGGCGCGGGATCAGCGGTCCAGCTTTAATCTCGAACCGAGAAAGCTAATTTCGGCCAAACTAGGTAACCACCCTTAAATCTTTACAAAACCCTAACTCCAAAATAATTACGCTCAAACCCTCTTTTTTTTTCCCAACCCTTAGATTAGATCATGAGAAAGATCTCTACAAAACCCTAACTCCAAAATAATTAGGCTCAAACCCTAATTGTTTTTTCCCAACCCTTATATTAGATCATGAGAAAGAGAGACTCTCTATGTTAGATTAGATCATGAGAAAAAGAGACTCTCTGTGTTGGGGCGTGCCCCCTACGGTTCTAGGGTCCTTTTTAGGAGAGAGAGAGAGAGTAGAGAGAGAAAATAAGAGAGTAGGGAGAGAGGGGCGTGACCCTTAGGGAAGAGAGAGAGAGAATTTATGAGAGAAAGAGAGGTGTGTTGAGATGGGGGGAGAGCACCCCTATTTATAATGAAATTTAGGTATAGCGTTTCCCATAGTTTGCCTCTTTCTTGATATTGACTATGAACCGTTGATCAAGGTGACTTGTGGGGTGAGAGATCAGAGCCATCTATTCTATAGATATGCCATCAACATTATAGAAGGTGCATAAACCCTTATCCTCCTTTCTTTAAACTATTTTCCCATCAATATATTTAAATAAATTAAATCCATTAAAGATATAGTACATACCATAAATTGCATATTCCATCTCATATTTTCCATAAGAATATTTCAATAATATCAAGTCAAGATATTCCTTCAATAATCAAGATATGATATGGTCAATATTTCCTAATCAATATTTGACCACATGCTACAAGATGTAGTTACCATTTTTAAAAAACTTGAAGACAAAACAAGATAAGGTATCCAAGGGTGGGGCGTGCCACCCATGTATGGTATGTGGGGCCTCACCTAATACCCACATGGTGGGTCCATGTGCACTATGGGCCCCCATGTATTGTTTTTATTAAATATTTTAAAATTTAAACAAAATGAATTTTAAAACATTATAACTTTGTAAATTAATAACTTCATTTTTATAAGTTCAAAAATAAGAAATAAAATATCAAATGACTCACAAAAATTCAAACAATAAATCTAAAATAATTTAATAATAAAATCAACACAATTAAATTAATATGATAGGAAGTGGATCAATATGGTTCAGGAATTCAATCAACGATCACGGGATACTCCACCTTCAACTGTAGACTACAGACCACACTTGTTTTATCGAACCAACCCAATGTTTCCCATGACCCACAGTCCAAGCAGGGGCTCATTGACGGGTCACCAAAGTTTGGTCGATGAGTTAAGGAGTCGCAATCCCAGTCTGTGGATGGATTACAGGTCCTCTCCAAGAGACAAGTCAAGGTCACCACGACCTGATGCGATTACAGCTCTATGAAGCATAAGGGTATATCTTGCACATACATATGCTTTACCCAAAGGTGGATATCAAGCTTTACCGAACGATCTATCTATATGCATACCGTGTGATGGAACATGGATGAGATTTTGGCCCCCGTCTCTGTAGGCCTACCATCACACACAAGGGTCACACAGTCCCTCGGCTCACTCAGCTAAGCATAAGCTCCGACCCCATCTAGGGCTAACCCAAAAACCCTTATCTGTTTATTTTTTATGCCCAGGTGCCTTGGGTTTTTCAACCGACTGGCCTAAATCGTCAAGCATAGTCTATTATCCGCAAATATCATTTGCTTAATGTGGTCTTCGAGGGACCACACTCCCACTGAGTTTATGTTCCACTGTAATAAATGCTTTTCATTACACACTCATAAAGCCTTTAAAGACCACATAAACCCAACAAATACACTCAGTGAATCTCAAAAGGTTCAAAGGAAATTCAAAGACACTCAGTACCTTTGAGCGTCAGTAGGAGAAAACTTCAATTAAGTACCTGATATATCCACAAATTATGAGTGGGAGAAAACCAGTTGCAGTACCTGCCGCATCCAAAATACAATAGATCCTCATGCATTGACACCCCCAAACTAGAGCCAAATATCATGCTCTTCGTGGTTCCCTAATCGCGAGACATTCATGAAAGCAAGTTGCTTGGGGACATTTTGAAGGAAAATTGAGCCACTGAGGATACTTGTTGTGGATGTGAAGAATAATACCAGAGTATGGTGCCAAGGAAGTGAAACCCCAAATCTTTGCATTTCCTTTAAGGCCCTTTTTGTCACCCTAAATGTAATAAATAAAAAACCAGTCAAAAAAATAGCCCCAAGAGAACCCACAGGACCAATCAACCGAACAGCCCGTCAGGAGAAACCCACAGGACTAATCAACCAAACAAAGACCGGCACGATAATCATTTAAACAAAAAAGAAGTCAAAATAGTAGCCCTCTTGATTGTTTGAGCATTGAACTCGTCTTGGAGACTCGAGGGAAAGAGGGAGAGAATTCTAGAAGCTTTAGATATGGAGAAAGAAAATAGAAGTTTAGAGGGGGGAAGATAACCTCTTTTTTTTCCTCACAATTTTCTTCTTGTTTTTCCACTTTAGAGTACCTTTCGGATGTTCAACCAAGTAACATCTTTCTTTTCTTTTTTTTTCTTTTTTTTTTTCAGCCACATGGGGATCTTTTTACATATTCAACTCGATGGGATTTGTTTTTCATGGGGAGAGAGAGATAAAGAAAGAGAAAGACCATTTTCTACAGTTGGTGGTATAATTAGGTCAGGACTTCCTCCCATCCCCTTCGGGGTAGGGAGACCGTCGTTGTGGTTGCCTATAGGTCACCCTTGATCAAGGTTGATTCCTGACATCTCCTTGACAATGAAATGAATTCCTATGGAGTCCAATTTGAAATGCTTTGCTTGGACTTGGATTCTTTGGACTCAAGACGTCATTTTCCTGGTTCCTCGGTCCCTTACCCGGGCTACAAAGCTCATTAACTATCTTTTTTAAGTATTTTATTACCTACCCTAACATATTTTTTTCAAGAATTTTAGGGTTCTATCAAGATTAAAAAAAATTTTAAAAAAATTGAACTGTGTCAATGAAGGGGTTCTAAGGGACTGAGTGCATAAGGTGCCCGTTTGAGGTACCCTTGCCTTGACCCATGGGTGGCCCCATGACCTCACGGTACATGTTGGTGCTTAGACCAATGATTTCAAAGTCATAGGTGTTTGAACACATTTTTCAGTACCTTGGGTCCCCGATGCGGAATAAAGAGAAAGCCGGTCAATAAAGCACTGATTTACAGTGGAATTTTTTAAAGTCTCAGAATTGCCCCATAACGAGTGAAAATGTTCCTAAGGACTTCAAAAGGTAACATGCCAAGTTGTTTCGCAATCAATCTGACGTGTCTAAGGCAGTGCAGACAAAAAAACAATTTCGGAAAAATCGACCTCTAGCACCCTGAAACGGGCCTCGTAACTAGATCTATTTTTGATGAGGCAAATGGCTGTGGGACCACCATCATTAGATCCGACATGGTCGAAAACCCTTAGGGGTCAATTTTTGGCTTAAACGGACATTTCAGGACAAAGTTATGGCCAAAACATTAAAAAGGGATAGGCCGCACACTATTCCTGTGCGGCCTCCCTGCAGCAAGTCGCCATTAATGGTGATTGTTTTCACAGTTTCAGATAATGATTTGCAAATGCTATATCTCCATCGTCACGAGTCGGATCGTACTCAAATATTGTGAACGTGTTCGTCTCGTCAAGACAAATGTTTTGATATGTGGCATGCCCCTTGACGATGTCCAAGCAGGGAGAAAATCTTAAAGGAAGTTGGCGATCCGTGATGATAGTTGCAAAGAATTCAGCAATGACATGTCTTGCTCGAGTAACCATATCATGGCGCTCGTGCATCGGATTGACGTGAGACACGTTCCATCGCGTGCGTAAGGTATGGAGCTACATCTGGGCGAAACCTCGCGAGTGATGAACAGATGGATTTCATGCGCAAAGCTGATAAATTTGCTGTAAATTCCTGCCATCAGATTTCAGATTCCGACCAAAAACCCAAAAGTGCAAAATCTTCCTTCGGGCACGAACTCGAGCTGGGTTTGGTGCAAAATGATCTTGATGACGTGCTCAGTATAATTCAACGAAGAAATCGTCAAGACACGTCAAGAAATGGGTGCGATCTCGATCGCAAGATTCATGCAAATTTTGAGTTGCTTGATCGTGGCCTAAAAACGCGATCCGTGACTCGAAATGGGTATCAAATCGAACACCATTCCTAACGCAACAAGAAAACAGTCAGCTTTTGGTCGGATGATCGCCAAAGCAAACCCAAATCGGCCTAAGAAAATCACACGAGTTCTTTGGCAACAATAAGGACTGAAGTGGAATTTCATGAAATGGTGAATAGGGGTAAAATCATAATTTTGCCCCCATTTTTAAAACTTCTTTTAATTCAAATAAAATATAATTTTCAGCAATTAGAGTAGATTTTGATTAATCCACCCATATGTTTGAGCAAAAGTCTATATATCGGGTGACGTTTTGGGAGGGAGAAGAAGGAGAGAGAAATTTTTGAGGTGGTATCTCTCTCGTGTACCCCGAATTCTTTTTTTTTACTCTCACAATCCATGGTCCCGTGTGACCACCATTCCCCAAACCTTTCTAACTTACTACCGCCTATCAAACATAACTTAACCCCGTCTGTGAAATCAACTCATCGCCGTGTGTGTAAACAAAAACCCATCTCCGTGCGTGAACTTAACTCCTGAACTCGGAACTTCATCCCAACTGCCGCGCGTGAACCAACCACATTGCCGCGCGCGACAAATCCCATTACTCTTGCTCCACCATTGAGCCACTCTTTCCCCATTCATTCGTTGACGTACCTGCCTCCTCCCTCACCTTCGCTGCCACCACTCTGTTTCCAGTCACCGTCTTACCTGCTCCTCAATTGGCTGCAGCCCATCCGCCTCTTCCTCCATCTCCACTTCTCTCTTGTCTGCCACAATCTTTCACCAGCGACCATCACTTACCTTGCTGTTCCAACTCTCCCACCTTTTCTCAGCCAGCCGCTGCTCTCTCTCTACCCCATGCTGCTGTCCTCACCTCTCCCACATCATCAGCTATGCCCCTTTCTCTTCTTTCACCCACTACCATTACCTCCTCCAGCTGCAACCTCCGCCATCACAAACTACAATCGCGACCTTCCCCAGCGACGACACCACACTACTGCCACTGCTCTCTCCTCAATTACCCCTTCTCCACCAACTGTCGTATTCTTCACTCCACCAAAAATCAGGCAACAGCCTGCCTGCACGCCCTTCAACCAAATACCCATCTCTCCCCTGCTTCCATCTCTCTAAACCTCCACCATCTCTCATCAACTAGCCACGCTTCTATCCACCTGCTTTCCGCAACCTCACACAGCCATATGCCTCTCTTTTGCTCACCTCACTGCTCCCTGTTCTTCAGCTGTTATCCCATTCTATCGTGCTGCAATCTCCCATCTCATCGTTCTTTCGCACTCCCCGCCTCCATGATTTTCCACTCGCTCTCTGAAAAAAAAAAAAAAAAAAATTACAAAAAAAAAACCCTTCAAATGAACTATCAACCTACGTAAATTACCCCCACCCCAATTTTTTCTCACTTTTTTCTTCTGAATAACCTTTTCTCTCAAAAACCCCCCAACCCAAAAATACCTTCCTTTCCTCTCACACAGCTTCTCTCTCCTAATTCCTATTTCTATTTACCCGTTTCTCTCTCTCCAGTTTCCTTATCTTTTTACCCACGTAAAAAAAAAAAAAAAAAAGGGTTTTTTACCCAAGGTCCATCTCTCGCTCTCTCGGTCTCTCTCCGACCCAATCTCCCACCTCTCACGTTCCCTCTCTCTCTCTCTTCGAAGGAACATTGGGACAACCTTTCTACGACACAGCGAAGGCCCTAGCTCTCTCCCTCTCTCTACGAAGAGACCACAAAACTCTGGGTTCTCTGTATGGGGGTTTTACCTCTTTCATGTACATGAATGTTCCTCATTCTCTCTCTTAATTTTTTATTTTTATTTTTATATCTTATTATTTTGTGCAATCCCATATCAGTATTAGCTCAGTTCGGCCTTTCTATCTAAACATTAACATATCGCTGTGGATATTTTCATAATTTTGTTCAATTTATCCTTTTTTATTGGGATTTGTCGAGTACAATTAGGTATTATCTCAATGCTTTACTGCATTGTACATCTGTAATTGCAACATGTTCTAGGCTTCGAATTCTTGATACATTGTTTATTTATCTCGTTTGTTGATGTATAATTTTGATTGATCTCAATCTAAACATTTTTTAATGGGTTTGGTGTTTCTGTTATTATATGTTCTAGCATTTCATACTTCATCAAAATGATTTAGGTCAAATTACTTCCATATTTTGGGCTATTTTATAGTTGCAGATTGATATATCGACAAGTTTTATTTTATTTAAATGGAGGGTTTGAAATCTGAATTCTGCAAAGGCATGTCAATGTTGGAACCTAAAATCTTCATCCATTTGGAAATGAACTTTTCTTTCTATCGTACATGTTATGTCCAAATCATCATGTTATTGATTTATTGTAAGGTAGCATTGTTCATTTATTTTTTAATTTTATTGTTGTGTTTCTTATGTCCAAATCATCATGTTATTGATTTATTGTAAGGTAGCATTGTTCATTTATTTTTTAATTTTATTGTTGTGTTTCTTATACTTAAACATGCTATATTTTATGGTTTATTATTACCTGCTACCTTCGGATATTTATCCTTTATTCAAGTTCTTTTGTTTGATATATCATGTTCATGCTTTTTGTGCATTGTGTTTTGTATTGGGATGTTAACCGTGGAGAAATGGTGAATGAAATAATTGGGTAGTAAAAAACATCTAATTTAATAATAACCCACTTGTTCTTTGTTGATTTCTATTTTTCACAATTGGTCCCTTATCATGTTAATCATTTATCTGAGCAATTTGCATCGCCAGACTTATTTGGGGATGGAGATCCATAAAATTGTAACCTCAAATATTGTAACCTTTCTCCGTTTCCTTTATCTTCATGATATATACTAGTTTTGTTCCAAAGTCATTTGTTTTGTATCCAAATAATAATTGGGTTTGTTTATCTGTGGAGTGTAAATTATTGCAAATATTGTGCAGGAAAAAAAAATTGAGTGATAGCAGATTGTGGAGAAGTTCAATCAAGTGCCGATAGAACTTTGGATTATATTGGTGGTGATATATGTATATTAATGATTGAAAGTAGAACTAGATTAGATGAACTGCGACAATACGTAGCAGAGCTTTTTTCCCTAGATATACAGTTGCTATCATTGAGGTATTTTGTCCCGAGAACTAGAAGATTTTTTGTGAATGTATTAATTGACGATGATATTGAGAGGATGTTGAATGCACATGAAAGAGAGAATAATCTCTTCGTTTATGTATTTGATGGGAGTGAACAAAAGGGTGGAAGTACTTCACATAATAATCAGGCATTCGAAGAGGTCAGACCCCCTCTTAGATCTAATTTGTTGCTCTCTGGTTCCGAACAAAGCAATCCAAGGTTGTTTAGTTCATAGGAGGATGTACTTATCAGAATAGGGCAACAATTTGAGTCTCTAGATGACTTCCGAGAAGCCCTTAGCAAGTTTTCTATGGCACACCATTTCACATACCGTCTTGTTAAATGAGGGGTACCGCATAAGGGTAAAATGCAAGGGTGATGGATGCAAATACGAAATATATGCTTCGAAATTAGGCGGGACGAATTTTTTAAGCATCAAAACATGGAAAAGAGAATACTCATGTAATATTGGAACAAGCAATGATGTACAGAGAAGAGCGTCACAAAAATTTATTATATCTTTAATCAAGGATAAATTAAGTGACATTATGCATTATAAGGCTAAAGAAATCATGAATGATTTGTCTCGAGATTATGGGCTACAAGTACCCTATTGCAAAGCTTGGCTAGGGAAAGAAACGGTCATCAAAGACAAACATTGTTCGCAAGAGGAGGCATACAACCAGATACTTGCATATGTAAACCGTGTGATGGAGACGAATCTTGGTAGTTATGCAACAGGACAAGTATGACAATATGGCATATTTCATCGAATGTTCATAAGCTTTTATGGTCAATACATGACTTTAGAAGTGGATGTCGCCCACTTATATTTCTCAATGGGACATTACTGAAGGCACGATACCTTGAAACTTTACTTGCTGCCAACTCACTCGATGGGGAGGAACAAATGTTTCATATCGCATTCGCTATTGTGGATACCGAAAGTACCAACAACTGGGTATGGTTTATGAAGTCTCTAAAGATTGCTATTGAGATAGATCATGAAATTTTTTTTTGTCTGATAGACATCCTAGCCTAGTTGATATTGTTTGTCAAATTTTTTAAATTGCCCATCATGCCTTCTGTGAGCGTGATTTAGCGAAAAATTTCAAGAAGGAAGCAAAAGACATACCTAATGATATTAAGAATGCAGTTGTTAAATATTTTGTCGGAGCATGTAGAGCATATAGGCCTCAATAGTATTTTGAGAAGATGAATGAAATTAGGTCAATTTCTGAGGACACATTTAAGTGGTTTATGAAAGTATCGCCAGACCGTTGGGCCACATCACTCTTCAAGGATAAATGATATAATCAAGTAACAACCAATGTGGTTGAGTCATATAACAACTGGATTCTAGAAGCACGAGACATGTCAATTAAAAGACATATCATGAAACTAATGGCCAACCACAGTTGGGAAGCTAAAACATGGACTACAACACTTACCCCGCACGCGCAAAACGAACTCAGATTGATTATAAAGCAATCTCTCTTTGTTAGCGTCACTGTATCAAGTGAAGCAGTGTTTGAAGCAAAGGGTGATCGCATGAATTATAAGATATAATTGCACGAGAATGTGAATGCCGGGGTTGGCAAATAACGGGCTTGCCTTGCAAATATGCTTGTAAAGCCTTCAATGGATGAATAGAGATCCCATTGACTTTTACGAAAACTATTTCACGGTTGCAAAGTTTCGTGAAACATATTCCGAACCTATCGTGTCAGTTACCTTGATCGATCTATCTGGGTGTATGCATGAACAACTTCCTCCAGATGGAATAAAAGTACTTCCACCTCACTCAAGACGGCCCCCTGGCCGACCTAAAATGAAGCACATCGAGTCATAGGAAGTACCAGTGCGACCTATTCACTGTAGTAGGTGCAAAGGAACTGGTCACAACAAGGCAACTTGTAAAGCACCCACTTGTGGGAAATTTTGTCATTACATATATTTGTGCTAGTTTTTTTAGTTATCTTCTTTGTTCTGTCTTTTTAAATTGTAGCACCTGCTTGTGGGAAATTTTGTCATTACATATATTTTTGCCAGTACATATATTGGATATGTCACTTTTCCCACTCTTTTTTATTAGATATGCTACTGATTTGTTCATAGTGTTTGTTCCACTTTAATTCATTTTGCGAGATTAGCACACATATATTGGTTATGCAATTGTTTTATCTCTTTTTTTATTAGATATGCTACTTGTGGTTATTTTCTTATGTCAATTATAAAAATAGAATTAGCAATGCAAGACCCAGAACAACTAAGAGGCACAGGGGAGCCATCCTCTTCATCAGGTCAAAGGCAAGAGGTATGATGGTCTATTTGTTTTAGTTAATGATTTACATTGATTAGATATTTCTCATGTTATTGACTATTGCAATTTCTTGTTATTATTCATTTTAGGGGAGAAATGTACTTCATATTGACGAATCATCTCAAGCCCTAGTAAACTAGAATATCGATCAACGACAGATACCTCTAATTCAAAAGACCGGGTTAAGCCTATTGATGGATATTGGGGTATCGCATATCGATTGCAATCTAATGAGGTCATTTATAGGGAAATGGTGCAAGGACACAAACACTGCATTTCTAAGCATTGGTGAAATGGCTCTAACACAATACGATGTATGGCAGATATTAAGGACACCCATGAAAGGTGAGCCCGTAACCGGCATCAGGCCTGAAGACTATGTTGCGTTCGTTAAGGAGTATCTGGGAGATTGCCCTAAAGACGTCACCCCGATGTGTCTCAAACATACATGGTTGAGGAGTCAATTAGCCCAACTACCAAAAAACCCGACCAAATTACAACTCACGTAACACATACGAGCATATCTCCTTTGATAGCTACATAGGCGATTAAAACAGGCGCTAGAGAGAAGCTATTGGCTTCTGTGCCAGATGCCAACATGTTGCAGAATAAGTGAAGCGCTTCCAGCTCGCATCCATGTCAAGCTAGTCCACTTATTAGGATAGAACATACTCTAGAATCTTTATCAGCTAGTTCATCAAACAATTTGTGTGCATAAGATAGGAAACCCATTTTACAATAGAAAAAGAGGAGCTTTTATAAAAGATTTCTACTTGGAGTCAAGAGAATTTTGATTATTAGAGCATGAGTTGCCTTTCCCTAATTGTACAGGCCTTTTGAGGTGCATAATTGTAGAGAAGAAGCAAGGCCCATCGCATCTGTTACTGAAAGAGGCCATTTTAAAGCTTGGGATTTATGAAGTCGTGCCTTAATGGGGGATTTCGTGAATAGAGAGAAATTTGGGTGGATTTTAAGATTAGGGTTTTTGGGTTGGTGGTTCTTGGGGTTGCAGGTGTGATTGAACAAAGGTGGTGAAGGTGCACAAAGGTTCATGTTCATGGCTTGCTGAAAACCATTTTTGCCTTTTTCGCTTTGTGATATTTTATGGTTCCCAACATCTAATCTCCACCATTTGTCATTTGGATGGATTGGGCACCATTACTAAACGCTCCGACAGTACAACTACACGCTCTGGCAGTGCAACTACACGCTCCGACAGTACAACTACACGCTCTGGCAGTGCAACTACACGCTCTGACAGTCCGCTCCAGCAATGTAGTCTCTAGAGTCGACATGCTCTGACAATGGAGGATTGCGCTCCGACAGTACTAATGTACGCTCCGACAGTGCTTTGACTGACCCACAGCACTCCGGCATTATGATAGCATGCTCCAGCAGTGAAACTACACACTTCGGCAGTGCACTCCGGCAATGAAGCCTCTAGAGCCACAGCGCTCCGGCAATGGAGAACTGCGCTCCGGCAGTAAAGACATGCGCTCCGGCAGTCACAATGTGCACTCCGGCAGTGATGTCTTCCCCACAGCGCTCTGGCATACCGATAATTCTCTCTGGCAGTACTATTACATGCTCCGGCAGTCTGCTCCGGCAATGAAGCCTCTGAAGCTACACCGTTCCGACAATGAAGCCTTTGGAGCCACACCGTTCTGGCAATGGACAAGTGTGATCCGGCAATCTAAATGCATGCTCTGGCAGTAACAATGTGCGCTCCGGTAGTGCTTTGTCTGACCCGCAGTGCTCCGACATACTGAGAACTGCGCTCCGGCAGTGCTACTGCACGCTCTAGCAGTCCGCTCAGGCAATGAAGCCTCTGGAGCCACAACGCTCCGGCAATGAAGGACTGCGCTTCAACAATCTGAATGGGCGCTTCGGCAGTACTAATGTGCGCTCTGGTAGTCGTTTGTCTGACCCATAACGCTCAAGCAGTCTAAGAACACGATCTGGCACTGAAAATATGCCTTCTGACAGTTCACTCTGGCAATGAAGTATCTGGAGCCGTAGCGCTCCGGCAATGTAGCACCGTGCTTTGGTAGTGCTTCTTGACATTCCACTCCGACAGTAGTATACTGCACTCCGACAGTACTCTACGTGGGATCGCGAATTGATTTGGTTTGTACGTGAAGGGTATTTCCATCCAAAAATTAAGAGCTTTTTACCTTGGGGGGTTTTTGAGAGGAAAGGTTGTTTGGGAGAAAAAAGTGTTAGAAAAAATTGAGGTGGGGGTAAGTTGCATAATTAGTTCATTTTAGGGTGTATTTTGTAAGTTTACCCACAAAAAAAAAACCAAACAGAAACCCATCGTTCTTATCTTTCGTGTTTTTTTTTTTATCTTTCGTTTCGTCCTTCTTTTCGATACTTCTCGTCTTGTTCCGTCTAACCCATTCACACAAAGCGACCTCTTTGCGTCTCTCTCTCTAAACCAAATAATCCTCTCTCAAGCTCTCTCAACTAAACTCTCTTTCAGTTATACTTATTTGTCTTTACTCTACCTTCCTATAAAAGAACTCGCTAACCCAACATCCTCTTTCTCTCTCTCCTAACTAATTCATTAGTTTTATTTTATTGAAACATTCTTTCTCTCGTAACTAATTCATTAGTTTTATTTTATTGAAACATTCCCTCTCTCTCCTAACTAATTCATTAATCTTATTTTATTAAAACATTCTCTCTCTCTCTCTTTCTTTTAACTAATTCATTAGTCTTATCTTATTAAAACATATTTCTCTCTTAACAACTTTATTCTTTCATCTCACTTTATCTCACTTCATTCTATCTTATTCCATTATATTGAATTCAATACCTTTACTTTATTTTTGTTCCTTTATTTTCTTTTATTGTACTTTACTTTACCTTATTTCATTTTATTTTATTTTACCATATTTTATTTTATTCTATTTTATTTTATTTATCTTATTTATTTGATTTTACTTTATCTTATTTTATTTTATTTACCTCTTTTATTTTTATTTTACTCCACTATATTCCTTTCTATCCCTCTTATTTTATTTTACTCCATTGTATTTTAATTCATTCCTTTACCCATTCTATTTTTTTTTTTAATTCCATTTTCTAATGTTATTTTATTTTAATTCACCTCTTTTATTTTCCTTTTATCTCATTTTCCATCATTTTTATTTCACCATCACTTTTGTTTTCACTTTCGTCTCGTTTAGAAGACCTAGTGAGAGTCAAGCTAGTCTTCATCTCCCATCTTTCTGTTCTTTGCTTGTTTGACCAGAGGGCAGGCTGAGCCTCGTGCTGTCGTGCTGGTTCTGTCGTCTAGCAGTAATGTCGTCGTGCCGGTCTGAGTTACCATGCTCGTCTTACTGCCATGACAGACTCGCTATCGTACCAGACTGGTTGGTGTTGGTTTCGTCTTCTAGTAGTAATGTCGTTGTGTCAGTCTAAGTTATTGTGCCCGTCTTGCTACCATGCTGGATCAATCACCTATTGGTCTAGCCATTGTGCCAGCCGAGCCATTAGGTCAAACTTCTTCTCTCACTTTCACTTCACCTTGTAACAAGGTGGGGACCTATGCCCCACTCGTCTATACTATAAATGTGTGTGTGTGTTAGCAGGAAAAAAGAAACAGGTCAAGGGAGGCGATTCCAAACCGGCCTTAGGCCAGGGGGCATTCCAATGTGATCTAAGAGGGCACCCACCCAAGCCAACTCGAGCATGTCATGGGCCCACATGTGGTAAGTCCCGCCTCACAACCCTAATTCCTTTCTTACTAGTTGGTACTCTTGCCCACGTCTACTTTACGTGGTTCCCGATAGAGCGATCTCAGGTCCCGGGTCTATCTCGAACCCAGAACCACGCCACCAGGTCATCCCTACCCGGAGGGTAAGATCGAGGCACCTAACCAATAGGATCAAAATATATTATTTGTAAATGGTGTACTTGTGTGTCTTTGAAAAGATTAATTTTGAAAATCGTGTGGAAATGTGATTTGGGCTTGAATGCCTTGGGAGTCTTGAGCCTAAACAAGCACGAATGGATTTCTTGGTTACTAAAAGAGGTGTGTGATCATGCTACTCCCTTCCGATAATCCTCTTCAAAAAGGGCATCAGAGCATGTTGTCCTTTTGAGATTAATTCTTTGTCAAGACCACATTCAATGCTTTGAGTCTTGGGGAGAGTATTGGATGAGGGGGGCCATTGAGTTAACCACTGCTCGCCTTATGACTTGCTGGGGTAAATTGGATGAGGTCCCTAGCTAACCAGTTGCCCATGTGGTATCATTCGGTTGAAGTGGGGGCACCCCTATCAATTGAATAAATGGGTTGCATTTGCTAGATTTTTCTCATCAGATCAGACTACCCCTATCCATTCTCATCAGATCAGACTACCCCTATCCATTATTAAGAGGGAATAATCTTAATCAATTCTTCCGTATTGGTGAGGGCTTGTGTCTCCCTGTGTTGAACATCTTGGGTTGTCTCGATTAATAGAGACTTGCCCCCTACTCTAATAATTGTTTGGGGTTTCGTCTTCCTTCAATCTTTGACCCCCTTTAAATGGATCGGCATCCCTCTTTAAATGGATCGCCATCTCAAGAAGGTAGGCTGAAAGGCCTTTCCAGGTTTGGTTCTGCATCCCACTTTAGTGGGTTTAGAACTTCTAAGAGATCCATCTCCTCAACTGAGAACTCAACACTCAAGTCTATGTTTAGGTTTGATTCCTCCTCCATTAGGTCTTCATCAATTAATAGGACAAAATGACTCATTTGTGGGCTTTCTTCCTTGGTCACTATGCGAGCTCCCTGTGGGGTGACTTGTTTTTTATTCTCTTCTTGCATCATAGAGGTGGAGCTAGAGTAATATTTGTTGTACTAGCTTTGATGATCCTTAGCCGCTGAAATTCTGAGAACTCATTTTCAGCTTGGTCTTCTCTTAATGAGTTCTCGGGTTGGTTCGTTCCCGTACTCCAAGCCCAAATTGGTTGCTCTTCTGGCTTAAGTAGGGTTCTCGACACGTCAAATTTGGTTAGCTTGACCTCTTAGTTAATAAACTCAAATCTTTTCCATGGTCATAGAATGCTTCCATCAAGTAGGTCCTGAATTTTATACTGAAGTGTTGGTGTCATGGGCTTGATTTCAGTGTCATTTGTACCACTTAGACTTATCCCTAAAAAGAAGTGGAGGAATATAGGCAATAGGCAATTCGATGTTTTGGTGTTTGAGTACCTTTTTTTAGGACACTTATTGACTCATCAATGGGTGTGAATTCTATAGGGCTATTGCTTTGTTCTTGCCAAGTGTATGAATGGGCATAGATTGACCAACTTGATTAATTACTCCATTGTGTGAGTTTTCCTCATCATCATGTTGAGGCGAGGGCATAACTGGTCCTTAGTGCATAGGTGGTTCAGTGATAGGCGCCTGCCTCTTTGCATGTTCATATCCTTTGCATTTTTGTTGCATAGAGACAAATGAGAAGGGCATATCTAAAAAATGTTTCGTTTTCAAGGGTAGTATTTTCAATGACAAGATTAATCTTCACAGGTTCGAAGAGTGAACACTTCAATTACACAAGAAGCATTCTCCTTGAATCAAGTGACAGACAGTGAAGAACTTCTTGTACGCTTGCTTCATGGCAATTAATTCACCGTGGGAGATTGATCGTGGTCGTCCTCCCCAACAGTGTGAGGTAAAATGCTTGAATATCTGATTAGGGGTAATATGTCGGGTGATTTTTCATCACCTCTCGATGCCATATAAGTGGTTCTTCTAACAGGCTATATTGAAACATCACCTTAAGGTGGTGTGGCTTGTCCTGTAACATAGGAAACGTGAGTAGTAGGCTTGAATGTGGAATTCTAGATCACCTTTTCTAGAGAAGGTGTATCAAAACTCTGGCATGATAAATCCATTTGGAAGGTCATTAAGATGCCTGAGGGTCTCTTCTACATAATCCTTAGGGGTTTCGAAGTCTCAAACCCCCAATCTTTATAGAGCAACCTACAAGATTCTTGTATTTCCTTCATCTTATCAAGCTAGTGTAATAGTGACCATGTTTCGTGGTTGTCTTACACAGATCAATGTATTCGATGAGTTGGCTAACCAGGTTGCCTCAAAGGTTGAGCTTGGTGAGCCAGTCATCTAGGTATACTAGCGTCGTTGTTGGGTAGTGGGGTTTTCAAGTTGAACAACTTGACCATTTGGTGCTCGAATAGTATATATTCAATTTACCAAGCCATGGAAATAGGCTTGCAGGGTAGGGCTCTCACTAATCGATGTTGATCCCCCTTGGATCGAATATCGATGACCTGTACTGGACCCCTTGCTAGATGATTGAGTCTTCGTGGGTGATTATTGATTCATGTCTACTTACGATTTGTTGTCAAGGCTAACCCGGTCCGAGCAATTGGCTACAGATGGTCTGAGGTTTTCCCTTGGGCTTGACCATACCGACTAGATATTTCTTTAATGAAATCTCTTTGCTAGACCCCCTGATGACTAAGGGTGTTTAAGACCGAGTGGGATTGATGGTCCACGGTTCCCAAATGGTGGTCAGGGATCACCGATTTGGATATCGGAATGGCTAGACAAAGCTCCTTATGGGTGGAGGTTCGACTAACCCACTTGAGTCTTATTGGGCCCAAGGCGCAAGGTGCCCCCAAGACCGAGCTAGTGACGGGGCCATGGAGTTAGAGTGTGAGTTGAGACTTGCCCAAATTTGGCCGTAAGCCATGAGAATTGACCGTAGTCTAGCTACTAAGCTAGCCACCACACCAAACAAAAATAGATGAAAGCTTGAATCTATGTCAGTAGCATAAGGTTAGGTTTGGTGGGGTTCCTAACTAGCAAAATTTTGATATGCGAGTAGGTCTATTTGAGTACCCAAGTAGGTCGGAGGCTGCCGTGAATGGAGTGCTTTGGTTCTACTATATATGGGTTGCGTTTAAAGTAAGGATTAGTGGAGGGTTGCTCACATGAAAGTTGTGCATGCCCAACCATCCCAGTTCTAATAGGCATAGGCTAGGTTCCTCTCATGACTTGAAAGCCCTATTTTGGGGCGTTTCATAAAACTTGAAATCATTTTCCGCTGCGTGAAAGAAGTGTGGAAAAGCGCACATCGTGATGTGGGTGCCAAGTGGTGTGGTAATACAATCAAACAAGCACACAGATATTCAATTTGAATAATTGAAATATTCTTTTAAAAGTGAAACAAGGCAGGTAAGCACAAAATGAAAGTAAGGAACATGCAACCGGATCCTCTCTTCTTTTTTCTTGTATTTTTTTATTCTCTCTTCAAAACCAAAAGTAAAATAGAAAGAGTATCGAGCTTCCAGCTGGATACTATAAGGCCCAGTAGAGCTTCTAGGACCTATCTGTGACTAGCAATATAGAGCGCATCACAGAGCCTCCCGCTTTGGTGACGCATTGTGCACTGCAAAAAGCTTACCTTGGGATTCCCAGTATACTCTGAAGTTTCTGATTTAGAGTCCAAGGCAACACCAAGAAGGTCTATTGGGTTACGTCAAACCACCCAAAGATTAAATCTCAAAAAACAAGGATCAGAGCAAGATGGGTGAGAAGCAACCCCGAAGGGGATGCCCAGGGTTATGCTTGACGCAGAAAACAACAATAAAAAATAAAGTGACGAGCAGCAAAAGAGATAGCAAAGATGCAAAAGGAGAAGGAGTACAAGCAACTGAGAAAATCAAGAACAGAGGATCAGACCTTGGAAAGTTCTTGTACAGGGGCTAGGGATTTTTTAACCAAAAATAAATATATGACATAATGTGCATCGCTGGATGGTTTAGCTACTGCGATGCGAATTGTGTCACGCTTCTCCCAGCCCCCAATACCACAATTTTTTTCCTAGGTCTTGATTCCCGTTTCAAGCCTGTCAGGAGCAGCCCCTGGGGTGTGACTTTCGAGGTTGTTTGTAACTGGTTTTACACAAATTTTAGCATGACGAGCCTCACGGTGAGTACCAAACTGTTTACACATGAAATCTAGGATGAAGTTGATTGCTTAAAAGTCTGTCTTGTCTTGTCCCAATGAAATCTAGGATGAAGTTGATTACTTAAAAGTCTGTCTTGTCTTGTCCCAATTTGCATGGAAACTCGCTTTTTCAAAGTGTCAGTAGAGGTGGCTCCCGTCAAATTCCAATATGTGAGAAATCGACCTTGAAGGAGACTTCTCTAATCGTTAGCTAGCAACCAGCTTAGATTTGTATAAAACCAAAAAGCATTTTTAAAAAAACATAGGGAAAATAAAAGAGCTTGTTTTGACATAGCGAAAACAAATAATAGGAAAAAAAAAGCAACAAAAAAAATGTACATGGAGGCCAGTCATTAGGCACGACACCTGGAGTGGGGCTCGGAATAGACAAAAGGGATGAGTCTAAGCTCCTTCTCCTTTAAGTTTTGCTGATCCAGAAATTGTCTATTGAATTCCAGAGAGGGATGCTTATGAATTTTTCTCTAGAGCTTATACGCTAGAAGGGATGTTCTTCTTCTAGGTTTACTCTGAATATCTAGTAGATTTAGGGTTTAACTTGATCCAGAGTTTACTTGGGGTCAACCTGAGGTTGCAAGGGGTTTAAGGTTTTGGTTGGCTTAGGGTTTTTACAGAGGGTTGCAAATGTTTTAGGGCTTGACTGGAGCTCTTTCTGGATTGGGACTTGTTAAGATAAAGCTAGGGTTCACATCACTATTCACCCTCAAAGTTGATTTGAAACCACCTATAAATAGAGGAAACCACTGCATATATGCATCTGCGGGCGTGTGGCTCAATCTGAGGTGTCGTCTTTAACGCATTATGAGTCGCAAGGCCCAATGAGCCGGGTACGCATTTTGAGTCACAAGGCCAAATGAGATCGATGCATATGAGTTGCTGCAACTGAATTTGTTTTGTCTTTCCAAATTTGTTTTTGTGGTTTTATGGGATTTACATTACTTTGACCTCAACCATTTCTGGTTCAACAAATATTTGAAGTTTAAATATACTTTTTGGGAATATTCCTAGGATTTGATTATAATTTGGGGTGCAAACTGCAATTTTGTGTGGTCCTATAGTGTAGAAAGCTAGGGTGGTTCCTAAGGTGTAAGACCTCAGAGGTAATTCCAAATTAAGAGCGGGTGTCTACACCGAACTACCCCTCCTAAAAAATCTAAAATACCGCTAAAAATTAGAAAATTCATAAGGAAATTCCTAAAAAAAAACCATAATTCCCCCTAAACCCTAAGGCATCAAAATTACCTAAACTACTCGTACAAAACCCTAAAAACCCCAAACATCAAAGAGTGAAATTAGAGTAGGAAAGAGATCAAAATGCTGGAGTCGACTTGTATCAGATCTGCCTGTGCGCTTCGGATCATTTGGGATCATGCATCCAAGTGTACTTTCCTTCTCATCTAAAATAAGCAAGGCAGGGCTAAATTTCCTGTGAGGAACAGTGTTAGAATCCTCAAATCGGATCTATTGGGTAGGCATTCTTTAATATCCATGTAAACAAAGGGTTTGGCGCATCTCATTATTGAGAAAAAGTTGTTTGTTTGGCTTTTGCATCTCTGGTTCTTTTTCCTTTCTATAGTTTGAAGTTCGAACTAACACAAAAGACAAACAATGCAAAGAGCTAAGTGAACAACCTTTTTTTTGGTGACTCTACTGTAATTCCTTCCCCTCGGCCTATCCGATCCAAGTTCGGACTTCCTACATTTATCTGCTTATTCACTCCTTCCAACCTCAATGTCTCACCAAAGAACTCGATTCTGGTTGGGAAAATGGTCGTGCCCCTAAAGAGCACATGCTTCAGCGAAGTGTTGGCTGCCCCCACAACTTACAACATGGGTAGCTTCTCAACTCATAGTTAGCATGCATGTGCTCCTGTTAGGGTGGGCATCCACGTTGTCCATAGCATAGGTCACCATGCTCATGGGCTCTTCTGACTTCCTTGGATCTTTTTGGTGGGGGGAGCTCCACCATGCCCTCTTCTAGGATGAGTATTAAGAATTTCAGGAATCAAGGCTTCATCGAAAGAATAGTACCTCCTATGATGACTTCTCGTAGAGGAGCGTCTAGGGTGAGTTCTCATCCACTTTTGCTGCTAGTAAAGCTTGGCTTCATCTTTTGTTGAAGATGGTTCTAGGTATCCCTCTAACTGACTTTGTTGTTGATGTGCTGGTATAGTGGTTTCGGGTTGCTCATCACCCTAACCAAGATGAAGGGCTAGAAAATTTGCCCATGATGTCTGAGCAAGTTTTTGATCTTCACTGCCTTGTTGAGCATTTCAGCGAATATTGGGGGTTTAGAGGCCATGAGATGCAGGGAGAGCTCTTTGAGCATATTTTTGTACACAAATATCAAACACTTGGTGCTCGTCGATGAGAGAGGGCCAGGTTGATCGAGAGAACGCACCACCTTTTGACATATGCTGTGACTAGCTCACTCTGCATTTGTGCCATCGCATGGAACTCAGCCATGTGTACCTCCTTTTCGCTACAAAAGATTTTCAATAGTTTGGTTGTTTACGTACCAACCAATCTCTTGGATGAGATTTACTCAAATCTTAGCAAACCTGTTATTCTTTAAAAGGTAGAGAAAGTGGGGTCGTTTGAATTATGGGTTCAGAAAAATCCCAAATTTATATAGATCCGAACTTTTTTTGAGTCCATTGGCCAGCACTAGCTCCAAATCCATATTTTAAATTTTTAAAAAAAAATTGATAAATTTAATTAAATCTAAGGATGAATTAGTTTCCAAAAAAAATAAAATAAAGTAGAAAATTAAATGAAAAAAAACAAATTAAATTAAGCAAAAATATATATATTTACCTCTAGTGACCCGAAACCCGGAGTTTCGGGTTTAGATCAGGTCACTCTTCCGATTTACACCACCATCTCTTTTTTTAGATGCCTTTGCTTGTTGGAATTGGTAGATTTGAGGTTCTTTTGACCTAGATTTAAAGTCCTAAGGCATGGGAAAAACTAAAAATTTTAGGTAGAGTCTACCTAGGCTTTTTCTGGGATTGGAGAAGAATTTCTTTAGTTTTCTAAGGGTTTTAGGATCTCTAGAGGCTGAATATGAGTTCTGAGATTTTTTTCTAATTTTTTATATTTTTAGGGATTTTTTCTAAATTTTTAGGAATTTTCTGAGGGTTTTTCTTATTTTTGATATTTTTTGGTATTTTTCCTAATTTTGAGAACTTCTAAGGGTTTTTTTGCTCTCTTTCTTTGTCGCCCCTTTTGGGTTAGGGAGAGGGGGTATTTATAAGATTCAATTGGTGATTTTTTTGGATTTTTTGGGAATTTTTTCAAAAATGTTTAGATTTATCTTGAAGTTTTAGCATTATCTAATTAAAGAAAACACGTTTACTGCGTCATCAGATATGTTGACTGCATCATCAGCCCATGTCTGGGTCTGTCGGTCAGAGTTACAGCCTGGCCCGCGGCCTGATACTTGGTTCACACAAGACTCAAATTGTTATTTGTTATATCATTTTATCTGTAGGTCCGATTCAAGCGATTCCTGGACTGTCGGAAAGGTCTCGAGCTCTACTTTTAGTTGGAATAGGATTTTGGTAGTTTTGGGGTAATTAAATTGGGTCTAGGTTAGCTATAGTCTATTAAGGTTTGTGTGGTCCTTTAGGACCAAAATTGAGGTTTTCATAAGTTCTCATAGCCAGAATTTCGAGGGGGTTGTCTACAATTGCCCCTCTTTGACATTCACCTGGGGCACCAAGTGAATGGAAAAGAAGTAGACACCTGACACATAGTAGGAAGGAAAACATTTTTCGAGGGATCATACTTTTGAATGACCAGTACCCTTTGGGTATGCGGTATGCCGATGGATGTTTTTAATCCGTAAGACATCGAACTGGCACTGTTATCTTTGAGGCAGTGCAGTTGAGAGGTCTCCGACAATCAGGATCCGAAGTGATAGTCAACAGGAACCGTACTATCTTTGAGCCGGTGACACTCCTTGTTATAGTCACTCCAATGCTTCTTGGGAAGCTGCCAGTGCAGCCATCTTCGACTTTAGACCTTTTTTATGGGGTCTGATTCTCTAATCGAATGAGACTTTGATTTAGAAGAAATGATGAGATGATGAATTTCTAGCTAATTGAACTTCTTGTTCACATTCGATTCTGATTCTTGCGGTCCACAAGTTCAGGCTTTTTAGTATGAAAACCTATAGGTTGGTATTTGTTTTCCTAAAGGTTTGCAAGCATGGTAATCCAGGATTTGGTGGTGGTGGACGCATCATTTCCAAGCCTCCATGAATCTCCTTTGTTTTTTAAAAAACATTTTAGAAGGTTTTGAAGATAGATTGAATTTTGAAATAGAAACAGAGTTTCGGGGTACGTTTTAACCAAAACTCACGAAACATATAAGGGAAATTTTGAAGATAGATGAGAAATTTTGAAAAACAAGTTTGATTAGCAATTTAGGCTCATGCTATCATGGAGCTGTTTCCTCTTCTTCCTTTTCTTTTTTTTTTCTTTTTTTTTTTCATGAGCTTGTCGAGCATATACTTGGGACTTTCAGGACGAGGATTCACTAAGTAGTTCCTGATCTTCCAATCTTGGCTCTTATGTCACAATTCAAGAAATGCTTTTGCTTGTTTTTCGAGCAAACCGTTGTCTGGGATAATATAGGATATGCCTCAAAGTGCTCAAAATATCCTTGGACTTCTAATTTTGTTCTTCCACTTCTACTCTTTTGAAGTTCAAATAGTCGAGCCTCTTCAAGTTTTACTTGGACTGATGCCTTCCTTCACTTTTTTACGTCATTCTAACTTGAGAAGAGAAGAATTTCTAGAGATTTTGAAGAAAAGACGAAAAGATAGATAAGTTTCTATTGCCCCGAGGTCCCTTTTGGGTGTTCAGCCCAATAGCCTTTTTTCCAACGCTCGGGGTTCTTTTTGGATTTTCAGCCCGACGGATTTTATTTTATTTTTACTCTGCCGATAGGGTCCCTTTTGGATGTTCAGCCCAGTGGCTTTTTTTTTTTTTTTTTTCAACACTCGATATTCTTTTCGATTTTCATCTCAGCAGTTTGTTTTTTTTTTGAAGAAGAAGAAGAAGAACAAGATGATGAAACCAAAGAGGAGGAGGAGAAAAGTTAGTGGCGTTTTTTCCTTCTTTTGGCACTTTGTCCTAAAAAAATAGATAAGAACTCGATCATCCTTCCTTCTTCCAAGTGGCAAAGAGGTCCTAGCCTTGGTTATTCTTAGACTTTCCTTGCCGCTAGTTGGAATCTGATACTTCTTTGACAAAGGTTGTCAAATTCTTATAGAATTTTTCCGCCTTGGATTGTTTCACTCAAGCTTTGATCTTCATACTTAGAGTCACTCTCAGCCTAGTCCTTCAATCTCTTGTTGGGCCTGGTAAGCTAATTTTTTTTTTTTTTTTTTACTTTTATTTTTTTCTATTTTTCAACTCTTAGGTTGTCAATACCATGGAGTAGAATGCCTAAGCAGAGCATGGATGCCCCACTTGGCTTATTTGAAGGGAGAAGTAAGTGATCACCCCACGCTTTTTTGGTAATCTTTTTGAGTTACAACTTCATGTTGCTCTTGAGGAGCACATCGCCTCAAAGCGATAAGACTGCCCCTGTTGGATCTTCTTTTTTTCTTTGAATGTGGGGTGCCCCAAGTGGTAGAGTCATGCCCCTGCCCCTATCATTTTCTTTGGATCCTTTCTCTTCAGGGAATAGTATGATTTGATCTTTAATGTTTGGTTCTTCATCCCATATAGGCGGGTTATTCAGAAAATCCTATGAAAGTGGTCTAGGTGGTCCCCTAAGAATTTCTAGGGGTCTAATTTCTTTTAACTCTTGCAGAGGTATTGGATCTTCAAGATTGATCAAATTTGGATCCCTTGCTTTTTCTGCGTTAATCAGTTCTCCCTTATACAGTCAAAGGCTTTTTGACATGTATCATCCCAGATAAACGGGATGTCCTTCTTTAACTGATGATTGAATGGACCACATTTCTCAGCTAATTGAGATATAAAGCTCCGAATAGCCTGTATTCTACCTTGTACCCATGAATTTCTCGAACATTCTTTGGAGGTGACATTTCTAACATAGCTTAATTTTCATTGGGTCCACTTCTATTCCTCTTTGGCTCACAATGGAGCCAAGTAGCTTGCCAGACTCAATACCGAATGCACACTTTTGAGGATTCAGCTTTAATTGGTGCTCTCGAAGTCAATCAAATACTCTTTTCAAATTGGGAAGGTGGGCATCCCGAGTTTTGGATTTGAAGAGGATGTCATCCACATAGTCTTCCATAATGTCATGCATCAAGTCATGAAATATAGCAGTCATGGTCCTCTGTTAGGTTGCCCCAGCATTTTTTAAACCGAAAGGCATGACTCTATAGCAGTATGTTCCTCATTGCGTGATGAAGAAAGTGTTTTTTTTGTCTTCTTTCGCCATGAGGATCTAATTGTAGCCAGATAAACCATCCATGAAGGATAATATCTGGTGTCCAATAGTGTTGTCAACTAGGGCATTTATATTTTGAAGAAGAAAGTCATCCTTATGAAATGCTTTGTTGAGGTCCCTATAGTCGATACAAAATTTGATTCTCCTATCCTTCTTAGGTATTACTACGATATTGGCTAACCAATCCGGATAGTCTACAGGTACGATGAACTTTTCCTTTAAAAGTTTGTCAATCTCTTCTTTTATCTTCAGCTCCAAGTGAGGCTTTGGTCGGCGTAGTTTTTGTTTGATGGCTCTTGCCCCTTCATGAAATACAAGATAGTGTCGTACCAATTTGGGATTTAAGCTAGGCATATCTTCATATGACCATGCAACTATGTCAATGTATTCTTTTAAGAGGGAGATCATCTTGCCTTATTCTTCTGGTGACAGAGTGCTTCCAATTCTTGTGATCTTCGGATCTTTTCTCAGTTCCTAGATTAATGTCTAAGGTCACCTCGACAATAGCAGTAGGGCTACCGTCGAATCTTGTCTTAAACTGCTCAGTTTGAAACATGAGTTCCTCAGTGGGAGGTTCTTCATCTACCTGGAAAATTTCATTGGCAGATGAGTCTTCATTTGTTTCATTTTTATTTTCTTCCTTGACTTTATTTAAGTTTTTATTGGGTCTTTCAAGGGTCTTGACTACATTTTCTATAATCGGAAAAGTAATGGTGTCAGAGAGGCTGCACAGGATGCCTGTTTAGACATCCTATTCCAACCTATTTTTTTGGCACAGATACTTGAAAGTGTCGTTGTATCCCCTTAATGGATTCAATAGATAAGGGAGTAATGCTTCAATTTTCATTAATTGTTCTAGTTTGCTTTGGAGCCAAGGAGGTGGTAGCCACAATATAGGCTCCAAGTGTAAGCCGAAAAAATTGTCGTTCTAACAACTCTTTTTCTAGAGGAATTTCAATTATGATCTTCGGTTTTGGAAGATATTCGGTCTTTCGGTGGTCAAGATCTTGAATTCCTCCAAAAATAAAACCTGGAAGCTGAGAAGATTTGAGTTTACATTGAAGTTTAGAAAGTGTGCAACCCAACCCTCTACGATCGTCAGTATCTACTTTGATATGAGGGGAATGAGTAATTGCCTCAACAACACCTTGCCCATTTTCTCCAAGGCTAGAACCGGGGCAGTACCCCTTATCCAATAACATGTTCCACGTTGTGCACGAACCGAAATCATACTAATTATAACAATTTTTCAATTTCTCAGACACTTCATGCGTTTCATGGATCATAGCACAATTTTCCTTATATGTTAAAAGTGGAATCTCTTGGATTTCAGAGAGTTTCTCTTTTATCACTGTGACTGCATCTGAACGTACGTGAGCCACTCCTCCAACAGTTGGGAACTTCAGCCATTAGTGCAAAGTGGAGGCCACAACAAGATTTTCATGTAGCCATGGTTTGCCAATGAGTAGATTAAAAGAAGGTTCAATGTCAAGGACATAAAACCTTACTATTTGGACTACGGCCCAATCTTAAGAGTGAAAGGGATGATCCCTAAGGTTTCTCTTTGAGCCCCATCATAGACTGCAATTGTGATGTTTAAAACCTCAAAGTCTGTTTGTTATAACCCTACTCTTATAATAGTTTTCAATGGACATATGTTCAGAGATGCCCCATTGTCAACTATCACTGTCTTGATTTTATAACTGCTCATGAAAACAGCGATATAAAGTGGATGGGTATGAAAACGATCGAACCCCGAAGGTATATCATCATCAGTATATGTAATGGTGGTTGGTGCCGTTAAAAGATTGATCATGTTGCTTAGCTCTTTGGGTCTAGTATGGATAGTAGACTAAGTATCTGAGTCATCACGAACTACAGACATAAGTAGAAAATTATGCAACAAAAATCTTCTTCTTTTTTTAATCTGTTTTTGTTTTAGCCATCTAAAAAAAACAAGATAAAGATGCTTCTAAAAGAAAAAGATTTTTTTTTTTTTAAAGAGACTAAAGGATGTTTCTAAAGAAGATAAAGTAAAAACAATTCTAAGTTATGCAGATAACGCTTAAAAACAAAAGATAAAATGGAAAAAAAATGAGATATATTTCTAATCTAAACAAATAAAGCAGAGAAAGCATAGATCTATCTTATTTTTCTTTCTTTTTTTCTTTTTTTTTAAAAAATATTTTTCAAAAGAGGTAAAAATTATTTTCTTCTTTTTTTTTATTAGGAAAAAAAAAGATTATTTCTAAAAGATGTATTCTAAAAAGATAAAAATACACTTAAATAAGATAATTATGATCTAAAGAAGATAAGCATGAATGAAATAAGATATGAAAAGATGATAATGATGATACAAATGATATCAAGACGAATCGAAAGATGTTCTAAAAAAACAAAGATGATAAAGATGATCTAAAAGATTATCTAAAAAGATAATCTAAAGATAACGATGATCAAGATGGATAAAAAAAGAAAGATGATCTAAAAAAAACTAAATATGATCTACAAATTGAGAGAAATCTAAAAGATAATCTAAAACTTGAGAGCAAAAAAATCTTAATTTTTTTATGGAGAGAGAAAAAAATAACATCTATAAAGAAAGATAGGATCTAATAAAAGAATTTTTTTTTTAAATCTACCTCTTTTGTCTTCTTCTTTTTTTTATATATTTTTATTTTTATTTTTGCTGGAAAATAACTATGAGAAAAAAAGAAGAAGTTTTTTTAAGTCTAAAATACGGATCTGAAGCTCAAGGTGCCCCACGGTGGGGTGCCAAACTATTTACGCTCCAATCTGTGCCGATCTCTGGGATGAGATCTGCTCAAATCTTAGCAAAACTGTGTTGTTTTTTAAAAGGTCGAGAAAGTAGGGTTGCTTGAATTATGGACTCAAAAAAATCCCAAGTCCATACAGATCCGATCTTTTTCCGAGTCCACTAGCAGTGCCACCTCCAAATCCTCATTTTAAATAAATAAAAAACTCTAAATTTAATAAATCTAATGATGAATTAGTTTCCAAAAAAAATAAAATAAAACATATAATTAAATGAAGAAAAACACACTAAATTAAACAAAGAAATATATACTTACCTTTAGGGACCCGAAACCCGGAGTTCCGGGCTTGGATCAAGCCGCTCTTATAATTTACGTCACCATCTTCTTTTTTGGATGCTTTTCTTATTGGAATTGGTAGATCTAAAGTTCTTTTGACCTAGATCTAGAGTTCTTAAGGCAGGAGAAAAAGCAGATAATTTTAAGTAGGGTTTGTCTAGGCTTTTTTTGGGATTGGAGGATAATTTCTTTAGTTTTTTAAGGGTTTTGGGATCTCCAAATATTGAATATGAATTCTGGGATTTTCTCTAATATTTTGGGATTTTTTGGTATTTTTTCTAAATTTTTAGGAATTTTCCAATGGTTTTTCCTATTTTTGGTATTTTTTAGTAGTTTTCCTAATTTCGAGAATTTCTATAGTTTTTTGGTCTCTTTCTCTCTCAGCCCTTTTGGGTTAGGGAGAGAGGGTATTTATAAAATTCAATTAATGATTTTTTTTATTTTTTTGAAATTTTTCTGGAATTTTTCGGATTTATCTTGAAGTTTTAGCCTTATCTAATTAAAAAAAAAGTGTTTACTGCATCATCAGATGTGTTGACTGCATCATCACCTGTCGAGCCGGGTTACACCCCGGCCCGCGGCACAACTCTTGGGTCGCACAGGGACCAACTTATTATTTATTATATCGTTTATCTGTAGGTCCAATTCAGACGATTCTTGGACCGTTAGAAAGATCTCAGGCCCTACTTTAAGGTGGAATAGAATTTGGGTAATTTTGGGGTAATTAAATTGGGTCTAGGTTGCCTATGGTCTATTAGGATTTGTATGATCATTTAGGACCAGAATTGAGGTTTTCAGGAGTTCTCTTAGCCAGAATTTCGAGGGGGTTATCTACATTGCTACCAAAAAGCAATCAAAACTAGTGGAAGTCGAGAGTACCATTTGAATGTAGTTCTCGAGAGTGATTCCACAAATTTCTTAAGCAGTAAGTGGTCATTGTTAGTTGCATCTTCACATGAAGACAAAATGAATGACATGTTGCCATGTTGAACTAATGTCATCATACTTGGGAAAATTAGGTTTCTAGTAACCTGGGGGGAATGGGGTTTCATTTACATATGCCAGGTAAGGTTTTCGATAGGGAATCGGCTCTTCGACACACAGAATTTGTTGCCTCCTCAACTCTTCTACCACTATAGCCTTCACTAGGTCGGCATCCATACAAGGGGCCGATAAAGAGGAGAGTAAATGTGAAGGTGGTGTGGTTGGGGGTGATCATCCCCTTGGTGGTGCCGCTTGGATCACATTATATAGTGGCTAGGCCTCCTAAGAGGGGGCTTGGAGAGCCGATGGAATATTTCTATTATCAGAGATTACATGTAGTTGGCTCTCTAATATGGCATCTTTCATCCGCTTCTAATCATAAAGCTGCTTCATCAGGGCTTTGAGTTGTTCCATCTGATCTTTGAGGGACTCTGCAAGTTCATTCACCATCACGACACTAATGGTAGACATGCCTAGAGACTCCTCTGGGCACTCTTCTTCCTGTGGTAGGGTGGTTTCTAAAAGCGTATCAAAACAAAGGGATTCTCGAGATCTCTAAGTTGACACCACTAAAGGCATAAGCTTCTTTTGTAGTTGCGGATGTCTCTTCATTTGGATCGTAAAAAATCTAATTGAGTGAGAGGTTCAACACTTGGGTTAGCTGCCTTTATCATGATACCATCCATGTCTACCATGGGAAGCTCTTCCCGGTCTGCTTATTGGGGAATAGATTTCCTCATCCTTAGAGGAGAAGGTGAAGCTTTCAAAGCATGGAGAAATTATATCATAATCTAAGGGAGAGTGTGGAGCTTTCAAAGCAATGAGAAGTTACATTATCGGCATCGAGGGAGATTGTGGAACTCTCAAACCAGGGAGAAGTAACATCATCAAGATCAATGGAGGATGTGAAGTTTTCAAATGAGGGTGAAGTTATCAACATCATCAAGGAACACAAGCCTTCAGAGCAAGGAGCAGACACATAACTAGCGTCATTGATTCCTGGCTCGAGTCCTCTATAGTTTCTGAGACTTTATTTGCCTTAAATTGGAGTACAAATGATGGGAGCATGTAGATGGGTGGAAGCTTGGGAAGCAGCATCAACATCATCTTTGTGGCTCGCACTTCCCTACGACCTGGTTCTTCCATTGTTGGGGCCTCATTTCCCTCAAATGAGAGTGTCGAACTCTTGCACTAGGAGGAAGTTTGTTCATAAGTGGAAGCCTTGGGGATGGTATCACCATCATCTTTGTGCCTCACACCTTCTTCTTGGTCCTCTTCCTCTATTGTCAGGGCATCATTTCCCTCAAATGAGAGTGTTGAACCCTCACCCAAGGAGGGAGCTTGTGGATGGGGAGAAGCTATGGAGGAAACAACACCATCAACCTCATGCTTCATGTTTTCTTTATGGTCCTCTAGGTTTGTTAGACTGTTGGTTGGGATGGACGCTCGAGCTGACTTGGGCTATGTATGAGCCTTCTTGATCAGGGCCCTCTTTTTTGTCTAAGCTTACACAGCTTTCTTAGGCTCAATTTTTCTTCCTTTAAGTTATAATTTTCCCTTATCCAATGCTTGAGCCTTTTGGGAATTTCACTGACCTGCACCATATGGCAAGTCACTTGGGGTTCATTACTGATCTAGGAGTGAGGGGACAAAAAGGGTTTTGTGGCTTCGATTAGAGGGGGGTCCACCTTCTTTACAATCTTCTCTTCTGCACCCTTAAGTTATAAATCAATATATATGAGAGAGAGAGAGAGAGAGAGAAAGCATGTTAAAGACCTTTAAAGACAATTTAATTATATGAGAGAGGGAGAGGGGGGGAAGGAGAGAGAGAGGGAGATAAAGTTATTTGTGATGGACTGTTTTTTAAAAAAGCTAATCATTTACTCATTGTATATAAGATAGAGATATGGAGAGGGTTGAAAAACATTTATCCCACCTTGAACAATGGTGGGAGAAATGGCCATATAAAACGAACCCCCTTCCCCTAATATGCATACACTCATGCATGACTTGACCACATGGTTGAATACACAAGATTGATGATGTGGAGACCACAAGCCTGTGAGCCACATGGTATTGAAAAAGAATAAAAAATGTATTGAAAGAGTCAAACAAATTTAAAAAGAGTAAAAAAATGACTTGAGAGAATCAAAAAATTTGAAACAAAAGAGTCAAAGACGTATTGAAAAGCAAGCATTACGTCATAACGAGCGATTAACCGTGGGGAATCGTGATCTATGACATCATCTACCGAATCTTGTATAAAAATTCGTTTGAATCCGGTTTAATTGTCAAATCCACGGTGGCCTTAATGATACTTGATCCAGATCGCCCAATTCCGGAGTGGGTCGCCGAATTTTCAAACACTTTTTTGATGTCATTTCTTTGGGGGATAAAAGGGCCAAGGTTCATACTGCCACTATATACCTATCAGACATAGCAACACTAGAATGTAGAATACTTGCCTCGAAAGAGTTTGAAGTGATTAAGGCACACGGGGCCTATTCGTGATTATGTCAAGGAATTCTCCACCTTCCTGTTGCAGATCTTTGACATGGCTGAGAAAAATTTATTCTTTAACTTCATGGATGATCTGCAACCTAAGGCTGAGCATGAGTTGCAACGTTGAGGTGTGAAAAACTTAGCATCGACTATGGTAGTGGTGAGCAACTAGTGGAACATAGGCGGAATAGTCCCTCTAAACAAAGACACTGCATGGATGGAATTAGAAATGATGGGGGAGACCACTACGAGGTCCCCAGCCCAAGAGGAGAGTGTGGCAAGTCCTCAGGATGGAGAGTCCATAAGGAAGGACTTACCGAGCCCATAGGTTGGAAGGGAGGGAGGGAAGGTTGAAATAACAAGGGCCAACAGGACGTGGCCACACCTTGGAACTTTTGCATCGTATGCAAGGGACCACACCATATTGGGGATTGCCCTAAGAAGGATGAGCCCAAGGCAAGAAGCGTGGAGTGCTTCATATGTGAAGGGCCACATTGGGCACGAGATTTGCCCAAGGGAAAAGCTCTTAATGCCCTAGTAATGAAGATGGACGACCCCATGTGGGAGACATTCAAGAAACTCAAATGGGGTCATTGTAGCTCTTCAACAGGTTGAAAGCTGAGACAGAAGGACTCAAGGCCCCAAGCAAGGGTCTCATGTTCATAGAGGCCTTGATCAATGGGAAGACCACAAACGCCATGATCAATACGGTATGATGCACAACTTCGTCTCCAAGGTAGAGGTTAACCGACTGGGATTGTGGGAGAGAATGTTACACCCCAAATTGTCCCTATGAAATTGTCCCTATGTTGCCTTGTACGTAATGTACACTAGCCATTTTTTCTATCACTTGGGCCCAAAAGGTTCTACAGTAGTCTAGCAAACTCTTGAGGGTTCTAGTGGGTTTCTAGATGTGTTATAGGGGTTGGACTGTGCAAAATTATCTACAGCTTTGTAAAGGCTAAAGGGTTCCTAATCGTCGGATGTGTGCCATGTGAATAAATCTTGACCGATGGTTGTAAGGAATTGAGTCTCTATAAGGAGTAGGACCCCTCATTTGTAACCTGCCTCGGAAGAGTGAGGAATAATCAGACCTTGTAAGCATTTTTGAGATATAGTGGATTCCTAAAGCTGTTCCTAGCCAATTCGGGTGCTCCAGTCTTGTATGTGCTTGGTTGTTATCTATTGTCTGTGTTGCATTCCTATGGATTAAGTTGGCTTGTGTGTGGTGGTGTGTACTAGTACTAGGCTTGTAGGTGCACAATTGTGCTCATGTTAGGAAGGTTGACTCACCCTTAACGGACCAAGTAGTGAGTATTGCATGGTCGAAGCACATGGCTTCAACTAGGGTCATGACAATATGCAGTCTTGTATGTCCCTCTTGACGGCCTGGTAGAAAGCTAATTCAAGTAGTTCGCCCACCTCATGACTTTGTTTGAGCCTACTGTTAGGACCTTTTGTTGCTTCTTTGCCTCGAGGAACAAGTGATCTATGTGTGATTATTGCCCTCAGCCTTAGGTGCGCTCGGGCAATGGTGGTTGTTTCCATTTTGTGGCTTATGTTCAGGCGTTGCGCCTTAATAAGCAGTATGAGATAAAGCCACAATTTTGGGCTTCCAAAGGTATTGTTTAGCAAAATTGGTTTGGGAAACCCACAAGTATGTTGGGAGGTGTAGAGATTGGAAAGTGCTCCCAGGAAGGGAGACTACCAATTTGGTCAACTTTTCGTATTTCTGGAGTCTTCGAAACTAGATTTATTTGATTAGATGAACTGATAATGTTTTGGACGGCATCTTAGGTGCATTGCAAGGCAGCTTGGACAGGTAGACAAAAAGCAGTGCACATATTTTGCATTCCCCCACTGTATACAACATGAATGGGATGTACGTAGTATGCACCCATTCAAGCCTCGACATGAGTATGGTGCTGGGAACCCTAGCTAAAGTTAGCATTGGTAAGGTGGTGTTTTGTACCATTCTAAAGCTGACATGGGTGTGGCCCCTTGCAACCACGCTAAACTCGTCATGGGTGTGGCGGTGCTTTGCACCTACATTGAAGTCAGCATGGTTATGACACCTTGCACCCATACTAAAGTCAGCGTGGGTGTGGTGATGCCTTGCACCCTTCCTGAAGTCTGTGTGTGCGCCCCTTGCACCCACGTTGTGGGTGTTATGCTGAACGGGCATTTGAAATCAATGTGAGTGTTGTGCCTTGCAGCCATATTGAAATCAGCATAGGTATTTTGATCAGCACCCATGCTGAAGTCAACATGTGTGTTTTGCTTAGCACCCATACTAAAATCATCGTAGGTATTTTACTTAGTGCCCATGTTGATGTTAGAATGGATGTTGAGCGTAGCACCTATGCTGAAGCCAGCGTGCATGGGGTGCATGAGGTGAGGTGTACACCCACAATGAACTCAACTTGGCTGGGGTGTGAAAGATGCCCACCCACTTTGTGTGCAGCATAAGCGGCCTAATCTTCGTAGCAGCATAGGAAGATAAATTACCAATCAGTGTGCAGGAAGGCTAGTGTACAGTGAGTTTATGATAGTGGAATAATGAACTCTAATGGGAGTATGGTCTGGGGGGGTGAAGTTGGCAATACTGATGCCAAGACTCAAATTAGGCTTGACGAGCTAAGTCGAGTTGAGTTCTAAAACCCTATGAAACCTAAGCATATAACACAACCGAGAATTTATAAGGTTACCTCTTAATGCGGTCGGAGAGATACCCAGAATAGTTAGCCATGGGACTTTATCACCCTAGTGTGTGATTGGTAGACCTGAAGGGATAAGGGTCGAATCCTTATCATAATCATCACATAGCATATACATATGATAGTTGTATTGGGAAGTAGACACCATTGAGGGTATTGCATGTATATGTCCGAGAGATAGCCCCCATGCACCAATTACGATGAGTGTGCACAAGTCTGTATGACCTAAGCTTGTCCCTAGGGGAACTTGCAGTACATATACTGAGATTAAGTCCTCATCACTTATTAGCTAGCTTTGGTAGTCCAATCATGAACCCCGATGATGGACTATGGGTCATGGAAACAACTTGGTCAGTCTGGGAGAGTGAATGTAGGACATAGTCGTCGGTAGAGATGGAGTGCCTCGGTATTTTCATATTATCCTTAATGAAGTTGGATCCGATGCCCATTAAATTAATTAAAAGATAATTTATTTTGTTTTAAAATATTAAAATAAATTTTACAAATATTTGGATATTTAATTTCATCAAAATTGATTTTTAAATAAGCTAAAACTCAATTTTTAAGTATTTAAATATTCAAAAAAAGAAAATAAAAATATTAATATTTTTCTAAAAACCATTTTATAAGTTTTAAAATTACTTAATAAATAGGGGGGTCATAATACACAAGGGCCCACCATTTTAGGCTCACCCTTATATGAGTATTGGGCCCATTATGCAACCATAGGTGGGAGGACGCCCCACTTTTCTCACCTTCCTAAATGTAGTGGCTTGTGTAATAAGCCATCAACTTGATTTTAAAGAGAAATAAGAAGGTTTTGTAAAAGAGACTAATTGATTTCAAAAAAAGGAATGAGTAGAGATTGATTAAAAATAAAAAGAAACACATAACATACTTTCTTTACACAAGATATTTGATAGGATTAGGTTGAGGAAGCTGAGGTATAAGTTCTAGCACTTTTCATTAGATCATGATGGCTAACCTATGAGTTGTATTATTACTTCACACATGTGAGGACAAGCAAGCAACACATCTTCACGGAAGGAAACCAAAGGACTGAAGTTTTGAGCATTGAAAGCTATGTCTTAGAAATGAAAAATGGAAAGGCTATGATTATAAAGCAAACAATTTATGCTCCCGATATAATGAAGTGTTTGATTTTGGTCTCTAAGGGAGGAAACCAAAAGACTGAAGTTTTGGGCATTGAAGGCTATGTCTTAGAAATGCGAAATGGAAAGGCTATGGTTCTAAAGCAAACAATTTATGGTCCCGATATAATGAAGTGTTTGATTTTGGTCCCTAAGTTGGCTAAGGCTAAAGATGTCACCATCTTCTATGCTAATTAGGTAACAGTCAAGAACCATGATGAAACTGTTATCACCGGTCTTCTCAAGGATGACTTCTTTATTATTGAAATTACAGAAGAAGCTGCTTATGTCTCATCTCCTTCTCATGAGAATTATGCTTATGTATAGCACATGCGATTAGGGCACATAAGTTATAAAAGAATAGAAAGATTAAGAAAAAATGGCCTTTTGGAAAATTATAAAGGGAATTTATCCAACGTGTGTGAATCATGCGTGCAAGGAAAAATGATAAAGAAAACTTCCACCAGGGCACAAAGAGCTTCTAATATTTTATAAATCATCTATAGCGACATATGCGGACTCATGAATGTAGCAACCAAAAGCCACAAAAGATACTTCATCACATTCATTAATGACCACGCACGATATTGCTATCTTTACTTTTTACACTCAAAATCCAAAGCCTTAGACCGATTTAAGAAGTATAAAGCTGAGGTAAATAATCAAACCAACCAAAAAATTAAATTCTCAAGAATCGATAGGGATGAATAATACTCCTCACATATCTTTAGAGACTTGTGTGTAAAGCATAATATTATACATCAATACATCATGCCTTATACACCCGAACAAAATGGAGTAGCTGAGAGATGAAATAGAACATTAGTAGAAATGGTGAGAAGTGAGATGAGGTATGCAAAGCTCTCCCTTGATTTTCGAGGAGAAACGGTATTAGCAGCGGGATATATTCTCAACTGCATACGCACTAAGGTTGCTCATGTTACTCCTCATGAAATATTCATTGTCGTGCTCATCTGCGGTATAGAAACCAATGCTCTTAACTTGGACTAAAAAGTAGGTAAAATACAAGCCAATACACATTCAAATTTTACATAACACTTGCAAGCACTGCTCAAAAACAAAACAAAATATAGCAAGGTCAATATAACTACGATGAGCTATTAACTTCCAAATATGCTCAAATGAGAGGACACAACTCAATTAGGGTCTATTGCACATGAACAAAACAAGTTATAAAAAGGGACCATTAAACTACATATGTATAGTATGCTTTTGAAAATTCAGCACCACTCAAACTTATAAAGCAAGATTATACATTAATGGACTTCATAAAACTTCACAACAAGATCTCCATTACATCAACAAGAACTTATCACAACAAGATCTCTATTACATCAACAAGTGAGCAATGTAACATGACTATGGGAAGCCAATCGGAGCTCTCGAGTGCCCAGTACAGCCTTGGGTCTTAGTTATATGCCATTGGGTGACAACCAATGGCATATCTCAAAATCGGGCCAATTCGTCATCTAATAAGTGGGAAGTCATTCATCTACTGATACACACTTAAAACATTGAAGGATTTGCATAAATCTAAATATCAACAACCAATGGCATATCTCAAAATCGGGCCAATTCGTCATCTAATAAGTGGGAAGTCATTCATCTACTGATACACACTTAAAACATTGAAGGATTTGTATAAATCTAAATATCAAATCAAGTAGGAAAATATTGGGAGAAAATCGAGCTCTTAAAATACAAAACAGGTTTAATTGAGTCCACAATTTGGCTCACAAAATTTTGGCATACTCACCTCTTATAAAATCAACAATTCAAGAGATCAAAAAGATCTTAAGTGACTAATATGATCATGAAAAGCTCAGAGAAATATCAGCTAAAAATACTTCAAAATTCAAAGAGTAAAACTCATGAAAAAGTATGTCAAAATGCATATAGATGAAGCTTTTAACTATATAGATCAAGAGAGAACAATGAGGTGGAAATCATGTATCTTTTGAGCATCAGGATTAGCGCAATCTCTCTTCGAGTAGGGAGTGACAATAAATTCGAGGGTTGTTACTTTTCTTGGCAACAAGTGCACAACCAGCGCTGCTCATATTATGTGCTCTTTGAAAGGAACCATACTAGCTACATTAGGGCAGGATGGCCAACTTGTCTCACTTCTGAGACCAACAACAAATTTGTGGTCCTTAATTTTTGCTAGGGGAAGCCATCATGCAGATTCATAGTAGTAGAGCAGGGCCAACCATCGTTACTAGCATTATGATCAGAGGAAGCTTTATGTAATGCCATTGCCAGAAGTGACACAAAGTTCTCGAAACAGGCTAAGAATCCAATCTGGTCATGCCTTTGCTTTCGATTATTCAGTTGAGTGGAGGATCCAAGCTCAAATTCAAGCCATTGATTAATTTCTTGATCTTTGTAATTGTGAAATCTATTTTCCTATAGAATCATTCGGAAATTAGGAGCCTAAGAAAATGATAGCTAAAAGTTGGGAACCCTTGTTTGGTAACATGTCTATGAAAATTGGGAAAATGTACTATGAATAATTGTTTCATGTGGGCTGGACCGCATTTGTACAATATGCGGTCCAGAGGTATAAAGCATCCATCTTAAAGACGGATGCTAATAGGTGGTCTATCTAAAAACAATTGTAACAAATGGTCCAAATGTTTTCTTAATATAAATATTATTTTTGGCTTTCAAAAATTATTTATTTTTTCATATTCATGATCTCCATATTAAAGATTACATATTCTCTAAAAATTAAGGTCAAATTATATTTAAAATATATATTTATTACCAAGCCAGCATTTGTACATGTGCGGGCTTGGCCGCATGTTAAACGCATCCATCTACTATTCAATTTCCCTTGTTTGCTAACCTGAAAATCTAGAAACCATTTATTTAATCAACTATGAAACTCATTGGTTCGAGGTTGCAATTTATCATTTGATTGAGATTTTTAACTATGACACTAATTGGTTCGAGGTTGTAATTTATCATTTGATTGAGATTTTTTAGTTATAAACCCATGTCATTTACTTGCAACATGGATGGTTAAGATCGTAAATCCTTAAATAGGAGCCAAAAAACACTTAAGTAGTTGACTGTCGCAATATCACATTACGCCCACGAGATGAACTCGGATTACAAAAAAAACTAAAAGAGTCCCAAATGCAAACCAGAAGAATCCCAAAACTTGCACAAGACATTCATAATTCATTTGAATATGCTCATAGGTTTGGGAGTATAGAGTTATTGAATGAATTTTCACTAATTGGCCCTTACTATATAATTGTTTGGCCTCTATCTTCACATAAGTGGCATAATTTTGGATCATGCACATGGTGAAGGGACAATGAAATAGTGATGCAAAAAAATGGGGAAATACATATTTCTTGTTTCCTTGGAAATCACAGCCTAATAACATTAAAAAATTTATTGTTGAACCTTGGAACCATTGTTCGCAAAATCATCCAATCTAATAGCTAACCGCCCGGTTAGATCGGACAGTGGCCAGTTTCAGTTTTGGATGGTTAGAGTGATCAACCGGTATTTAAAATAAATAAAAAATAAAAAAAAACATATATAAATTCTCAAAAATAAAGAATTTGATTTATAATGTATTTTTAAATATTCTTTACATTATAGTAAAGACTAAAAAAAAAATTGATCGTTATACTCACTTTCATATTTTTTCATCCTTTTTAAAAAAATTTAAAAATCACCTTTAGAAAATATAAAATGGATTAATTTTCAACTTTATTTGCATATGTTTTGTTTTAATCATTCTTTATATGCTTTTCATATCTTTTTTTTTCATTAATTTTCAACTTCTTTTGAATGTATTTTGTTTTAATCATTCTTTATATGCTTTTCATATTTTAATAAAAAAAATTTGTTTTTTTTTTAATTTGTTTTGAACACTTTTTTAACCACCTGGGACTTTCCCAGTTAGAACGATTGAATCAGCCAATTTACAAGTTAAGCGGGTTAAACCGCTTCCATACTCTTGTCCGATTAACCGCTCCGGTTTGATTTTGCAAACACTGCTTGGAACTGAAAAAATCAAAGGTAGATCACACAAATAATGCACATGACCCTCTGAAAAATGCAGAGAGGGAGCACCAATTTTCCAAAGCCTGCTAAAGTTAAGATTATGAGCTTCCAACGAAAAATACATGAAATAAATTTTTGGATAATATCAACAAAACTATTCGATAATATCAGTAAAAATTATTGATAATATCATAAGCAAATATCAATTACTGATAAATATCAAATATAGGTAATTATCATTTAAACATCAATAAAATTATTTACTGATTTTTGCTGATAAAATAATTAGATTTGTTAATCAGAGAAGAAGGAAATAAAAGCCAATATATACTAAAAAATAAAAGCAAAGAAAAAGAGAGAAATAAAAGCAAAAGTAAAAAGATGAAAAATCATAATTAAAAATAGCCTTGGGCTATAGAGAGAGATGGGGGTTTGGGATTAGAGAAAGAGAGAGAATGAGTTCTAGAGATTGAAGACAGAGGTAACATGGGTTTACAAAGGGGAGCTAGGAGAGAGAATTGAGTTCTAGAGATTGACGACAGAGGTAACATGGGTTTACAAAGGGGAGCTAGGGCTTGGGCACGTTGATAGGGCTTGGGCACGTAGAGAAGGCTTGGGCTATGAGATAGAGAACGTTAACAAAGGAAAGAGATCGTGAGGATAGAAGAGAGAAAGAGGCTAGGGATTGGGGGAACAGAGAGGGAAGGGGTCAGGGCAGTTATGGTTATGCAATGAAAGGGCGGAGCGGGTTATGTTTTTCTCCGTTTTCATTGAAGTTCCAAAAATGGGGAAAAGGCTGAAATACAGTTTCTCCGTATTTTCACACTTTCCCCATAGCAATACCGAGGAAAGTATCATAGCTGAGTAAGTGTTTTCTTATGTTTTCTAAGTAAACAAACGGGCACTACACCTGGCTCACAGATGTGCTGGACCAGGAAGTGGCAGATCGTCTGTGGAGCGACTCTTGGAAGAATAAAAAAGCCTGGAGAAACAGAGGTTTTAAGCAAAAGCACAATTGAATTCTCGCAACTAGAAAATCCTTGATCATGATGATCACCACTCCAATCAATGATTAGATGGAGAAAGAAGAGTTGCACCTGACATTCATCATTGATTGGAGAATAGTCACCGTCTGTTGAATTTTGAGATTTGTATGTAGAGAGAGAGGTCGATGGCCAAATTTCAAAGAGAGCATGCTACAGCATTCTAAGTTTTTGTTAGTATATACACAGACTGAGGGAGGTAAGAAGGGAAGTGAATTATAATCAAAGAAGAAGACATGCCACACCTTGAAACAGAATGGCAAAATCCCAAACTTTCTCATGATACATTAAGGTCCTGATCTCGATCTCTCTCTCTCTCTCTCCCTCTCTCTCCCTCTCTCTCTCACACACACACACAGCATGGACATACAATGGGCCCGTGACATGCAATCCCTGAAAGGTCATCTAGAGGCATGCTGCGACATGTGAAACATAAGCATTATCTAACCCAGTATTGTTGGCCCTAACATGTGATATGAAATCATCGCAGGTAATCGTCTCTGTAATTAGTGAAACACTGACCATCCAGATCAACAAAAGCCCTAAGAATGACAATAAGAGACAGATTCACAGAAAACCTGAATAAACAACAGTCTGTGGTGAAGCATGAGTACCACATGTCTGAAAACCTGAGTAAACAAACAGTCTGTGGTGAAGCATGAGTACCACATGTTGGAAATGGTGAGAACCACTACATTTGCTATCTTTTCTTGCATTTCATTTATAAACACGGAATACAAGACGGAAAAGGCACAAGTAACTGCCTTATAACCTTGAAAATAGTGAAGCTCTCACATGGATCTAGCAATAAACATTCCACATGATACCCAAATGATATGCATGGCAAAGCGCAGAGGAGTTCCACAGAAACTGACCTCAAAATCCCCCCAAGTTATCTAGTTTGCCGTTACTACCTATATTCAATGGTTTCTCCCATGGCCAATATGGTCATCATCTCCATCCTCTGGTGAGTGGCAAGCCCCAGCCAGTCCATGACCACCTCTTCCTGTGAATGTCAAAGCAAATATCACAACATGGGACCAGGGACTTCTACTGTTTCGATACCCAATTACACATGATTCTTGAAAAACACATCAATTGATGATAGATAATGGTTGCCACAGTACTGAACTTCTACCTCACAACAGTGTGGCATAACATTAACAGCCACCACGAGGAGATACCAAATCCCCAAACAATGTCTAAGCAATTACTAGAGAACTAAAAACTCAGAAGGTTTATAATTTGAAAAAGATTTGGCATGTACAAAATTCATTTAAAACAAAATTGGGACGTATGTATCTCATGGAAAGATACTAGAAATCCTACAAACAATTATAAAATTTAAAAGGAGTTTCAATTTTCAAATAGAAGTTGCAAATTTTGGAGATTTCTCATTAGAATTCATTAAAATTATCTGAGAAAAACTATACCTAAATTTCACAAGATATTTTAGTATTATGCTGTTAGTATATTGAGGCAGAACTCCTGTTAGGCACAGCCCAAGCATGAATAATCATGCTCTAAACCTCACGAATATCAAACCATTTTCACAAGATATTTTAGTATTATGCTGTTAGTATATTGGGGCAGAACTCCTGTTAGGCACAGCCCAAGCATGAATACTCATGCTCTAAACCTCACGAATATCAAACCATTCCAGCAAAATGAAAGTCTTCTTCCTAATTTGTGTTACTCTACCCAAACTTCTAAGTTGCAACAAAAGGATAACCCAAAGAGGACATCATGAAAGTGTTGACACATCCACAAAACCCAAAAAAAGATATGGATATATTGAATCTCACCTGTCAAATCAATGTCCACATCACTTCTAGGATCAGAATCAATGTGACCGCCTCTCCAGTCAGTTGACCGTGAGGCCATCATATGCATCGACCGATGCTGCATTATATAGTTACCACTCCCCATGCTTTGATCCTCATTCCCTCTACCAGATATTCTTGGCGAAGAACTCTCTGGCAAGGATCGAAAATTCATAGGCATCGCCCCAACCATGGATGTAGACAATTTGCTGCCAGATGCCTCAGATTTCCCATCCTGATTTGGATCCTTCTTCCCATCAACGACAAAGGAACCAACAATTACCTGCACATTTTTGGATATTTAGTTGTTCAGTAGGATATGATGCAGAAAGTTTCAGGCATGGAAAAGGATGATGTTCAAAGTTGGGAAAAGTTACCTGAACGGGACAAGCTGCCACAAGAGGCCCTCCAACACCACCCCCCACAATACGCCCATCAGACCCAGACAAACACACACTAACCCCCCCGGTTCTTGAGAACGTTCCCCCAGTCTCAGAAAACAGGAAAGACCCAGAGAGTGAGAGAATCTCAAACCGCCCCTGAAATAAGAAAAGGAGGGTTTCATGAAAGCAGTTAACAAAACCCAAAACATGGTCAGCAAACATCTACGTGCCAAATGCCCAATTTATGCAGAAATTCAAAGGGTTAAAAGGCAACATACTTTTGGCTAATGTACTGAGATTCAATTGATCATATTCTACATATTGAATATTATATGCATACAAAGGTCAGACAAGTTAATGATGCCCCCAAGAAGTGGTTGCTTCATATTCTGATGACATGCACTGTACTATGAGGAAACAAATTGGAGAACAGATCTGTGATACCTTCTAAACTTCAGTGACCATTATTTAATGCCACATTCAGGAATAAGCATTTGTGTACTAAAAAGGATTCACACTGACCATGAGCATCATGCTCAAGCAATCTAGAAAGGAAATATGACAAGCAGTTTGTGTCTGAATTGTCAGGGCATCAAATACAGTACACCAACATAGTCCAAACCATTGACACATCCCTGAAATAGATGTAAGATAAAACGGTTTTTATTTTATTAAAAAAAATGTATAGAATAAGATTATGGCATAAAAATCAAAACAACTCGCAAATTTATAAATGCTTCAGAATAGTCAAATGATATATAATTGTCATTACAGACACAAGCATGCATGCACACACACGCATATATATAGACAAACCTATTTTTGTCGTTACAGACACATGACCATGCAAAAACACACGCACATATAGAGGGAGAGGCAATAAATCGAATATTTTTTTCTTTTTTTTGAAAGATATAAAGATGGAGGAAGATCATAAGCACATTTAGTTGTTCCAAAAGGAAATAGAAAATAGAATCAAATCACCAAAACTAAGCACAGCATATAGACTGCTTACAATAGCGTACACATGCACATGTTATACATACAGCATTCCCAGGGATACTGCATTTTACAAGCATTTCATAAAGGGAGCATATACAATGTATCAAAAACATCAACAAATAGAAGCCAAATCCACAATACACAAGAAAAATTGTGACCAAAATAATCAACTACTGACAATATATCAATCTAGACAAAGAAAACACATATGACAATTGCAGAACACATCATACTGGAATTTATGGTACCCAGCTCCCAGAGGTAAGTATTTTCAGTGGGCAGAACAAATTCAAGCATGTGAAAATCTGGTTAGACTAATCAAACTTACAAGAACAGGGTGAGCAAGAGATTATAAATAAGTTTTTTCTTTTTTTTTTTTGAATGAAAGATCACAAATAAAAGTTTGATATAATAAAAATAAATTCTAGACCAGATGAGTATGATTGACTGGAGAATCTGAAATTATTTTAAATATGAAAAATACTATTCCATTTATTTTTATTTTTTTTGAGAACTGTTAACATTTGTATTGATAATAAAAGAAAGATACAAGAGATTAGTATAATCCAAGAGTACCTAACACCTAGGACTCCAGGTAAAAAGAATAGGTCAACAGACCGTGTACAAAATGGGGTTATAAGATTATCCCCTTACAAAGTATATTGTAGATGTACAAAAAAGATGTAAACAAGACCGAAAGTGTATGTCCAGAAGTCCAGAAGGGGTTCAAGTAAAGTGCAATCTTTGTGCCCAAACCAAGAACGAACCGCTGTAGTGCCAAATCTTCAGCGCAGGCCATGGCTCTGTCGGCCAGTAGATCGGCAAACCCGTTTGACGTTGTTGAGATAGGCGTCCATTTATATTTTCGAGAACAGAGTGGTAAAAGTCAAATCCTTCTTTCCAATATGCAACATCCAATAAACAGATTCAATACCTTTTCTCAGTTGGTGAAGAAGAGACAAACTTGGCCAAGAAGCCTGATAGGGAATTCTCCAAAACTTAAAGCTGGAAGGATTCTGATTTAACCATATGAGAGTTACTTATGCTAGACAATAAAGCTATCATTGTATTGGCGGATTTCCTTAATTCCTAACACCTGAAAATTCCCAGAAACCTGTGACTCTGAAACATAATGATAAGTAGTCCATAATCCCTAGGAAAACCACTAAATCTATCCAAATGTAGGTAAATCAACCTAAATCTGACCAAATGAGTCCGAAGATAACCTAATTGATCCAGACTATTACAGAACAATGCAGAAACATCAGGAAACAGCCAATCGTGATCCCCGAAACAAGCCATCATACTGCCAATAGACTGGACCAGATGGTCTCCGAAATCATCCGACATTGAGCTTGATTCAACGACGTGGGATGCGTCACTTGGCCTGGTGGGGCCAGCGATGCGATATGTGTCGCTGACAATTCTGAGGCCCAGAAATTTCTGGAATCTCAGGGATGTAAATTTGGGGTTCCTTTTTCACCTTCTAGAATCTTTTGGACTTTGTTGAATGATAGATTTGATAGATCTAGAAGCCTAATCCTATTATTCTTTTGTTGACTGATAGATTTGATAGATCTAGAAGCCTAATCCTATTATTTTTTTTTTTTGAAATTGTTTGCTGTAGAAGCGTAATCCTATTAGATTTCGAATTCTAGACATAAGCCTAGAAATCATAATCTTAATGGAACTAGTGCCTAATTAGAAGCCCATATAAACGCTCCCTAGTTCCTTTTAAATTCATTACCAAAAAGAACTAAAAACCCTTAGAAATTAAGCTTGAGAGAAATTCCTTAGAAATTAGGTCAAAATTTTCTTAGGCTACAGAAACCCCGAGGTGACCTAACCTTGAGCTCTATCCTAATTATCCATAAAACCCTAATTTTCAAATTATAAGCCTCAGGATGAGCATCCCTAAGCATCAAACCCCTAGGAAGAACATATTCCCAAGTACAAATTCTTCAAGAAACAAGAAAGCAAAGGAGAAAATCAACCTACGGTATAATAGGGTCCCAAGTCCAAGTCTTCAGATGTCCCACGCCAACGGGCTCAGTTCAGGTAAGTTTTCTTCCTTTTCTTTAATTTAAATTTCAATTTATTTTCTATGTTTTCTTGTTTAATTACGTTTGGGTTTTTACGTGATTTCAAGCCAGCTCTACTGACGGTGTGTGAGGAGAAGATTTATTCATGCAGAGCCATCTTTTCATATGTTGCAATTCGACAGACCCCACTATTCTCTATCGATATTTCAATCGTTTAGTTTGAAGCATAAATTAGAGCATAAATCAAGGAGGACTTCCACAAAAGATACTCTGGATTTAGCTGTAAACAGTTTGGCACCCACCGTGGGGCATGTCGAGCTTAATTTTGCATCAAAATCCATCAAGAAAATGATGCGGAATACACATTCCAAAGCCTGTTTCTGACCAATTAGGAACCTAAGATTACAATATGGAACAAATTTGACCTCCAGAAAGGCCCAGTAAGAAATGGCGCATTTTGGGTCTCAGGTAAGAGACAAACTGAAGGTGCATACTGCATCATCAATCTGTTATGGACCCGCCAGGCCTCTAGGGACGCATTGTGCGTCACTGACAATAGCCTGGACAGCCACGCACAACGTGTAGCTAACCGAACCAGGCCCCAGAACTCTCCGCTGAGACCATTTCGACCCCTGTGGTCATCTCCAAGGGCATGTTTCTTCCTGTCACCTCTGTTTCCTGATTTATTTCCAGTTAAAGTATTATTAAAATTAATTTCCTTGTATTAAATTCTTCGATTTCTTGTCATACTTGTTAGCGGCTTTCATTGCTACACGTTCTCCACACACATGCACATATGCTCTTTTCCACACCTTTTGCACACAAATACCTCTGAAAAACTATTTTTAAAATTTTTTGGGAACCCGAAGTCAGCATTAATGCTAAGAGGGGAACCTAACTATTGGCAGAGGGACTGTTGGGGATTCCACAACTTTAACTATGAGTTCCCCTCAGCAATTCTTTGCCCCATAGCACCCCACATACAGTAAGAACCATAGAAATACCCATAAGGGTGGCATGGGGCTTACGTGGGTACCCATTGAGACCTAGCCATGTTTCAACTTTTCTCAGTTAGGAACCCCAGCTAAACCGTAAACCTACCTATAGAACTAGGTCAAATTTTTCAAACCTTTTGTGTGGTGTTTTGCTTAGCCTAATCTTGGTTAGCTTTGTCTGTGATTGTCCTGGTCTATCGTAGTTAGGTCCGAGTCTTTAGTCTTCGTATAGATTAGGAGCCCTGGACCACCAGGTCTGCAAGACCCATGGCACCCTGAGTAGTCAAGGGATCAAACCAGGGGCAATCCTCCAAGACATGGGTATTACGCTTAAGTCTGGTCAGCATGACCAAGGTAGGTCAAATGTCCTTGAACCCTTGCGTCATACAACACAAGCCGATTAACCCCAGTGGTCAGTTACCATCTCATCATTCTAACCCTGATAACCAGTCCATCAGAGGGCAAGTTAGGGTACCCAATCATGTCTCTGGTCACCATGATACTGCCAGGGGCAGTTCATATATCCGCCCTTACACCAATCTTAAGTCAGGGTCCTGGCCCTGAGTCAACACCAAGCAAACCCTAAGGTGCCTGCATTCGTGCAAGACCTAGCAAACCAAGGATATACCATTCAACTTTGTCGACATAGGCAAGGTTTGCCAAAAGTACAAACCCTTGGTCACTTCCGGCTAACCGGCTCAAACCAGGTTAACCCTCGCAGCCAATCACTGAAGAGTCATGGACCATCCACTAGGAGTAGATCACCTAGACAAGGGTCTGGCTCTGGTTGCCAACCTTCACGCCAAGGGCACCTCCTAGACCCGACTAACAAAGGTCAAAGGTCCAATCACCACAATTGCCCTAGGGCTCACTCCCACTCATCCATTAGTAACACACAGTTTTGCAAGGTTTATTGAGAAACCTAGTGAGTCAAGGTGAGCCCAACCAAGCTCAACCAAATAATTTAGGAAGGTCCATAGGCCAACAACCAGTCTACCCAACCAGGCCAGTTCCCTGAGTTCAGCCTTTGGGGCAACCTAATCAATCAACTATCAGTCAGTACGAGCAGGTTACGTACCCTAAACTCAAGCACACAATCCTTCTTAGTCAACCAGCCGGCAGTTCCAACAGCTTAGTTAGCAGACAAGAAAGCAAATATGAAGCATCTTCAAGGCTCTTCTGCGAGTTCTCAACTCCTAAAGCTTATATGCAAGAAACCTTAGAAAATCTCGAAAATCTACAGATGGGATTCATTATGCCGCAACTCAACAAAAAAAAATTCAGAAGCATGTAACTGCTTACTTACTTTCTGTACCAGTCTTGAGCGATCGACCCTATCACCTTAAGGTGACGTTCCAATACACCTTATCAAGAGGACCTCTGATGTGGCATCGAGAGGTTATGAAGGATAACCCTCATGCAATTCCAAGTGAGACATTCCAAAGATTTGAATGTCATTAATGAGGAAGCAAGCCTCGACCTATCATGCTAGGAGAACCTACTTCAATGGGGCAAAAGGATGATGAGTTATTCCCTAACTTTGGCGAGCGCTTTCGGAATCCCGCTTCTTGGGTTCTTGAATGCATTCTCACCAACTCTCATAAGATCAACATCCTTCTCGAGAACGTCACACCCGAATATAAATCCTTCTTCAATAAAAGTAATATGCCCTTCTACTTTGATGCTATGCTCGATGTGGCCACGCACTATGAATGGGCCAAGGATAAAGCCAGTTCTGTTGAACATCAGCCACTAGCTGCACCTCAACAATAGCCAAACCATGATGAAACTCCATAAAGTGGTGAACTTCATGAAGTGATAATCGATGAGTTGAAGGCCCGACCCAAGCCTATAATCGATGAGTCAAAGGCCTGACCCAAGCCTGAATCTCCTTCTCAAAGGCTTAGGTATGCATATAGAGCTCATTTCTACACATCGCAAATGCAAGGGGGCCCGCCTAGAGAATTCACTTCCATAAAAGAATCATGAGTCATGTTCTAAAGATACCACTTGAGAACAAACTTGTTCAATTGACTACGGCTCGGATTCCTGCCCTTCATATTGGAGACAAATCAAGGTGGTGCGAATGGCAGCAAAACCATGCCCATGACACTGAAAAATGCCTTGCCCTTGGCACATTGCCCAAGACTGTATTGATAAAGGCATCTAAGAGTTACAAAGGAGACTAAAGAGAGACGAGCCTACTTCTACTCCTAATATGAAAGAGAGAGTCACTGCCATCTCAAATCCAGATAATACCATTGACACAGATAAAGAAGAGGAGACAACTTCAGCCTCCTAAACAACAGATCAGCCAGGAACCTTGTCGAAGCCTGAAGATCACCCAACATGGCCTTAGGGCAGAGGAAGAAACCAGTCTGAGAACCCAATTAGCTGAAGATCAAGACGAGCATAAACTCACTCATGACTTCTGGCCAGGGATCCTCAAAATCACAATGATGAGGACTGCCTTAGCCCCAGTTTTATTATTCAAGATTGGATTGAAGAACAAACTACCCCACAAAGAATCCCAATCATAATTGCAGCTGCGTACTCACAGGAAAGCCAAGATATCCGCATTATAGACAACAAAACAAAGGTAAAAATCCAATCAATCCGTTCTTTCAAAATAAATGCATTAGACAGCCCACACACATGGGATAATGAACCAAACCCCAAGGGATCAGACACGTGTCCCTCTCAAGTTCAGGTAATGAAAGATGATTTGAAAGATTCATCCCCTCAATAACCTATAGAAGAAGTTGATCTCTTAAAAGAATCAATGAGGCCCACCTTGGCCACCTTCACCAAACTTACTAGCAGACCCACCTATTTGGGATGAAGAGCCAAGCCTAGAGGATTCAATTGAACCGCCCTCTAAGGTCGGCTCAACAGTTGATAATGAAAAGGTGAGAACGAAACTTACCCAATTTTCAAGATCCAATCTCACTATCTCTACAAGAGTCAAACAAGGTCAATCTCCTAGAAATTCTAAGGGGACCATCTCCACCACTTTCGGAAGATTTTCTGGATAACCCTCCTTGGGATAAAGACCTTAATCTCGAAGACCTAACCAAGCTAACCCCTCAAGAAAGTCCAATGGATGACCACTTAAGTGGGACAAAGAATCAAAATAAAAGGATCCCCCAGAAATCAACAGGGGCAGGGGTACGACTCCTTTGCGTGGGGCACCCCAAGATCAAGATGATCCAGCTGATGGGACACAAATTTCATCCAATGTAGAAGACCCAATCAAGGCTGTCCCATCAAACAAACCAAAAGGGGCAGTCTTATCCAAGGAAAGATAATTCAATAGGAGCAGCCGGTGAGGCTGAGCCCTTATCCGATGATCCTCATTATGCTGTAAGGCACAAAAATGGAGAAGCACCCGAACCCTTAATCCAAAAGTCTTGCCTAGGCTCGAGTACTGAGGATGGGTCCAGTATGGGGGTAATTCCTCAAAAGGAGCAAGAAATTCTAGCTGAAAACAACTATTGAAAAGGAGTTGGGTGATCACTCACCACTTTCAAAAACCCAAGTGAGGTATTCATGCCCCACTTCGCCACAATGCTTCAGGGCATTTACACCCAAGGAATCAGAAGTAAGAATTATACTTTTAACAAGGAAGAACTTGACGAGCTTAGTCACCCAAGCAAGAGATTGAAGGACTACAAAACTGAGACTGATTCCAAGTCTGAGCGTCAAGGTTCATGTGGAGCAGATCAAATGGGACTCAACAGGAACTCGGCAACCGCCGTCGAAGAGATGTTGGAAGTAAATTTAGGGGTGAGGGTGATCCAAGGATAACCGAAATTAGAACCTCCCTGCTACCTAGAGAATGGAAAAAGATGACCGAGTTCTTGAGTAAATACAAGGAAGTTTTGACCCAGTCCTACAGCAAAAGACCGACAAACAAGCAACATTAAATAAAGGGGCAAAATCAAAAAGAGACTCTATCTTCAAGCAAAAAAGTCAAAAAAGGGGAAAAGCCGCCCAAAGATTCAAGTCAAAAGCCTTAACTACCTACAAAAGTCGAATCATATGGTGGAACCCCAAAAAAAAAATCCACGGGGCTGAAAATCTGAAAAGGAACCCCAGGCATTCGAAAAAAGGCTGTCAGCAAAAAATTTGAAAGGAACAATGTGCGAACGATGAAAAAAAAAAAGAGAAAAAAAAGATGAATCCCAAAAGTTAAGGACGCCTACAAAATTCAAAGCACATTAAACGACACTCAAAGTTTCATTAAAAATTAAGAAAAGGAAGTCTAATACCTAAAAAAGAATCAAGAAGGTCCTAGAAGTGCAAAGAGAACGCTGGTCAAGTCCACAAAAGCCAACGGGCATTAGTCAGGCAGACCACGGTTAAGGTATTCTTCAAGTAAAACCTGTAGGATCTTGACTATATGAACTTCAAAGGGAGTGGTGGCGAAACGAAATTGGAAGTCCAAGGAGATCCTAAGTACTTAGGGGCAATATCTCGCATTCTTGAAGACACTAGTTCATTAGAAGACCTCGAACAACTCTTTGGATTGTGACATGAGGGCTAAGATTTCAAGATGCGACCCACATTTTTTTAAAAGAATTTTTTAAAAAGAATCTCTTTCCAAAAGAGAAAATCTTCCCGACGGCAAGAGCCGAAACTGCTAACCGGGTCATTTTTCAAAAAAATCTCCCTTTCTTCAATATCTTCTAGTTTTTTATTTTGTTTCAAACTCTATTTTTACGAGCAATTCCAAGATGGCTACTTTTCGAATGTGATCCCCCAAAAACTTTAATTTCTTTTTAAAATTGTACACCCGGCACCTACTTTTGTTTCCAAAATTTTTCTTTATTTTCAAAATCTTCAAAAATGTTTTCTAAAATGGAGTTGGAAATCCCATACATGATGTAATCGCATTTCTGCCTTCTCAGAAACTTTTGAAGAATGAGATGAAAACCTTTTGGAAAGCCTTCCTAATAAGTCGGAGAAAGGGAACTAAGAAGTACCCAAATTCAAAAATTGAGAAATGGAAAGCCTAAGATCAAGTGGCATGGCCGGAAAATCAAGTCCGGAGTCTGATGGCGAACCTGCATAAAGAAAAATCCCAAAAAACATTTCATGTCGGGAAACCCTAGGATGAAAGTGACTGAGTAGGATGACATGGCATCTCGAGGATGCTCCAAAAATGGACTAGTGTTCCCTATGACCATTTGGTATTAGGAACACTTGCAAGGTTGAATACTGATAGCATGTGTCAACTTCTTCGTCGCCCACCTATTCCTCAAAGAACAGGGTGCACCAAAGAGGGGTAACTGTAGGGACCAAAAATTCTTAGAAACTTGTGACCCTAAAACACAGGGACCATACCAGCCTTAGGACACCTTCCAGTAGTCCATAATCCCTAGGAAAACCACTAAACAACTAATCGCAATACCCAAAACAAGTCCAAATTTAATCAGACTACCACCACACTAGACCGAACTGTCTTCAGAATCATCTGCCACTGGGCTTGGTTCAGCGACACAGGTTGCATCGCTCAACCTGGTGGGCCCAGCATCTTGTATCGCATTGCGACACTTCTGAGGTCCAGATATTTCTGGAATCCCAGGGACATGATTTTTGGGTCCTATTTTGACCTTCTGGAAGCTTCTAGATTTTGTTGAATGACAAATTTGACTAATCTAGGAGCCTAATCCTATTAGGTTAAGAATACTAGAGATAAGCCTAGAAGTCTTAATCCTAATGGAATTGGTGCCCTACTAGAAGCCTATATAGACCCTACCTAGTTCCTTTTTATTCACAACCAAAAATAACTAAATATCCCATAAAAAACCAATTATGCCTTTGTGGCAATAGATATAGTGCATCAAAATAGATTTTCAAAGTCAAAATGTATATCCTAGATACAACATTCAAAAAATTGCGTCTCCGAGATACAAAAAGATCCAAGTTTTAAATATTGACAACATCAATGCCTCTACCAACAAGTAAAAGGTTCAAAAAAAACATGTGTACATATGGGTGTCAAGTATCCCACACTGATATGACAACCTAACAGAATATTTCATGCAAAATAGACATAGCCCATCATAGTTCAAAAAATTAGGCTGCCAAGCCACCTGGGTAGGGCGGCCTCACCATCCTTCACTAGGCCTATGCGGCCTAGTGCAGGGCGGTGACTTTGGGCAGCCAACTAGTTGCCTAGGGCACCACCTAGGCAGTCACGCAGCGCCTGAGCGCCTGCCCATAGCTCTTTTGGCGAAGACAGAAATTGTCCTCGACAAAAAGCAAACAACAAAATGTAATTTCCCCCCTTTAAAAGGCGGGACCGCTGGAGATAGTATTTGGGGGGCATTTTGACCCCCAAATCCTTAGAGTACTCTATTTGAGCCCTAAAAACTATTTTTTTAGCTCAAAATCAAATTTCTTTAAGCATCAAATTCAAACTCCAAGAATTTCGATTTCACATTAGACCTGAAACTTTTTGGGGATTAAGCGGTTATAAAGGAGAGCTTTTGGCAACCGAAAGTCACTAATTCAAGCCTACTTCAATTGGTTTGAAAAGGTTAGTATATTTAATTGTTTATGTTTAACGTTTCATATGTTTTTGTGAGTATTGTGACAACCGAAAGTTACCTAGAACAACAACGGTTAGGAGGGGCAATTTGGTTCAAGTGGAAGACTCTCAAAGGACAACGGAAGGCTCAAAAGGACATAGATGGAAGTAATGAGAAGAGATTTTTGATGACTTATGGTCTGACCGAGGGTATGGCCCAAATAAGGCTCGGATGAAACTTCACGAGTGTTTCTTTTTTTTTTTAGGGTTTGTTATTTTTGCGATTATAATATACTTTTGGCTACATTTCTCATTATAATGCAAATTTGAAAATTTATAGTATTATCTTTTTCTATGTTTGGCTTTGTTTCTAACTAATAATGCAAATTCGAAAATATTACTCTATGTTTGGCTATGTTTCTAATTTCTTAATGCAAAGTTGAAATTTCTTTTGAAATTGATGGAAAATTGTGAACTCATGTTATATTTTTGGCTATGCTTGGCTTTGTTTCTAATTTATAATGCAAATTTGAAAATATTACTCTATGTTTGGCCACGTTTAAATGGCTTTCATCATCATCAAAGCCTTATCCCAAACTACTTGGGGTTGGCTAAACAAATCTTGTTCTGCCAGTCTGCTCTATCAATGGCCATACCCTCATTATAATGCAAATTTGAAATATTTATAGTATATCTTTTTCTATGTCTGGCTTTGTTTCTAACTAATAATGCAAATTCGAAAATATTACTCTATGTTTGGCTATGTTTCTAATTCTTAATGCAAAGTTGAAATTTCTTTTGAAACTGATGCAAAATTGGGAACTTATTTTATATTTTTGGCTATGCTTGGCTTTGTTTCTAATTTATAATGCAAATTTGAAAATGTCGCTCTATGTTTGGCCATGTTTAAATGGCTTTCAACAGCCTTATCCCAACTATTTGGGGTTGGCTATACGAATCTTGTTCTTCCATTCTGTTCTATCAAGGGCCATACTCTCAGTGAGACCATATATCCCCATATCTCTTTTATAACTACTTACATCCATATTCCTTGAACATAATTAAATGGCTTTGTTTTGCTTAAATGGCTAATGATGTAAAATTTTGGGCAATTTCAAAGTTTTGCACTATTAGCCATGCAAATTTTAGATTTAAATGTAAATTTTTAGCATAGGTTAGATAGGTTTGAAATATGAAATCCGTCTCCCAATGGGACACCCAACTGCTTAGGCAGCTGCCCCCATATTCTTGAACATTGCAGCCCATTGCTAGCTCAAATAAAAAATTGTGCTACCAAAGGTTAGATTAATTTGCTAGTAGCAACTCCTATTACCTATATTGCATGGATATGGATACTTATGAGTCAAACAAGGGTAAGGGCTGTTGGATTCCCATCCTACGAAGAACAAGACTTAACTCAAAACAAAATAGAGTAGTCAATGGTCGATGAGCAAGAAGAATCACAAAAAAATATGTGCTGTCATTGTTTGTTGTAATACGTGTCCGACAAGGGTACATCATGCAAAAAGAAGAATCCATGTAACATAGTCCATGCCAAATGAGATTTTGTGAAAATAAATATTACATGTTTTCATAGATCACTCTCTCCATTGCAATCTCTATTTAACAGCTTCAGAATTGCAATTATCATATGGTTGATAAGTTTGGCTCTGATAAGTTTGGCAGCATACACATCATATTTGACCATTAGATATGGATAGACCAATAGCATGTAATTATGGTTACAGTTTGTTATCTAAAACTAAATGGATAACCCACAAGATATATATGATGCAACCAAAAAATACTCAAACTAATCAAATAAGGAAAAATGAAAGAATTCATTTTCCAGCAACATCAATACCATGACAACCAACCCAAGTTATTGAGAAAAAGTTCCCCTTACATCACTATGAGCAGACAAAGCTCTTCAGGTCAGAAGAAGTTAGAGTAGTGAGAAAAAGGCTAGGCAAGTACAACACAAGCTTGCCCAAGTTACTAGGGCCCTGCAGCCTACCGAGCTTGGAACCCCACTACTAACCCAAGGGATACTACTCATGAACTCGTCCAAGTTACAGAAGTAAACCGGGCTAGTTAGGATAAAGTCGGCAAGTTTCTGATAGACTCACCAACTCTGACAAAAATTTGCAAAAGAACAAAATAGAAAGTGAGGCAGAAAACATACCCCTTATTCACCATCTCTCTTTCAATAAAGCTCCTATTCATAAAATTTGAGATTTAAGCTTTTTTTTTGCATCATTAGCAGCTAAAAAGATTAGATTCAAGAGAAAAAAACCAAAAATCAAAAACCTGAGATATGAGAAAGTTTGATTTTCAAATTAGGATTTGGCTGAAGTTTTAAAAAATTGTGATTTCTTCGAAACCCTAGCTCGATCTTGGTTGAAAATTGTCCCGTTCGCCTATTTTTTTCGACAACAAAAAAAAAATTACAATCAAAGGCTTTTTGTTTTCTTATTATTTTTCTAATTTTTCCCCATTTTTTGGGATTTTCTGATGGGTGACCGAACCAACTCAGACCAAACTCAGCAAGTCCAGTAGGATTTGCTAAGCTGACTTGCTCCGGGTCCTTGGCAAGTCCCAGAGCATGTCTGAGATTTTAAACACTGAATTAGGGCATATGTTATTTAGCCACAATCATCAAATTTGTTAGAGCACAGAGCTGTATAGCCGAGATATTGCAAAGCACAAATACGAGATGAGATGAAGTGATGTGCCCATATAAATCATAGGGGTGTGTCAAGGAGGATAAGCCATGACGAACACTGGAACAGCTACAACTTCTGCATGACTGATCAAAGACAAGCAATGCAAGTTGGACATGTTTAAGGCATCTAAACCATAAAAATAAACTATCCCACATTTTCATTGACTTACAGTGGGAAAAAAAAAAAAAACCCAACAAAAGAGCCAAGCATCGAATACGGAAGGAGAGTTCCACCTCATAGGTCACATCTCCCCCAAGCATGGCAGGTTGACGTAGGGTAGCATTAGAAATGGATCCATTTGCTGACAGTATACAAACTGCACGCTTCCGTTGTTGCATGAAAGACATGATTTTCTGGGAGACATCCTACAAAACAATACTTAAATTTTCAGCAGGCACACAAAATCATAAACAAGATAAAATTTGATGATTTTGAGAATATAGAAACGTTCAGAAGGCACACGAAATCATAAAAATTATAAAATTTGATAATTTCAAAATCTGGTCTTGAGGGCTCAAAAAAATAGCCCAAGTTTATAAGCCAGCCGGAATCCAACATAAAAGAAGCAAATACTTGATGTAAAATAATTAAGGAAGTGAACCGAGCAATTTCTTGCTTGAAATCAAGTCAAATGAGAGCTCATAACTGAGATTTATCATCAATTTAGACACAGAAAAAGTTTTTCTAAGTCGTATGCATGAACTATGCCAGAAAATTCAAAGCCTCATACTTGAATACAGCCCAATGGCATTTTCTGCTATCAGTGAAATACATTAATCTGTTGAAGGCCAAACTGAGGAATGAAGTGAAGGATACAACGAAGAAAAACCAACATCCATATTTTAAATTTTTTTACTCTGTGAAGAAAAACCAACCTTTGCGACAATGATGCATTTATTTATATACTATTATAGATATATTGACGAATAAGATAGTCAACATTACTACATTACTAGAGAAAAACACGAAAAGCAAAGAAGCCAGAACTCAATAAGAAAATTTCCAATATCAATTTGATTATAAGAGATCCACATAGGCAACAAAGTGCTCTCCTTCTAGGAAACATCACTGTTTTTCACTGCCCACACGATTGCATTACTTGAAGGCTTCAGAAGGGTGCACCAACTAGGACATCATGGCTGATCAAGGGGGTGGGGGACTCACAAAATCATATGATGTGCCACAAATAGAGTCCATTGCCCATGGAGACTCACCACTTTCTTTGGACAAATATTTTCCCTATGCAGGATTCCACGAATCAGCTTCACTTATGTGGGAAGGGAAGCCAACTAGACCACTGACTCTCTTGCTAAGGGGCAGCTGTTGGAGTCATAAAGGACACACAGGCCTCAGTATCAGCCATCTACCGCTCGCCTCTTTTCTGATGTAGTGGTGGGACCGTACAGTTTATTTGATTTCACTTCCATCAGCCCCCCTTTTTGTTAATGGGGCTTTGTTTTTCCTGATTTAGATACTTACCCGGTGTGGAGCACCAGGGATGTGGACTGCCTATTTTTTTGGAAACTGATCGTCACAAATAATTATGTCAATTACATAGTATGAGTCCTACATTCTTTCAAACAAAATGACTATAAGGGTCAGATAGAATTCACAGCAAATACGCTGAGATTGAACACTTTTTAGTTACTGTGAGGAAAAGTTTCTGGAGCTCCTTCTGAAATATATAAGCAACTCCATTTCTGACCATCTGCCCCAGTGTTAGCGTCAAAACCTAGGTACAGGAATGCTGCTCCATGATCGAATTAATGTGTCCTGAGCATCAAGGGTTCAAAGATGCAAATGTTGTGTGGACTCATGAACATTAAACTAAGCTCTTTAAAATGATTCAGTTTGTGAAAGTGAAATTGAAATTCAGAGGTGATGAATTATTTGGGAGTTTGAGAGAAAGGTCATAATTTTTCAGGAAATTGGCAAACGAGAGGAGGAAAAACTGAGAAATGAAGAGCAAACTAATTGACATTTAAGAGTATTTTAAAACAACAGGAAATCCAGAATGTAAGGGGTCAGAAGGGTATAAACATACTGCAGAGAAAATTTGGACTCACTTCACACCAAAATTCTCCAACGTAGTGCTAGAGCTACACGCCAAAGATTTTGGTCATTGAGTCTCACACCCAATTACAAAGATGACATTGCAAATGAAAGCACAAGGAAAGAGACAAAATCAATCACTGAATTTCTCAAATAACAACTACAAATTTACTTGAGCCAGGGTTTAGTCCAGCGGGAAAGCAGTCCCCTACTCATGGTAGGAACGGAAACTTAACCACCTACCCTTGAACGCATTCCTAAATCTCTTACTTCTCTCTTTTACTCTCGTACATTGACACGAACACAAGGAAGATGACCTCTATGTATCTATAGATCCATGGATTGTTCCAGAGCCCCAGTGATCATACAAATTTTGACTTATGGATCAAGAAAAATCCAGTGTACATTTTGTAAGATAATTTATGTATGCCTTCAAACTCTAAGGGTGTGTTTGACACATGGAGTTTTTGGGAGTGGAAGGGACTCTCCCGCAAATTATGGAAGACTGCTTTTCCATCATTTTTGATGGAAGAGAGGTCTTCTAAAAATGAACCCATTTTAACACTAAAAAAAGCTATTATGGAAGGTCGCCCTTCCACTTTACAGCTTCCACATAGTAACATCAAACATGCAAGTGGGACATTTAACTCCCACTTCCAGAAACTTCCACCTATCAAACACGCCCTAAATCTCCCTTGGATTACTACAATCTCTAGAAAATTCTAGAATTACCCTAGAGCCATACAAATGACCATTTGCCCTTATTAGAAATTGATCTAAATACTCATACAAAAAGTACCAGAAATGCCCCAAGTTATCACAGTATTTTTAATACTCAAACCTTTTTACCCATACTTTGGACACCACATCCAAACAAGACCTGAATTCTTTGAAGTTGGCTTTGGCCAAAACCTTTGTGGAAATGTCCTCTGTATGATCTTGAGTGTTCGTGCAACAAGATCAATTTCCTCATTGAGGTCTTTTAATTGACGCAGATTGAGTAAGACGTAAAGTTTTCAAAAGATTAGTCAGGTAGTTTAGGAAGAGAGTATGTCGTGATTGGAATGGCATTCAAGCTTTGCATATTTCATATATAACGTCTTAATAAATGCCTTTGTTGGTTTTTAGGTGACTTTTGGCCTTGCATGTTATGGGAATTGGTCAGGTGTCTTTAGAAGCATTTAGACTTAGGTATGGAGTCCATAAGAAGTAACATATGTTGCCTGAAGAAGAATTTCATATTTAATGAACAAGGTAGCTTATTGGGTTTGTTCTCTCTTTTTGATTTGCATAATCTGATATCAGTGCAGGCTGCAATCACCAAGAAATCACGAGAAATAGCTAACCTAGAAAGGTGAGATGGTGCTCGAGGGTAAAATGGAGGAATCCCCAGAATGAAGAGAATCAAAAAATCCGCGCAAAATTAGAACATTAACGCAACATGCAATGTGCCAACCATAATCCGATTGTAATGATGGATATGATGCGGAGGATACTTGGGGAGCCAATTAGGACCCCTTCCATCACCATGCTCTATGAAACATCCTGGAAGAAGGGAGACTTATAGATGGATCTTTTTGAGTTCTAGTCCGTGCCCAGGACCATGAGGATGAGGTGGGATGGCCAGTCATCCTTGACATCCATGGTTAAAAGTTCTGTTGATGGGGCACGCCATAATGACCCATTTCTTTTGAGAATGACCCATTTCATAACATGAAAATCACATTTTTCATCTCCAACTTGATATAACACTAAAGATCTGCCAGAGTTATGGTGACTTGACTTCTTCCTGAGTCAATCCCCATATATCACTAGCATTGGACACAGCTCTCTTTGTGGCCAGTACACATCCTATCACTCGGAGCACCAATGTCATAAAGATTGGTTGCACAGTTTCTGTTTGTGAACCAGAAATCTTGCATTTTCTTTCCCTGGAGAATGTCTTGAAAATTAAGTACCTATAGGCCAGTATATACATGCAACACGTACCCCTCACATCCTCTGTCAGCCATCATATATTAAACTCCACCTAATCAAGACACCTTACATATAGACTACCACTGGTTGATCAGAGCTTATAATTAGACTGTAGATGAACAAATTTCAAGGGTTAACTATAGATGTGATTCAAGTGTAAGAGTGTGTGTGTGTGTGTGTGTGCTTGTACATCTCTTAGTGTGCCCACATGTATGCGCATGCTTAACAGGTTCACACAGAATCTGCCCCAATAAAAACTCAATGACTTGTTGGAATTGCGATTAATTATGACCACACCGTCTAAGTTTCTTGTATTAGTAGTCACATTCTACATATAAGATTAAGATAAGAAAACATAAGAGTATCAATTATTGTGGAGAAGTGTGCCAGAAAAATTAAAGAAATAAATCCAAATATGGAAAATCTACTTGTGCATTTGTTCTAAGAATTACAAAGAGAAACCATATAAAATCCAACAACTTTGATAAGAATACGCACTTCTCCAGCAGCAACAGTAATGACATGTGGAGTAAATCCTTGCCCAGCATTGCCTGCATGCCACAATTAAAAGCATAATAGTCATTCAGGGACGAGCATCTTGAACATCAATTGAAAGAATAACTATAAATCAAAAGCATACAACTATTACACAAAATATGACGCCCAAATCTATATTTCTGATTTATCTTCAAAAATAAAATGTTTGCAAATTAAGGGGAAAGAATCAAAGAGGAATGTGTGTTCGTTTTGGGGAGATAGGGTCCTTATATTTGCTTACTTTAAAAGAAAATATGTCCTTGACTTAATCATACGTCATTACAGGTTCAAATGAATGATCAAAATAAGAAGAATATGCCCTAATACTAACGCAAATTACTGAATCAAAACTTACATTTGCATCTTTCTACACTCCCTCAAATTGAAGTATCAATATCACGGAGGGATATCAAGTTCAGCAAAGAACTCATGCAATTCAACTACAATATAGAAACAAATCTACAATTTGTTATAAAGACGACGAATGGAAGTCCTATCAAACAGCCCTTTACAAATAAATGCACTTCAATCCTTTCTTTTTTGGGCAGTTCTCGAACTTAGAAATCAACCTGAGGTTCCAAGTGAAGATGAAAAACATGATTACACATTTAATCGAAATCACTACCACATATTATATGAGTCAATGAGCCATGCCCTTAGGAAGCACACAAATCAAATAACCACCAGTAACAAGCAGTTTAAACTGTAAACCGTAATAAGGGGGGCATCCGAACACTCCCAGAATGTTATTACTCCAACATCGCAACCAACAATGAAAAATAATCTCAAACAGAGCATTCACAGATAAAAAAAAAACATTAAACATTTTCTACTGTTGAATAAAATGTCAAACTCCATCCTTAAATATGTCTTCAACAACACTAAAGTATGTTTACTTATGGAAAAGATAGAAAAAAAATTAGAAATATACAGACTGCAGAGAGAATCTAAAAAGAATGGAATTTTTCTTTAGATCCCTTTTTTACAGAATGCAGTTCAGATGATCAAAAGAATAGAATGACCTCAAGAAAATAATCATCATGGAAATGCTAAGGTTACAGTCATTTAAAACAATAGCACATTTAACCTTTCCAATCAAGAGCATAAACAAAAATATAAACCAAGAAAGATAGCTGAAGACTCAGATCACTCATATGGAAGGCAAGTTCCTTTTCTCTTTTTTACAAGTTTCATTCTCATAAGACACTCGAACTACAGTTGTATAAGAAAAAAAAACTGAAGTCAGCTTCCTTCCAAATTCTAAAAGACATATTGAAGGCACAGTACATGGTTTCACTGCAACATGGGCAAGCATTTACATATCCTAGACAAGAAAGAAACACACACACACACACACACATATATATATATGAAAAACTTATACAAGCCAATGGACTTATACTGCAGCAGAAGCTGCTTTGAGCTAGAGGGGTTTGTTGGACCCAATTCTTTCTCACATATGCATCACATCTAAGTGATTAAAAGAGAAAGGAATTTGCACAAGAGAGGGGGAAAACAGAGGCTCCATTTTCAGTGACTGCAACCATTCTGTATGATAATAGCAGACTCATTCCCCCCCCTTTCGTAGCCTAGATGAGATCTCTATGTGCAAAATTTGGGGTCGAACAAACCCCTCAAGCTCAAATGACATGCTACAACATATAAGACCACATGCTCATATAATTTTTTTCGCATACATATATGTGATCTGTTTCAAGTGGAATGCTCATAAAAGACAAAAGGTAGGCCCAAAAGTACATGGTTGGAAGTAGTGAGAAAAAATATGGAACTTGTGGCCCTAATAAGGGTATAGTGCTTAATACAGCAGAATGGCGCCCTTGACTCATGTAGCCAACCCCAATTAGTTGGGAAAAGGCTCTGACGATGGTGATGATCATATGTGATCTGCGTATGTGTCAGGTTTACCCATGGGTTAACACACCTTGAACCCCCCCCCCCCCCTCTTCTATCTCCTTTTGGATGTTATGGGCTACTATTTTAAATCATTACCCTAGCAAACACCACCCCCCCCCCCCCACTCCCCCCACCAAAAAAAAACAATGGTCTTATGAGGATAGACATAATTGGGTTAACATGAGCCATCTGTTTCGATGCATTCCTGGATCTAGTGTTAGACGGGCTAAAAACAAAACTTTCTTTTGAGTTTTTCATCTAGTATTTTTACAGCCATCCCCAGAATTTTGGGCCTAACAGATACTGGGAAATATTTTTGTTGGGGGCATAACTCGTTTAACCCAAAAAATTTATTCCCCATGTATGTGTGTGTGTGTGTACAATGATTTCAAGAAACAATTTCATAGTAATATAATAAAACTGCACTTTCAGAAACCATGTTAGCTGCATTTGTTTGACTCCGAATTTTACAGATACAATTTTTTTCAACCTAACGAATAAAATGAAAAACAAAATTTTGATGATGCACCACAAACCTTATGCTTCTCTTGAACATAATAAATGTAGAACATCCAATTGGTGAGAAATTAGATCTAGGTCTTGAGGAGATTCTTTTTAACCCATAATACTGTACATACCCTTAATCCATTTTGTTTTCTTTAGGATTGATCGAGAGTGTCTAAGCAAAGTTTAGGGTCATACAAATCTGCTAACATAGTTTTTGAAAGGAGTGGCCTAACTATACTACTATGCTACACATACAGAAGGAACACTTGCATATATAAACACACACGCACACACTCCCCCTCCCCCCCCAATACACACACACACATATGTAGGAGTGATTTCATGTCACTTGGCCATTGTAATATAATGAAACGATACTTATAAAAAACCATGTCTGCCGCATTTGTATGACCCCAAAATTTTGCACATACACTCTCATCATCCTAACAATCCAATCCAAAAAGAAAAATTCAATCCACGCCCTAGATGTGGTTAAAACGAGTTTCTCTCAAATAATGTATCCAAATTGTCCGTTTGATGAACATTGAGATCTAGGCTTTAACGAGCTCAAAATCATTTTTTTCTTTTCTAACATTGCTTATCCAATGATGATAAAGCCATCTATCAAAATTGGAAAAGAAAAAGAATGCCTCTAAGGCCTAGATCTAAGAATCTGATCAAATGGATGGCCAATGTTAATTACAAATAAAAATCACTTTCTAGTATGTGTTTTCAAATTTTATTTTTTTGTGATTGTTCATCAGAATTGAAAGAGTGTGTGTAAATATTGAGGTCAAACAAATGACCTAGCATGATTTTTTAAGATTGTTTCATTATATTATATTACTATAAAACCGGTGTGTAAATATTGAGGTCAAACAAATAGCCTAGCATGATTTTTTAAGATTGTTTCATTATATTATATTACTATAAAACCGTTGCAATATATATATCTATATGAGTGCATATACTATGCTCCCGCGAGAGCATACTTTAATACTTTAATCTACTCCCTCACTCAAAACACCTATTTAGGAGGATTCTTTTACTCTAAAATTTTGGGCACCACGTAAGAATTAATAGATGATTATTTTTAAAAGAAAAATTTTGAATTTAGAGTTTTGCAACACTTAGATCTAACCCCTAAAAATTTGGATGGTTTCCATTCAATCTTGAAGAATTAGTTTTTTGTAGAATAGAGATAGTTTATTCTGGAAATGTTTTCTGCCGAGATTATTCTATTGAATATAAAAATTAAATCCCCAAAATTTGAGATTTAAAAAATATTCGTAGCATGTATTTTTCCGATGAAGTAAACGGATAGTATACTCCCTAGCGAGTAGAAAATCTCTTGGCTATATATACATACATATCTATATTTATATGTGTGTGTGTGTATATATATATATATGGAAAAAGCTGGGATTAGCCCACTAGCTCATATGAACATGTGAGCCCACCGGCCCAGATTGAATCTGGGCCGATCTGAAGGTCACTACCTCATTTTGTGTTTGAATTTTAATTTTTTTCTACAAATCCAAATCACTATGTGTTCTTCTCATCAAGGCGCACTTAATTAAATGTAAAAAAATTTATTCATGAAAAATTAAATGACCAAAATACACCCCTGAAACTTTTTGGGGGTATTTTGGTCAATTTATTTCATGTAAAATAGTTTTTGAAGATTCAACTATTTTTTATGAACACACACCTAAAATTTCAAGTGATTTGGATCTGTAGAAAATAAAATAAAATTCAAACACTACCGGAAATCGTCAGATCAGCCCAGATTCAATCAGGGCAGTTAGGCTCATATGTTCAAATGAGTTAGTGGGCTAATCCCAGCTTTTCCCCATATATATATATAGTAAACCTTACAATAGCTGAGCAGCTATAATGAATAGTAATATAGGTGGAATCCCAACTGTCAGATCTTCATCATATGGTTCAAAATGCATATCACTATATGTGTATTAAAAAATAGGGCGCAAAATTAAAAAATATATAAAAAATATTTCCCAAAATTTAAACTGAATGAAATACCCCTAAAAAATGATGGGGGTAATTTAGTCATTTTAAATTCTCATTTTAAAAGCAAGGCGCATATTCAAATTCTATCATAAGTTGTATCAAATTTTATCATAAGTTTTATAAAATTCTATTATAAAATGTAATTTTGATGTCGAAAATACTTAAGATGGCCAGAGAATCTATTTTTCTCTCTAATTATAAAATTTATTTAAAACTAAAAAAATCGTTAAAATCAAGAATGAATGAAAATCTTGAAAATGGATGCCCAAATAATGTGTTGCATTTTGATGTCGAAAATACTTAGGATGGCCAGAGAATCTATTTTTCTCTCTAATTATAAAATTTATTTAAAACTTAAAAAATAGTTAAAATCAAGCAAATATATAAATGCATGAAAATCTTGAAAATGGATGCCCAGATAATGTGTTGCTAGACACACTATCTTTAGGACATGAAATCTTTTTTATTTTTGTCTCCCATTTCCATACCCATTTCCATACATCTCGATGTCGAGATGATCAAATATATGGTTTTCTAACATCAGAATATCTTTTTTCAATAGATTTTTGAAATGCACCTTAATTCTATAATATAGGGTGTCAACCTTGTGTAAACTTTTTATTTTACAAATATGTAGTTTCTTTTATGAAAAAAGTTATTTTCAATGAAGCTTGCTCATTAAGGGTGCACTAGTAATTCACACTAGGAGAGGTGGGGTATTTTTGTCATATTTCTAAGGGAAAAGTTGGAATTTTTAATAAAGGACAAAGGTAAGGGTAAAGTTGAAATTTTTAATAAAGGACAAGGGTATTGTCCTAATAAAGTTGTAGAACACTAACTTCCAAAATAACGTTGCGCTTTTGTGTATGAGCTAATTTATACAGCATTACCTCACAGCCTAAAGATCATATGAACTAACCAACCAAGAGAATAGAATAGGGTCCCATTGAACGAGGAAAAAACAAATGGCAGCATTCCTTGTTACAAAATGAGTTTTCAAAAAAAGTAGGAATCAGATTGACCCCACATTTTACACAGCTGTTGGATTCACCAAGGAACTTCAAATAATTGCCCACTCATGAGCTAATTTATATAGCATACCTCCACCCCAAAGATTAGGATGTTGAGATGGATGAGAGGCAAGACAAAAAATGATAGAATTCGGAATAAATACATCCAAGGGAACTAAGGGTGGCTCAATAGGCGACAAGATAAGGGAAGTAGGCTTAGGTGGTCTGTCCCTATGCAGCATCGACCTAGAACATCACCGGTTAGAAAAGGTGATTTGGTTCAAGAGGAAGGCTCTAAAAGGGTAAAGGGAAGGCTCAAAAAGATATGAATAGAAATAGTGAGAAGATATATGGTGACTTATGGTCTAACTAAAGGAATGGCACTTTTTAGAGCCGAGTCGCAAAACTAGATTCGTGAGTAGTTGCGATAAGGCTCGGATGATAATTATGATGATGACCTCACCGTCCAAAGATCATATGAACCAAACAACCAATGGAATAGTATAGGGCTCCCCATTGAACGAAAAACTAATAATAAAAATGAACGGCAGCATTGTGTATTACAAAAAATACTTTCCAAGAAACGTAGGGGTCTTGATTGACCCCCAAATTTTACAAAAATGTTGGACTCAGCTAGGAATTCCAAATAATTGCAACTCTCATGAGCTAATTTATACAGTGTTACCTCACTGCCCAACGATCATATGAACCAACCAACCAACCAATGGAATAATAGTATAGGGCCCTATTGAACGAGGAAAAAATGAATAGCAACATTGTGTGTTACAAAAAGACATTTCAAAAAGAGTAGGGGTCTGATTGGCCCTATATTCTACACAGACATTGGACTCATCTAAGAACTCCAAGCAAAAAATAAAAATAAAAACAAAAATAGTTATGCGACAAAAATGTCAGGTAAAATGTGTTCGTCATTCTTTGTTATCCAGATCGCTCCATTCCTTCATTTTGAGATGCACTGCCTATATTGTTCTATAGGCCAAACGGCTCAAAGAATTTGGTTTATATACACATACATACATACATATGTACATAAACACATACACAATATATAGAACGGGGACCCTCTTATTTTTACGACACATATTCTCTCTCTCTCTCTGCAATCTCTCTCTATGTAGTTATGAATCTTACAAAGACATCTTTTCAAATAAATGGGTGGTCCCTCCCTCCCCATCCCTAATCTCTCTCCCTCCCTCCCTCCCTCCCTCTCTCTCTCACCCTTCAAATTTCTCTAACCGTACACCGTACTTCCTTCAAGATCTCATAAAATATCTTCGTTATCTTTGACCATAATTCCCTTTTTCTTGTTTGTCTCCCTCTCCCTTCCCTCTCTCTCTCCCACCTCTCTCTATCTCTCTTTTCCTCTCCCACACAACTTGTACCCCGCCCCAAAAAATGCCACATGAGATAATCTCTCTCTCTGTCTCTAACAAACCAAAAAATTCCACATGAGATAATCTCTCTGTCTCTGTCTCTGACAAAATAACTCATCTGTTTCTCATTCTCTCTTTTCCTCTCCCACACAAATTGTACCCCACCCCAAAAAATTCCATTTGAGATAATCTCTCTCTCTCTCTCCAACAAAATAACTCATCTGTTTCTCATTCAAAGTGTCCCTTTTCCTTCTAAAATTTCTCTCTCTGTATTTTTTCTCTGATTTTACTGTATTTTGATTGCACCAATTATTTGCACCATAATTTGTGAATTCCAACTAAAAATACCAGTTAATCTTAACACCGGCAAATTTTTAACAGCCTTAACCTAATGATACTTATATTCATTGAAATAATATATCTATTTTTTTGCGTATAATTTGTGGAATTGGTCTTTTTTTTTCTTTTCTTTTTTTTTTGTGCTATTTTTTTTTTAAGGAAAATATCAAGTATATCATTCTTTCTCAAGTCCTATTGTTGTAAAATCATGGATAATTATGTACTATATCTTTCTTTGGTGTTATTCCACCCATCAAATTATGATCCGATCGTTATTTAGGTTTTCATATATTTTTGGTGGAAGTTTTTTTTATATATAACATAAATTTAACTATGTATAACATGTGTATGTCTTTACTTTTGGGACACATTTTTTGTCGATATTATGGATGTGAAGAGTATGTGCTCCTACATATAATTCACACTGAAACAAACTTAAATGTTAATAATCTAATAATGATAATCTATTTAATCTTTACTTTGCTAATTAGAATTCTTAGAATGACAATTTATTCTAGTTCTATAATGACAATTGCATAAATTAATAGTACTTGTCAATAATAATTAACATGATTATAATCATTTTGATTCTCTTAATTATGATAATATTCATAACTAAAATACCTATAAATATTATTCAAAATATTAAGAACATAACTAAAACATTTTTATTGATATGATTATAATCATTTTGATTCTCTTAATTATAACTAGTAATTATGATAATATTCATAACTAAAATACCTATAAATATTATTCAAAAATATTAAGAATATAACTAAAATATTTTATTATTATATGTAAAGCATGATCATATACTATAACCGTACAGGTATACTTATATATTATATTATTACAAGCAAAAGTATAATATTAATAATTAACAAAATTTTAATTATCTATTCCACATATTTTTTCTTATATTTGAGATATGTTTGGTTCACAATATGAATGTGATGAGTATGTTAATATTAATAATAATTTTTTAATCTGGTTAACTTTATGAATAATAATCTGGTTAACTTTATGAATAATAATAATTATACTTTGATAATTGTAAAAATAATTGGAGAAACATTATTATTATAATTTTATCATAATTAAAATTAATACAATAATTCATTTAGTATAACAACATTAATTATAGCTTGCTTAGTCATAAGCACGATATTATATAGTACTATAAAAATTTAAACTACATATTGTTAATCAATTGTAACAACATAAAGACAATTACATCATATTAATGTACTTTTATAAGTAATAAATATAACTGTAATTACTTAATTTGCTATATTAAAATATCAGAAAAATAATCTACTCATTTCACTAAGCTTTTGTATAACATTCAATCATATTGTACAAAGAAACAAACACAGCCATATTCTCATTCAATAAATTATTTCTCATATTATTTCTATCACTATCATATTATTTATATAACCTTCGAGAACTATCTCTTAAGATTTTATAATAATTATACTTTATTTGGAGTTAGGCATATTAAAATTATTCATAACTTAATGTTTCCCCTTTCCTCCAGCTTCTCTTGCTATTTTCCAAGAGCGCTACGTCTTTCTTAACCTCTTTATTTTAAATTAATATTTTTTATTCTTTATTTTCATTTTTTATTTTATAAGCACAATTGGATCTTGGATGTCAAAGAGAATGGAATATTTATTTTTTGCCTTCTTGATTTTAGAGCACATCTATAGTTCTTATGTTAAGCAATATATTTGTTGCCTTGATTGATTTCTTCAGATATATAATATAATTTATGTTTTAGCAATGGCATATGACTATTATGTAACATTTACTAATGAGATAGATTAATGTAATGTTTAAACTTCCTTTGATAAATTACTTTATTTATAATTCATAATACTATTTCTATTTATTTTTTAGGTTTTAACTTCATAAATTTTTATATTAGATGGTAACTTATAAGATTCTGTGCAATGCGGCTACTTAGCTTCTGTTTACCCAATGGCAAAAACACCTAACTAGGGGAATTCGTTTGACCTGAAAACTCTCAATCCTGTTTATTAATCTCTACAATCAATCTTTAAAAAGAATGCTTTGGAGCCGTCAATCTAAATTCCTGCTCCAAAGACAACTCCAGAGAATTGGTTTTTGTGGACAATGGGATCTAGGGCTTTTGAAGCTCAAAATCAACATTTGTTTTCATTGAAATCCTTTACAACATGAAAGTTAATGGTTTAAAGACTCATGGGTCAAACATGTGTTTTCACTGTAGGGCCAACTACAGTGGTATTATGCCTTGAACTATGGAATCTTTCCCCAACACATGCCGCACACACCCCACCACTAACCTATGCAAAAAGCAATTCCTCCCCAATATCTCAGAAATAGAGTTATAAAAAGCAGAGAATGGTGAACCACAGAACTCTTTTATATTTTATTTTGTTTCAATGTGACCCAAGAAACATTTGTAGATGATCAGAACTTACAAAATATGAAATCTTGCCCTTGCAAAGTAAGAAAAGGCATACTCACTAATATAAATAGCAATGTCGACAACCAACACATCATGCCACAGCCACATAGGGCCATCATCAGAGTTTTATTATAACCTAGAAATGACATTCCAAAGCCCGAACAATGGTGAAGCCACAACACAGTGGCCCTATTACCTATCCCAAGTCTATTTCATTATCAAAGGCATCTGTAGAAATTATCTTACAACAATAAACAATGTCTATTTCATTTTCAAAGACATCTGTAGAAATTATAATAAACAATTTTAACAAACCAGTTAATCAGAAAACAATCAATCATCATCAAAATTGCATGAATACCCTTGGTCATAGAAAGTTGCAACAAGGATCTCAACAAATTCTTCATAAAACATGATAATATTTCTAAAACCATTTTCACTAGATTATTATAAAAAAAAATACAAAATAACCATAATAACCCTGTACCATTTTCACAAGATTATTATAAAAAAAAAATACAAAATAACCATAATAACCCCTGTAGGAAATGTGTTTCATATTGATTTGGGCTTCTCAAAAATAAGCAAATCAACTTCAACTTTTGTAAAGCAATTTTCAAGAACAAAGGAACCCAGAAAGAATCATTGCATTTCTATGGCTAATAAGGACGATTTGCTCAAGCATGTAGAGTCCTTGTAGAACAAGTATATCAATCCTTCTAAGCAAGCCGACAGCGAAATGCTAAAATCACAACGCTCTATACTTTACCATCCAAACTACTTATCATCTTAATACAAAACTAATGTGTATAATTGATCATATCAATTGACTCTCTGTATCTAAGGGTCCACTACTCTCAATCAACACTCAAACCCAGAGTCCTACGGTTGTACAATGACATCCGGAATTGCGGTCCATTAAGGCCACAAACATCAAGTATGAATGTTAGAAAGAAGGCCCTACAAACAATGTGATCTCCCTATTTCTAAGGTCACAATTTCACATACACTACAGCTACAAAAGAATCATGTGATAAAGTACATCTAAGACTGATCGAAATAGTTTCAACCATGCCCCCTTTGCTCAATGTAAGCACCAAATCATGTGTTAAGTCATGTAAAGCTAACAACCATGACAGGATCAATAACTGCACGTAGCGCACCGATTACAATAGGAGAAACTAATCAATGGTGATGACACATTGCCATGTACAACCATTATATATGAAGAAACTAATCAATGTACATATGAACTACTCACCTATATATATGATGCAGGGAAAAATGTTACAAACATGATGGAAGAACCATGATAGAGAATAGCATCAATCCTTAGACCAAAATCATTTCAACAAAGATCATGACATGAATAAAGAACACGAAAGAACACCTTAGAAAGCCAAATTTAACCACAATGCGTAAGAGAACAAAATTTGCAGTTAGCTTCTCCCCATGATATTAGCTAATCTTGAAGAGTATTTCATCCCTCGACAAGCCCAACCAATCATAGTTTTATATTTATATGATTTTAGAATAAGATGATCATGTGGTATAGTGTCGTATAAGCACCAATAGCTAAAGCATATCCAAATTTTCAAGCATCTTAGTTTTAAGATTCTCTCAGATGAACAATAGACTGTCTGGTTAGAGGCCAAATGGATTCCAATGAAGGAAACTTGAAGGAAACTTTGGAAATCTGAAAACAAATAAAACAGCGTCTTATTCAGTTATTTTCTATGGACTGGAATAGCTTCACCAAACTCTTTTACGAATCAAACACCAGATGAAGTGGAATAATGAGATTATGCGAAACCAGAGCAAAAGCAGCACATGTCAACCAAGCAACAAATGAATATAAAATCGAAGATATTCTAACAGTGAGCTTAATCAATCTACAATTTAGATCAGAGCATATTTTCATATAAATATAAGATCTAGTAAATATCTATTTAACAAAATAACACAATTATCATGTTAAGAATGATCTATTTTTGCGAGGAAACGTAGTAGTGACATCAACAGATTTTTTATTTCATTTGCTTTTAAGCAGGGAATATGCATCTTAATGAGATATCATGAAGCAAGGTGCAAAACTCATAAAAAGTAAATTTTTATACCCCAACATGACAGTACCTCATGCTATGAAGTATGCTCACAATTATATAATTACATTCCACCTGGTACTTGATTTATAATAATAAACAAATGTAAAAGGGATTTAAAAATTTAATAATGCGGAAATTTTTGTAAACTAACGATTCGAGAAATTTGCAGGAAAATACATTTACAACAATGCCATGGGAATGAGTAAATTAGGAAAGGAAAATACCCATGATCCTATCCTTTCATTGCACAGTTCCCACAATACTTTACAGAATAAAATTGTAAAAGTAACGTTAAAAAGTTCACCTGCAATCGCTAATTTAAGTTAGGAAGACCAATAAGAAAAGAACTGATACCCTTATCCTCAACTCTCCAGATTCACATTCATGGAAAGGGAATAAATATGAGACAATTCAAAAATCTAAGTTTATGATGGCACAGATTTTCCAAGTTCAAAAAATCAAACTGAGAGGAGTCAAAAATATTGAAAACTATCTGGCTTTTTCCTCTGAAGTCCTTGTTACTTGTGTGTCATTCATTACCATAATTTTGAATATCACCATCACTCAACTGTATAAATATTGCCCCCCATACACAAGACATTAAAAGATAGCTTCCTCAGGGAATCATGTAGAACACAAACTGCTGTGCACACGACTTAGAAGGCGCACAAAACACAAAGTTGATGCCTCTTAAGTTTCCTTGAAGAACACTCAATGGAAAAGGACTATCTAATCCCTTCCTAAGCAAACTCCCAAATCCTCGCATTGAATTGCCCCACCACAAGGTACTAACAAACTCAACTGTGACAATAGCTCAAAGGGGAGGATGTTTCCTCAACATCAGGTTCAGATCCCTCTCAGATACTCAGGGCCTCCTAGAATTGGGAATTCCATCAAGGACAAAGCACAAGGCCGGAACCTTCTCATTGGAGGGTATTCAAAGAATGTTATATCATGGGAAACCAAAACATCGCCCTGCCCTCAGAGTCTAGATTATGTCTTTGTCCAATTTACGAACTATGTCATGGTTTGAGTGTGGCGTTTAGGCATGCCTGGAGAGAAAGTTAAAGAAGGGGTCCGCTACCACAAGGCCTTCCTTACCCCGGACCACGGAAATGTTCTAACACAGCATGTTATCACACAAACTTTCCAACTAAATTTTTCAGAGGCCCATACACAATTTTGTAAAGACCACAAAATCAATGGAACTGTCAAGTATCAAAAAAACAAGTACAATAAAATAAAATAAAATCCTCTAAGAAAGTGTGTGATACAACTTGCCCGTTATACAACCTTGGTCCCCAAATATTCAATGAAACCTAAATACTGCCATGCCAGTCAGTTTTCCTCTTTTCTTGATAGCAATTAACTGTCTGTAGGTGGTGGAGTTTCATGCACAAATAACTTAGTAGCCAACAAAGCCCATATAAAACCTCCCACCATGTTCCTGCATTTTCATAAGCTGCTTATTGAGATAACAAACCCCATACACTCATGTTAGGACGAACCCCAATGTCCACACCATGCTCATGAATTTCCATGGACAACGCAGTGAAATAAAGGACTTCATTGAATATAGACACCATGTTAATGCATTTTCAACAAATACTTACAGAGAAAACAACTGAGCATTCTTGACTGGCTCATTAGAACAAGAACAGGAAAGAACGAGACCAAAGTATCCACGAACACCTACTCACATCATCATGTTAAAAAAGAAAAAAAGAGAGAGAGAAAGAAGGGGAACTCACCAAGCGCCACCATTTGTGCTTTCTTTGCAGAGGCGGGCTCCTTCTTGCGCGGAGAGAGGGGGACGTTGGAGGGCTTGGGGAGGGAGTCTGTGCCAGGACTGTACTTGCGGGGCCGGCCGCGCTTCCTCCGGACAACCTCCGTGGGCCCAGAAGAAGAAGCCCCCCGGCTCCCAGAGGGAGCCAAGTGCTGCTGAAAGCCATCGGAGGAGGAGGGATATGGAGGAACAGAGGAGCAGGCAGTGATGCTAGGGTTTGGAGACGAGAACATGCCATTGTTCACCGACGGGGCCGACTGGTAGTAAGAGTTCAACCCACTCTCGTTCCCCTCCATGCACGCTGACCAGAGGGGCGCCACTTAGAGAGAGAAAGAAGAGAGAGAGAGGGATGAGAGAGAAACAATAGAGAGAGAAAAAGAGCAATGGACACTGCGAAAGTTTGAAGAGGCCCTGAGAGGGTTTGTCTCTCGGGGTTTGCTTCTGGTAAAACGAATGAAAGGGCGCGCCTCGAGCTTGGCACCTGCAAATCGGATGAGAGAGAGAGAGAGAGAGAGAAAAGTCAGAGGGAAAAGGGCAACGCCAAAAGATGTCCTACTCGCGCGGGAATCTAGTATCCGTATACTCCCTCGGGCAAATCTCTCATCTATGATCAGTTTTAGTACCCCAAATTTTGAGGTATAAATTAACTTTAATAAAAAAATTCCGAATTGTACCCTCTAAGTACATTAAAAAATAATGTCTCGTGATAGAATTCATAATAGAATAGAAACCAGTCAATTTTAAAAGGTGAGATCTAAGTATTAAAAAATATAAATTTTAATTTCTTTTTTAGAATATTCATTTAGTAATTCTAAGGTGGTAGCCAAAATTTTAGAGTGAAAAACTTTTCCCAAGTAAGTCATTGTCCGAGGGAGTAGAAGTAAACTATACTCCCAGAGGGAACATAGTATATGTGCTCAAGAAAAAATGGATTTCCCTGGTTACGAGAGGAATGCAAAAATGACCTTTTAAGAACCTGGAAGATGATCGGGTTTTTGTTTAATTAATGAGCTCACATTAATTAATGTATCGGTCTATTGTTTTATGACTTTAGTCTATTGCTTTGGTATTGTTTTTTGTTTTGAGAGAATGTGGCAGAGTTAGGGATAGAGAGATTCTAAAAGTGCGTCATTCTATTTTGGTGAAAAGGAAAGAAAGCAATAAAGAATAGGGTTTTTTAAACTTTGGCAAAGTATTTACTATCTACTTAATGACCTGTTATGCCTTCATCTTTTTGGCAAAAGCCCACAGAAAACTATTTTTCTCGCCCTGCCCGCACGTGCGTTCTCAAAAATCGAGTATAACTGCCTTGTCAAAAAAAAAAAATAAGAATTCATTTACAATGAATAAGGGAAAAAGATTTATAAGGTTTATAAAAAATGTAGTTTTAATATGAGAACGAATTGATTTGAAAATTATTTGGATTTCATACTTTAAAGATATTGTATCTTATAACACATTATATGAGTAGTTTATTTTCAAGTGCTCATATATCTATCTGATCTACAAAGTTTATGAGCTTTAAATTTTATCATTAATGGTGAGAATGTATTTTCAGTCCATCATAAAGGTTTCTTGTGTTAGAACTCTATTTTGTGACTGGGTTTGAAGTGAGACTTTTATTTTTTATGCACTGGTAAGGCCTTATGCTAACCGCACTTAATGAGGTTTATATAAGGTTAAGCCTTGAAAAAAAAGTAAGTTGCGCATCAATATCCCTTGAATATGTTGTTTCTGCAACATAAACCACTACGATGGCCTAAAAATAGCACAGATCTAGAAAAAATAAAAAGGTCATATAGCAATTTCACATCTATTTCTTTACTTTTTTAAATAGGTCTATTTCCATACCTCTCCAATTAAAAAGGTCATATAGCAATTTCACATCTATTTCTTTACTTTTTTAAATAGGTCTATTTCCATACCTCTCTCTCATTGGAGAAAGCGCTGGATGTATATTCATGGGAAACCTTTACATGTGCCATGACCCACATAAAGTACGTCTGATTACTGTTCATAGTTATCTACTTGAAAAAATGCTATAATGATGATGACTATTATTTGCAGCTGTCTAATTTAAATGGACATATGTGATAGCTTTAATAATAATATCACAAGTTAGGCTTTGAGCATCTAATATTAATTGTACGGATCAATGTATTTCATTTTTAACTTGAGAAGTCCTAGTGTGGCACTTTTTTTTACTTACCCAAAAAAAACACTTCCACTTTGAATAGGATATGGGGAGTGATTTCTTACGTGGTTACACTTAATAAAAAAATAAGAAAATATTTATTATACCATATTTATGACAAAATACCAAAATATTTTTTAAAAGTATTTAGTCGAATATGTTTTTGTTAGACACCCTTAGATAGAGTATGCACGCCCCACAATTTATGTCACAGCCGTTAGCAGTCAATGAATTCATTCCGTATTTATAAAAGGAGAGAATTAAGAGGGGAATAGAAAGGCTGCATAATAAAATTCATAGATTTTGAGTGTTTTTTTATCTCCCTTTAATGCGCATCTATATTTTTGTTTAGTAATTGTGAGGCCATCTCACGGATGTAATGCCTCGTATGAAATAATTTATTGCCACCTTTAACGATTATTTATTTCTATCCTATTGTTATTTATGTAATGATTTTTCTTGACATTATTATAAGACCAAAGTGCATTAAAAGGGAGTATAAACAAATCTGGTGGACGAATGTGCTCGTGCATGCACTTTGGGAGACATGGTGAGATCAGAGCCCAAAAAATACACAGCCCCATGCACCATTGTGTTGGTTTTAGGGTCAAAGCAACCAAGTGCTATTTTACTTTTGTCTATACATGATGCACGTGCATAGGCTCTCTTATGAGGTCCTCAAGGCCAATCTCACCAGAGATGCTTTGTTTTGGCCTGGTGATTCAACATTTGAATCATTGGGGCGTATCGTTCACCCATAGATCCATATTGAATTGTTAGATCAGTGAACTGGATTAGGTTTGGATAGCTCTGAATCGATAATTCAAAAAGATTGAAAATAAATAATTTTACAAAACTAAAATAGAGATTTATGGGGTAGGATTTAGAGGGGACTTATGAAAATATTAGATCATCTATAATCATCATCATTGAAGCCTTATCCCAATAATTTGGGATCGGCTGCATGAATCGTGTTGCTCCATTCTTCTCTAACAATAGTCATACCTTCAGTAACATCAAAAGTCACTATATATTTTCTCACCACTTCTATCCATGTCCTTTTGGGCTTTCCCCTTGACATTTTATAGCCTTCCACTGGAATCACACCTCTTAACCGGTTTTGTATAAATCCTACATTGCATATGGCTAGTCCACCTAAGTTTACTTTTCCTTATCTTATTACTATTGACGGCGCACCTAAGTTCCCCTGTATATATTTGTGATGAATGCTATCTTTTTTTATCTTACCACTCATCCATTTCAACATCTTCATCTCAGCTATGCTCATATGGATATGTTGAGGGGACCTAAAAAAACCTCAGTTACGTTAAAAAAAACATAAAAAAAAAAAAGAAAAGAAAAAATATATAAGGAGTTCTAAAGGGGGAATCAAGCTGGGAGTGATTATGATTTTTTTGTAGTAGTAGTTTCAAATGGTCTTGTAATGCACGACACATTTCTCATTGTGATTTTCTTGTAGTTTTACTTTCCCTTATCTTATTGCTATTGAAGCCGCACCTAAGTTCCCGTGTATATATTTGTGATGAATGCTTTCTTTTTTTATCTTACCACTCATCCATTTCAACATCCCATCTCAGCTATGCTCATATGGATATGTTGAGGGACCTAAGAAAACGTTAGTTATGCTAAAAAAAACATAAAAACAAAAAAGAAAAGAAAAAATATATAAGGAGTTCTTAAGGAGGAACCGAGCTGGAAGTGATTATGATTTTTTTTGTAGTAGTTTCAAATGGTCTTGTAATACACGACACATTTCTCATTGTGATTTTCTTATAGTAATTTTAAATGGTCTTGTAATACATGATCCTATGTCTTTTTCTTAGACATTGATAACACTATATTAATGAAAAAAAGTGTACAAGTGATATAAAATGAAGAAACAAGAAAAAAGAGAAAATATAGAAAAAAAAAAAAAGAAAAAAAAGAGAAGAGAAATAAAAGATTAAAGAAAGACAAAAAAGTAAGTGAAAGAAAAGAAAAGGAATGCCAAAAAAGAAGATAAAAAAAAAAATCTACAAAAAAGACAGCAGAAGTCAACAACTAGGAAATTATTGTATAGAAAAACCACCACTGTAACCACCCCTCCCCTCCCCCCCCCCCCCCCCCCCCCCCCCCCCTCAAAAAAAAAAAATTGGCTAAGGGAATTCCCAAGAAACTAAAAACCTAAACCTATATCCCAAATCCCAAATCCCAAATCCCAAAGGAAAAGTAATTCAACCTAGAAACCACTAGGGACCATACTAACCTAATAGTTTCTAGATTTCCCTAAAGTGTAGTCCAAAAACCATAGAAAAATTATGAATATCCTAAAGAACTCAATAAAAGCAAGATAATCATCCAAAATAAGCAAGTCAGGTTCAACAAGGAAAAACTCTTGAGTCAGATACTTGTACATATCAGATTTGATTAGATCACCACAATAGAAATTGCAGAAGTTTGCATATGAATCTAGAGCTCGGAGTGCTCAGCAACACAGCCGCATCAATAAATCCTGCACCCGCAAATAGCCCACAAGGTTATGGAGATTCGGTGTTATTTTCTAGAAACTTTTGGCTTATAATTGTCCCTTCTGATGCTAATTTGAAGGGGAGAAACCCAGAGAAACCTAGAAACTCTAGAATCCTAAGCGTCTTTAAAACCCTAAACCTTTGGGCCTCTAAGACAAGAAACTATAGGCCATTAAACCCTAAGCCCTAAAATTTCCAGCAAGCGTTGAAGCTCCATAAACTTCAATTCTATGTCAAATATAACCCTAGGAAAATCCTAGGTCCTCTTCATATGAAAGATAAAGAAGTTCTCTAGTGCAATAAATCCCTAAAAGGCCAAGGAGAAAGACGTCCCAAGTGTCAGGCCTACAAGTCTGGCTTGCAAGTAAGATGTTTCTCTTCTGTTATTTTTATTTTCTTGTTATTTTCTTTAATTTCTTCCTATTTTGCTTAAAGTTTACTGAATTTCTTTTGGTTTTTACACAATCCCAAGCCAGCATATCCAACATATCATAAGAGGGAAGCTGTAAAAGGTTGAAATCTTGTGATTAGTATTTGACATAACCCACTTCTCTCCATCATCATCATCTGAACCTCATCACTATATCTTCTCATTGCTTCCATCTATGTCTTTTGGGTCTTCTTTTTGCTTTTTTAGAGCCTTCCACCTGAACCAACTCGCTTTTCATATATGGTATTGTTCTAGATCGATGCTTCACATGGCCAGCACGTCTAAATCTACTTCCCTTTTCTTATTCCCTCTAATGTATTCATTCAAAATTTTATCTTTTCTTGTCTTGCCATACATCTATCTCAACATCTTCATCTCAGCTATCTAATTCTATGAATATGTTGTTTCTTAACTGTCCAACATTTTATCCTTTAAAACATGGCTGACCTTACAAACATCTCATTTATTTTCATTAGTATGCAACAATCACATAAGACTTTCGAAACACATCTCTACTTCGCCCACCTAGCTTTAAATCTTTATGTGACATCTTCCTCAATCTCTCAATTATCATGGATTATCATCCTCAAATATTGAAAATAATCTCTTTTAGGCACTTCTTAGCCATTAATATTAAATACTATAGACCCGTAGTTTGCAATTGATATTTTTCTCTGGATTTCTAAGTCTGAAGGCATAGAAATGGTCCCCTAAAATCAAAGGAAACACTTTTAGAATAGCTATTTCAACCCCTATATATTACACTAACTCAATAGGCCAGAGATCACAATACACCATAGGCATCTTAGACTATAGTCCAACCCAAAAATTCCAAAGATTACCCCCAAATCTAACGGAATTCAACCTTAAGAGACCCAAACCGTCAAAAAAGGCAAGTTTTTCAGTAAGGAAGAAATAAAATATTTGAAAAACCAATTAATTGAGCAACTTTGATTGAGACACAAGTGAAAACCCTCAATATTAAAATCTTAAAAAATTCATATCATCCAAAGTCGGTAAGTCGATCCCGCCACAATTTGCGGTGTAAAAAACATAAACTCTGAACCACTGAGTGCGAAGCATCCAATTGTCAACAAACACCTTCTAAACTTTCAGATTAATTTTGTCTATGGAAACCCTCATTTTGACCCACAAAGTGTTGGCCATCCATTCATTTATTCAGGAAACCCTAGGCTAACCTAAACCCTAACCCCAATCCTCATAAACCCGCAAACCTTAATTCATCTAGGAGCCTAAAACCCTTGTTTAATAACATTCATTACTGAAAGTTGGACTATGTAACCCGGGCGAGTGTATACCGATTAAATTTTTTCTATCTTTTCTTTATTTTCACCGCCCGGATTATTTACAGATGTCAAAACACATAATAAGAAACAACAAAAACATTAAGAATCCCAAATATTTTCACTTACTGCCACTTTAATAATACTTTTATTACACAAATAAAATTGCATAAACTTGATATTGGGATTATGAAGCACATAATACTCATTGAAATAAAAGATCAAAAGAAATCATAAAAAGAAGATGTTGGAGATTACATCAACCATGCTTAGTACACCCCACACCGAGTTTCCTCCACCAATGGTGTAAGTGATCTATCTCGAATCTACCAAGTATGAGAAAACTTAAAGCTAAACCCTACACAACTTGAGATCATATAGAACTCCTACGGGCCAAGTACTAAGGCCTCAATGCTTTAGGCTATGGGCACTCCCCCCCTTTTACAAGCCTAGGTGGGGCGCGTCTCTCTAAGATAATATGAGAGTGAGAGAGAAACCCTAAGGGTGGTGTGCTACCCTTCTAGAGAGAGAGTAGATAGAGAAGAGAGATGTGTGGAGATTATGGGGAGAGAAGATTCTTATTTATAGATTTTTCATGGGCTAGAGTTTCATTATGGTTAGCCATCCTTATGCAGATTTAATCAATACCATTGATCATAGGAGACCTAAGAGATCTAAGTCCTCCAATCTTTAAATCTTCCATCATGATTCAAAGGAATGTGCTAGAAATTTATCTTTCAATTTCAAAATCTAATCACTTCAAATATTGAAAATATGAAATAATATCACACTTTCCTATCTTATGGGCAAATCTCTTCTTCATTCTATCTTTGACTTTTCAGACATCAAAGATTTCCAAATTAAATGCAATTTGGTGGCCTTGTTTAACAAGGCAAAACAAAATGGAAAGGGCCCCCTCTAGCTTACCACCTTTGGGGCCCCTATGTGGGCCACACACACTTCATTAGGGTGATCATGATGGGCCCCCATAAATATTAAAGATTTTAGAAAATCAACAAAATGATTTTAACAAATATGAAAATAAACTTAATTTTTCTGTAAATATTAAACCATTAAAAATTGAATATCTTATTTTGTAAATCCATTTTGCATGAATAAAATATCCAGAGACTCATAAAATTTCAAATAATCAATCTAAAAACTGGTTTTAATATCAAAATTAAAATTAAATAATTTTGATGAGAATCAAATCCAACAAGGTATAGGAATTACAATAACACTGAAGCACTCTACATTCTACTATGGATTTTAATTCACACTTGCTTTATCAAACTTACCCATTGGTTCCCATGACCCACATAACACTGCAGGGGTTCTTGATTGGGCCACCAAAGTTAGCCAATAGGCAAGGGGACACAATCTCAGTCTATGGACTTCAGGTTCTCCCCTAGAGACGAACCAAGGTCACCTAGACCTGATGCAACCACACCTATATAGTGCATATGGGTAAATCTCTGGCACATGTACACGCTTCACCTTGAAAGGTAGGTCGCTTTCCCGATATGGCTACTATATGTATATGTCGTGTGATGGTACAATGATGAGGATTTGACCCTCGTCTCTAGAAGCTAACCACTACACATAAGAGTCACACAATGTCTCGGCTCACACATCCGGGCAACTCCAACCTCATTAAGAGATAACCCATCAAATCCTCATCAGTTTAATTTCATGCCCAGTAACTTGGATTTTCTAACTCGACTGGCCTAACACGTCAAACGAAGTCCGAGTATCAACAAATAACATTTACCTATCATGGTCTACAAAGGACCACACTTGCACTGATTCCACTAAATCAGGATATTAGTTACAAGCTCTCATAAGGCCTTTAATAGCCATAGAAACCCAACATCTCCCACTTGGCTTTTGAAGACCTTACGGTCATTCTTCCTCACATTTTCATCCCCCAGTTGTAATCTCTCTCTCAAGAATTTCTCACTTATTCTCTATCATTACATTAACCCTAGTGAACTCTTTCGCCATCAATCCTTTCACAAAGGATTTATGGATGCAGCTTTTGAGGGAGTCGTGAAACATTTTTCTCTTTGTTGCTTGGATCACATCCCGAACGTGGTCATAATCTATTTTTTCATGTCACATCATAAATCAATGACTCTTCGTTGAAGACTCAAGGGAGTTCTTCAATCGAGATGCTCCCTTCTGTAGCTATACAATCAACACCACATATTTGGATTCCATGAGTGAATAACATTATAGTTTATTCCAGCTGGCCCACCAAACACAAGCAGGTACTCACTGGAATGTTATGTTATCTAGATCTTTCATAATATGATACTTATATATCTAAATATCCAAGCAGCTAAAAAATAATTGTGGGATTTTTAACAGCTCCCACTCAAACATAATACATAAAAAATATTATCTCATCATTCTCGTGCCTGTGTCATGAGATAGTGTACCAAGGCTCGTATCAAATAATAACTCAATGCCCCACAAAATGCTAGAACCATTTTTTGAGCCACAAAGGTTCAACCACACTGGTCTCTTATTTGTAAATCCATACAAACCAAGTTATTTAATCAACACAACATGTATCAAGGAAGCATAAAAAACAGGTCGCATAATTGGTAATATGAAAGCATAAAAAACAGGTCGCATAATTGGTAATATGAAAGCATGAGTCAAGACATGTGGGTATTTAATAATAGTTCATAGATAAATGACACTTTCTCACATGTATATAAAATGCTTTCAAGACCCAATGTTTTACTTTATATAAAAAACTTTTGACTTGGTATATTTTCACAAGCAATAGTTAGAAAATAACATGATGGTTTAAAATGTTTTTCCATAAATACTTGGTGGATCTAGCAAGACTGCCATATCCATAGACCTAGGTTTTTCACCATAAAAGATCCAATCTGATTTCCAAAAGAACATACTTAGCCTTTTAAAAAATATTTTACCACATGCACTTTTAATTACTTACCAGGTCATATTATAGCGAGAAAAAAAGTCATAAAATCCATCTATGATTCCATTTAAAATGAAACAAGATTAAAAGGTGTTGATCAAAACAGACAAATATCTGAAACACACATACTTCTTGGCAAATATTTGGAGTTTTTAACATGAGATTCTCATCATATGCAACACATCCTTATCATCGGACATTATCAAGAGGATGGTCACAAGACCGGGTTCTATCGGAACACTCCCTTCGTGCTACATATTTGAATGAGCCATACCTACGTGGTTGATACTTAGGTCCATAGACTCTAATCAAATCACATCTCCATGTGTTTTATTATCTAAGTAGTTCACACAAGCACAATAAGGCACAAAACACAAGGTATTCAAAAATTGGTCCTTTCAAATTTATTAGCACCTATCAATAGCCAAGATATGATCCAAGAAGTGTCAAAGAGAAAAAAAAATATTGAATCCTATTTCCCTGTATAACCTGACCATGCAAAAAAAAAAGATGCTAGATTTCATATCTTAAGACCATGTAGTGTGGTACTTGTGCTTTCTTGATCATTGCTTTTGTTTGCTGACAAATTTTTATGATCTTGAAAGAGTACACAACTGATAGATAATCTCTTGGTCATCGGTTTTACTTCTCAAGGAAGTGTCCATCTCTTCGGCCCATGGATTCTCCCTTTCTCATACCATGAAAAAATACTCTTCTTCATTCTATCATTTCAAAATCACAATTTTCATTCTCCCACTGATCTTTTATAGTTTCTATGCTGCCCCAAAGTCCCTTTTACAGATCCCTTCATTACGAGGAGAAGTCAAGATGTTTTTACATGTATTATGTTTCTTCTATTTTATGCAGTTCCCCGATTTAACACGCTTCACATAAAGTGTCATATCTCCCCAACATTGTATTACATCTCTCTGAAGTTTTATTATTATAAACTATACTCATGGCATACTATAAAGCTTTAAATGAGCCTAAAAAAAGCTTCCATCAAAAAGAGTAAGAAAGATGTGTCTTAACATGTCACATCTTTTGCTTTATTGCAGAATAGAAGATTACCATCCCATGATAAAATTATGATATGTTTCAACTCACAAAGATTTTATCTCTGAAACTTTTTAAGTATGAAAATAGACTCGAAATTTAAAAATTAATATTCAATGCCATCCGTAAATCATATCATTTAGTGAGTTTATCAATTAGTGACATACACATTACAATACAGTTTTCATAATAGGTTGTGTACCTCTCAATAAAATAATTATTTCTTTCAATCTTCAAATAATTTTTTCCTGAAATATTTTTTTGTTGCAAACTAGACTCAAAACAATAACATAATATCATAGTATGAATATGAAATAATATTTTTCTTCGAAAAAATAAATAAGTGATATTCACATTACAAAATATATCACACTGCAGAATTTTAAGATGAACACTATCTTGTAAAATTGGCTTTTCTCTCTACCCACATGAAGGTTCCTTTTCAAACTTTTTCTATTTAAAAGTAGATACAAAATGGGAAATTTCTACAAGCCACATATCACAATATTAAGTAGGATTGACATATATAGATATTCACATCTCAATGAAATGTAACGAACTGCATAAATTCTAGATGGCCCCTCTCCAATAAATTGTTTTCTTTATTTTTCATGAATTTTTCTTTCTTAAATAATTTTTGTTGGAAACCAGATTCAAAATGGCAACTTAAAAACTCAATGTGGCCCTTAAATCATTCAGTTAAGAATGAAAATAAAATATTGACTTCCATGTCACAAATAATTTTTGTTAAAAAAAAAAAACTCTTGCGTACCCTTCAATAAAATGATCATAGCTTTTAAACTACAAGGGTTTTTTTCATGAATTTATTTATTTATTTATTTATAAGTAGACTAAGTGTGATGAATTATATCAAATATTATCTAGAAATAAAATTATTTGCTTGGTGAAAAAATTCATGGAACTCAGTGTACATTTCTGGGATTTTGCAGGGGCAGAACTAACACCCCTCAGTGATGAGTCCACAACTCCCAATTCCCCCAAGATCTCCCACTAAATTTTTTAGGAAGATTCTGCTCTAAAAAATATAAAATATCTCTAAAGTATGCATTAGAAAAATACATCATTATCTTGTTCATATCAATGCTGCAAGGCAACAAAGAATACTCAATTTTGTAGAGTGCCTTTTCGGTGTAAGAGTCATGTCAATAAGCTTTCCGGAGGTTTTTCATATGACCACAAAGCTATTGACTTTTGAATTTCTAATTCTCAACTCACAAATACAATGAAATAAAAGAGATATGGCTACAAGTGATCTAGCTCTAATACCAATGAAAGTTGGACTTTGTGACTCGGGCAAGTGTATACCAATTGAAAATTTTCTATCTTTTCTTTGTTTTCACCACGCATATTACTTACAAATGTCTAAATACGTAGTAATAAACAACAAAAACACTAAGAATCCCAAGGAATCTCACTTACTGCCACTTTAATAATACTTTTACTACATAAATAAAATTACATAAACTTAATATTGAGATCATAAAGCACATAATATTCACAGGAATAAATGATTACAAAAAATCATAAAAGGAAGATGTCGAAGATCTACCAAGTATGAGAAAGCTTAAAGGTAAACCCTACACAACTTGATATCATATGGAACTACTATTGCCCCATCTAAGATATTATGAGAAAGATAGAGAAGACCTCTTAAGAGAGAGAGAGAGAGAGAGAGAGAGAGAGAGAGAGAGAGAGAGAGAGAGAGAGAGAGAGAGAGAGAGAGAGAGAGAGAGAGAGAGAGAGAGAAGTCCTAAGGAGTGCCACCTTTTAGAGAGAGAGTAGAGAGAAACGAGAGAGGTGTAGAGAATATGGGGTGAGAGAGCCCTTATTTGTAGATTTTTTATGGACTAGGGTTTCCTTAGTTGGCCATCCTTGTGTAAATTTAATCAAGACCATTGATCATAAGAGACCTATGGGGTGAGAAATCTAAGTAATTCAATTATCAGATCAGTCATCATAATTCAAATGAATGTACTAGAACCTTATGCTCAAGCTTCCTAAACATAATCCCATCAAATATTAAAAAGATGAAAGAATATCACACTTTCATATCTTATGACCAAGTCAGTTATTCATTACATCTTTGACTTTTCAAACTTCTTAAACATCAAATATTTCGAAATTAAAAGCAATTTGATAGTATTGGAAGGTATTTTTCACCAACATGGGGCCTCCGCTCAATAAAGGCCTAGCAAGTAGTGGAAATTCTGACAGTCTCAAAACAGCCCCAGAACTGACCAATATCTTCATGAGGTCTCTCAAAAGTCTCCTGCCACGTTTTGCCACATTTCAACATGTCTAAGTTAGTGGAGACTGAGAAACAGTTGCTGCAGAATTGACCTCAAGCACCCTAAAACGGACCCCTATAACTAGAGCTACATTTTCAACATCTCAAATTACTGTGGGACTACCGTCATTGGATCTGACATGGTTGAAAACCCTCAGAGGTCAAGTTTCAACTCAAACAGACGTTTTAGGAAGAAGTTATAGGTGAAAGAATGAAACAGGAGAAGCCGCACACTATTCCTGTGCGGCCACCCTGCAACACTACACCATTGAAGGGACAGTCACCACTAATGGATTTCAACGCTCATATCTTGTCCATCCCAAGTCGGATCGTGCTCAAATTTGGTGAGCACGTTCGTCTAGTCAAGACGAGCGATTCGATATGTGGCACGCCCGATGACGACACCCGAGCGCAAAGAAAAGCTAGAGAGAAGTTGTTGATCGGTGAAAAAAGTGCAAAAAATTCAACAGCATTGTACCTCACTCGAGCGGCCAAATCACGCCGCTTGCGTGCCTAATCGACGTGAAAACAATTCCATTGTGGACGTAAGGTCTCAGGCCATCTCTGATTTGAACCCTGTAAATGATGAACGGTCGGATTCTACACACGAAGCCGACGAACATATTGCAAATTCCGTCGCTGGAATCCTTGATTTCAGCCCTATTTCCAAACTTGCAAAATCTTCGTTCACACACGAAATCGAGCTGCGTTTGGTATCCCGTGATCGTAGCGGCATGCTCAGTGTGATTCAGCAAAGAAAATACATAAAAAACATCAAGGAACGAACACACTATCGATCCAAAGTTTCAAGATCTATTCAGAATTCATGTCACATGATTGTGCACCAAATCCACGATCCATGGCTCAAAATTGGTGTCAAATTGATTACCATGCTGAGCCTTACAAGAAACCAATCATCTTACGATCAACCAGGCATCAGAACGACCCCAGATATCCTATGCAAGATCACGCAAGTTCTAAGGCAACACAGGCACTGTTCTGAAATGCCATAACTTGTTAGGAAGGGGCAAATATGTCATTTTATACCCTATTTTGTAATTTCTTTTAATTCAATTTAATCTTAATTTCCAAAAATTAGGGTTACTTTTGATCATCCACCATGTTTGGGGCACACTTCTATATATAACTACCATCATTGTACACAGAAAAAAGGTTAGACACACACACACAAGAGAGATTTTTCACTTAATACAAGTTTCTCTTTCTTACCATTGGTGTGCCACGCTTGAGAGAGAGAGTGAGGTGAGAGAAACTTTTGACTCTCTCTCTTCTCCTTCTTCTTCGTTTGAGTTCCTCGCAGAGGTTGTGCACGGTAGTGGCAGTGTTGTGCATGCCTCTCCCTTAGTCTCACAGGTCATGCATGGCGATGGCAGCGCCATGCATGAGTCCCCCTCCCCTTCTATTCATCTGTCTCCTTCTTCCAGTGAAGTCTGTAGATGTCGTTGCCCATCGCCACCCACAAACGTAGTTGTGACGTCTCGGTGAAGAACCCAGATGGTAAAGTTTGTTGCTGCCTGCAGGGGTCTTCCCATGTTGCATGTCTAGCATAGACAACGATACCTATCGACGCCTGTTAGGAGCTCTGGCAACACCCATTGCTGTCCACGAGATTCCTCCATGCGTCCGATGCACATCGTCGTTCTCCCTACGTCCCACGCCTATCGTCATACGACCTGGGAGAAACCATCGTCGTGTGCCTCATCAGGAGTCAGCCCCATCCGCAAGGGATGTGTCTTCTCCTCATGTTGCCAGTGGCGATGCCTATTGATGTCCTAACTTCTCTTCTCTTTGTCGTATCGTCCTCTTCTCTAAACCCCTTTCTCGTCTCACTTGACTGAGGGTAGACTTAGCTGAGTACCATCGCTCTTACCTCGATTTCGAGTAGTATTGCCGCCCTGCTGGTGTTGTGAGCCATGCCCGTCTTGCTACCACTCTGAGTCGGTAACTTCTGGCCATCATGCTAGTCTCACCCCTCCGTCAAGCTCTCTTCTCTTTTCTATTTTTCATCGAACCTTGCACTTCATCACCTTCAACTCACTTGTCTTACAAATTAACCGTAGAAGTGTTGTGCAGGAAAACAAGAGGATTACAGGTCAAGGGAGGAAATTTCGAACTAGCTCAAGTAGCTGGGGGGCTTTCTTCGTGATCTAAGAGGGTGCCTATGCGAGCCAGCCCGAGTAAGTCCCAAACCCACCTAAAATTCCTCTCTCATTGGTTGGTATATCTGCCCTTGCCCTCGAGCAAGGTTCAGAGAGAGCGATCTCAAATCTCGAGTCACCAGAAACCCGAGACACGTGCCACCAGATCACCTAGATCTGGTGGGCGAGATTGAGGCACCTAACCAGCTTGGCGACTCCACTGGGGACTTAATACCCCTTAGTCGGTTCGCTCTTGTTTGACCAGTTTCCTTCTTTACTTTCTGCACCTATTTCTACGGCACCTGGGTTGTTCAACCCGTTTATCCGAGTCAGGGACTTCCTTATCCCCGCACTCGTGGCTGTCCCAAGGAACCGTGCCGCTCAAGCCTCCTTCCGTACTCTCCTCCTGAGTTGGGACTCACGATATGGCTCCAGGTTCTCACCTGTATCGGTGCGAGAGGGGACTTAAAGGTCCCTGCCTCCCTGCTTTCTCGCCTTGGTGGACTTTTCGCCAAGGGCCCTTGCATGGGGAACACTTCTGCAGCCAGACACCCTGCTACTGACAAATCTCCTATCAGTGATACTGCTGCAGTATGCCGGAAGGCTGCCCCATCCATCCCTGCAAAAGGCAAGCAAACTGATGTCGCTCCTGAGGTTCACCGCAAGGCAACCCCCTGTGCTCCTTCACCACTCTGAGTCTCCACACCTGGAAGCCCAGTACATAGAGGCGGAGGTCCTGATGTCTTCACCCCTCGACACACTCAAAGGCTCGTAGTCTATCGACTCGAGCTACTCCTAGAGGCAACCCTCACGTTGACTTGAGCTCGCCTCCAGGGCTAGGCCGTCACGGGCTGAACCCTACATGTGCCATGCACGCGCTTTTCACAGCTCGGGCAATGCTAGATCTATGCCACCTCGAGCACAAGAGGGTCGACCGCTCTGTCTTCCCTCCCAGCACACACAGCTTCGCCTTGTGAGATACAAGCTCCCGCCTCGTCCCTCATAAACTTAAGCTCGTGGGTCTCGGCCTCCTCAAGTCGAACCCATTGACCGAGCCCGGGCTAACCCCCAAGTCACACGGATGGCAACCCTAAAGGTGCACATGCACCATCTTTACAGGTCCCTCTCGGATCCAGACTTAGGCGAAGTCACGAGCTGGCCCTTCTTTCCTCTGTCGCTCTCCCGACATCTGGCAAACACCTCGAGCCATGGTGCTCAAAGGTCTTCCCTAAGAGTACCATCTTGAGCCACCTCCAGATTAGTTGAACACCCGGGACTCACAAAGGAATTCGGGGCAACGATCTGATGTCAAACAGAGGCCTCCAGCCTTCAAGACAAGAACCCAAGCTGCCTTCCATCCTTGGGCCCCACTCCCTCCTCTAGCTCATAGACATGGCCCTCGCCTGTTCGAAGAAAAGGGGGCAGTTCAGGTCTTAGACTCGGTTCTGGAATGAGGTCCACAACCGCCTCACCTTTAAGTAGAAAAGAGGTATGCACATTCTAACCAGGGAAGCCTCCAAGGTAGTCGAGGTCGTCACCCTTGACGACCTCCTGCCTTGTAATCCCTTTTTCCCACTTCAAACTCCGGAACCTGAGCAAGTCCAGGAGTATTGTTCGGTGAGCACCACCCAGAAGCCATGGTCCCAAGACTGTCAAGAACCGGTCCTCACAATATCGGCATACAAAGCTCGAGTCCAGTCGGGGCAAGCTGAGCCCCTCCAGACTGACTCGCCAGCCTCGGTAGTCTGCTGCATCACCTGACTCTGACCTCTCAGAGGAAACGGTCAGTGTTATGGTGATCGATGATCCGGACAATGCTCAGGAGCAACGGATGAACAAGTTCGAGGAAATGATGCACGCCATCCTTGGAAAGATGGAGCGCCTAGAGGCTGCCAGGTCCCCTTCTTCATCCGATTCCTCGACTGATGAGGAGACAGACCCTAGACAGACTCCCCCACTGGTTTCTCAAGACAGCTCTCCTTCTCGCGGGGTCTCCCAAACCAACATAGATGTTATGGTGGCCCATAGCCTCAAGAACAAGGTCCTAGGCATGCAGGAGACGCCGCTCTATGAGAAGCCATATCCTTCAAACATTGACCAGGTGTCGTTTCCCCCGAGCTACCAAAAAGGGAAACTCCCCCTGTTCAATGGTACTATGTCCCCTCACTAGCATACTGCCCACTTCCAAGCAGCTTGCTGGGAGACGGCGACTGATGGACGACTTCTCCTTCGTCAGTTCGTCGAAACTCTTGAAGGGCCAGCCTTTCAATGGTATGCTCGGTTTTACGTGGCAAGAAATGGAGCAGTTGTTCTACCAAACGAATGTGGAAACCATCGAACTCCTCACTCTGATGCAAGACCATGGTGAGCTAGTTGACAAGTTCATCACCCCATGGAGAGAGTTGGCAACCTTCCATTCCGCACCCATGACTGAAAAGGAGGCGGTCCAAACCTGTATACGGAACATGCTTCCCGAGATCGCTCTGCATGTCAAGACATCCAATCCACCCTCCATGTTATAGTTCATCTCTAAGGCAGTTCGTATTGAGGGATTGTTCAAGCACCATGGCAGCCCTTGTCAGTAACCCTCTAGCGCAAACTCATGCTTCAATAGTTGGGGCAATCAAAAGGCAGTGATCAGCGTGGTTGTCACTGTGATTGACAGCAAAGGCGTGACTCCTCAGACTCTCGACCTCTCTAAGGCACAGATGCCTCAGGCCGGGGGCAAGTAGCAGTCCTACAATGCGGTCCCGCCTTCTAAAAATAGTAAGCAGAACGACTACTGGACCCAACAACATAATAAAGTTTACCCCTTTGACAAGGAGTGGACCCCTGCACTGCTCCAACTACTGTTAGAACAGAACATGATCCAGCTGCTAGAGGCCACCACTGTAGAGCCACTGAGGCAGGAGACAAATGAGAGGTACTGCGCCTATCACAGGAGAATAGCCCACCCCACTCATGATTGCTATAAGCTCAATGACACTAACGAAGCCCTTATCAACAAGGGTCAGATAAAGCTCAAAGAGTTGAAAAAGCCCTTTAGAGTAGCTAGGGCATCTCACATAGTCACGATCCAAGAGGATGACGGGGCACCCGCTATCCTTCGTGCATTTTTCTCCATAATGCTCGAAGAAGGAATTGCCGTCCCAAAGCCGACAAGCCAGCCTAAGTTCCTGCCTATAGGGACCGAGAACCTCTGTTGCGCGTACCATCAGATATAGGGCCATGACATCAGCAAGTGCACTGGCTTCCATAAACTCTTGGCAGAAAAGATGCAGCAGTGCTAGGGAGTTCAAGGCGACCCGACAAGACACCCTCAAGCCTCACTTCTGTCTGTGCAAGAAGGCCTCGCAACTCAAGCCCAGCAAAATATTGAGCAAGACCCTCTGCAAGCCCTCTTCGAGGCAATGCTCCAACAAGGTTTTGTCGCTCCCAAGCTCGCCAGGCAGCCGAGACGCCTTGCCTAGGGCACGAAAAAACTCTGTTGCCCATGCCACAGAACATAGGGCCACAAACTAAAAGAATGCTCTGCGTTCAAGGCTATAGTCGCAGAGAAAATACAGCAAGGCCATATCGTCTGTGCAGTTCTCCCGGAACACATCCAAGCCTTCACTCTCGTTCGAGAGGAAACCACGCTACAAGCCCCTTAGGAACATGCACTAAACCTTTCAGAGCCCTCGACCTCTCAGCCCTGGGAAGTCTATCATAGGCGAAGTAAGCCCAAATCCCTGAAACGTGAGGCCGTCTATCAAGCTAGGGCTACTCATCAGCTTGACAGGGCAGTCCAAACATCCCCTCAGCAATCCTAGAGGAGATGGCGAGCACCCATTTCAACTCGCCAAAGGAATCATCTTCCTCAACCACCAGTCAAGGAAGAATTCCTCCGGTCCCTTCCTCCACTGCCAACCTTGCGGGACTTCATCCCAGGCGCAGCTCACCTCATCCTTTCGTCTAATCAAGATGACTGCCCTGAGTCATCGATATCTCAAGAGTCGGTCAAAATGGGTGATGACGTTAAAAGCACCCCACAGCAGTTAAAGTTAGGGCAATACCTTAAATACCCCCTGCAAATGTCCAATATCGGCGACGACGTAAAAAGCTACCCGGAATGTTTTAACTCTTCTTCTCCTCCCCCCTCCTCTATTTTCTCTACATGTGCAGCTCGACAATGCCCGAACTTCTATTCTCTAGACAAAGAACTCAGAGCCACCAACCTCAGCGAGTCGTAGCAAGAACGCCTCAGAGAAATGCTGGCTCAAGCAGCTGGATTCTCAACATCCGCTGATGCCCTGGCACCCCGAGCCAAAACTGAGCCACCTCCGAGCTCCTATTCTCATGAAGCCTGCCTCGTAATCCAAGTTCATGAGGCGTCCCCCAGCTCAGGGCAAATACCCATCAATCCCAGTCACAAGGTCATGGACTCCCCATTCGAAATCGACCCTTCCGTTGCTTGGACTAATTGGGGACCGAGGGCCGCCCCCCACACTGGGCCCCTCTTGGAGGTCTAGATGTTTGGATCATGCATCTTTACGCTCGAGGTCAATGAAAATCCTGGCAAGTCCCCTGACGAGGAACTTCAAGAAGCTCCAGAAGAGTGGGAAGAAGGCGGTCAGGCCACAGCTGATGAGCTTGAAGAAATCAACCAGGGGGATGAGGCCGACCTTAGGCTAACTTTCATCGCAACAAAAATGTCCCCCGAAGAGAAAGAAAGCTATATCTCCCTCCGCCGAGCAAATCGAGACGTCTTCGCTTGGCATTATCATGAGATTCTCTATCTAGACCCTCAGATTGTTGTCCCTTGTCTCGACATCGATCCTAATATCAAACCCATGAAGCAGAAATCAAGAAGGTTTAAACTCAACCTCGAGAACCAGATCGATGCTGAGGTGAATAAGCTCATGCAATTTGGATTCATACGTGACGTCAAATACCCTAAATGGTTGGCGAATGTCGTCCCAGTCAAGAAGAAGAACTGTCAAATCAAAGTTTGCATCGACTTTAACGACTTGAACACTGCTTGTCCTAAGAACGATTTCCCCCTACCATTCATTGAGATGCTAGTTGACTCCACAACCCATTGCCAAATCTTCTCCTTTATGGACGGTTATTTTGGTTACAATCAAATCACGATGGTGCCAGAGGATGAGGAGGCCACTGTGTTCTTGACTCCAAAAGGTGTCTTTTGCTACACTATGATGCCTTTCGGGCTAAAGAATGCCGGTGCCACGTACTAGCTAGCCATGACAACCATCATCAAGGACATGATTCACAAGGAGGTCGAGTTCTATGTGGATGACTTGGTGGTAAAGTCTGAAACAAAAGCTACTCACGTGCAAGACCTTAAAAAGGTGTTTTGATGGTTGCAGCGTTACCAACTCAAGATGGACCCCTTGAAATGCGCATTTGTCGTATGCTCGGGAAAATTCTTAAAGTTCATCGTGAGGTACAGTGGACTAGAGATCGAGCTAGTCAAAATCAAGACAATCCAGGACATGCCACCGCCTACAACCCTCCATGAACTACAGTCTCTCCAAGGACAACTCGCCTACATTCGGAGGTTCATTTTGAACCTTTCAGGGTGATGCAAATGCTTTTCATACCTCTTGAGAAAGGACACCCCCTTCATATGGGATGAAGCATGGCAAGCTGTGCACGGAGACATCAAGCAATACGTATTGAATCCACCAGTACTCTCTACGCCAGTGTTAAGAAGACCCCTCATCCTGTACGTGACCATCCTTGATGAGTCATTCGGGGCATTCCTGGCGCAGAACAATGATGGAGGGAAAGAGACAACTTTCTATTATCTCAGCTGCAGAATGCAAGGACCCAGGAAGAATTACCCTCCCATTGAAAAGATGTGTTTGACCATGATCTTTGTGGTACAGAAGCTCCGCCATTACTTGCTTGGTCATAGTTCAAGTTAATCTTCAAGGCAGACCCGATCAAGTTCTTTATGACATGGCCATGCTTGTCAGGACGTTTAGCCAAGTGGGCATTATTGCTGATGGAGTTCGACATCACATATGTACCACATAAGGCAATTAAAGGTCAAGCCCTAGTAGACCTCCTTGCGGCTCACCCAATCCCTTCAGAATCTCCCCTGTCAAGTGATCTCTCGGATGAGGAAGTTTTCTGTACAACGCTAACTTGGCCGTGGGCGATGTACTTTGATGGAGCATTCTAATCTGATAGAGGGGCGCCGGAGTTGTATTCCTAACTCCTAACGGTGGAATGATTCCCCTATCCTTCTCACTTGCAGAGGTGTTTTCTCATAATGAAGCTGAGTATCAAGCCCTCATAATCGGGCTCGAGATTGCCCAAAAGCTAGACCTGGAGCAACTAAACATCTTCGGAGATTCTGAGCTGGTCATCCGACAGCTTAAGGGGATTTATGACGTGAAGAAGGATACTCTCAAGCCTTATCATGACATGGCCAAAACTTACATGGCCCAATTCGATGACTTCTCCCTGAGTCATATCCTTAGAAGGCTAAACTCGCAGGTTAATGCGCTCTCAAAGCTCGACGCCACCATCCAATTGTCTTCATCAGGGCCCACTCCGGTTTGGGTAACCGAATGGAGACACATCAACTTGAGTGTCGAAGTTGATGCGGATGATGAGAGGGATGTCTTCCCTGAATGTCCACCTTACCCGTTCGGGGCACTCCACGCGGCTAGGGATGTCATCGAGGCGAAGCAGGAAATGTCCGAAGGAAAAGAACCTAAGGCCAAGGAGCAGGAGCTCGAATTCTTTGACCCGATGTGTGCAGAGGTTGACAAGTAGAAGATTGGAGGGAGCCTATCATGGACTTTGTAAAACATGGAAGGTTGCCTCAAGACCAGGCAGAACGCAACAGCATACGACGGATGTCCACAAGTACACCCTTCTAGATGGGGATGCCCTATTTCGTCGGTCATTTGACGGAATTCTCCTCAGATGCGCCGATGCACAAGAGGCAAGAAAGGTACCCGGAGAAGTGCACTCGGGCATCTGCAGGCTGCATCAGTCCAGCCCCAAGCTCTACGAGCGCATACGCAGACTCGACTATTACTGGCCTTCCATGGTGGCTGATGCCCAAAACTACGCCAAAAGGAGCCAAGTGTGCCAAATTCACTCAAGCCTCATTTATCATCCCCCAGAGCCTCTCCATCCTACAATGACATCATGGCCCTTTTCCTAGTGGGGTATTGACATTGTAGGACCCATCGAACCTCCTTCTGCCTTGGGTCATGCCTTCTTCCTTGCGGCGATAGACTACTTTTCCAAATGGGTTGAGGCAATCCCTCTCATCAGGTTCTAAGGATCGCTGTGGCTAACTTCGTGCGACACCATATCATATACCGGTTCAGGGTCCCGGACCGAAATTTTTTTGATAATGGCCTTTAGTTCAAGAGCCAGCATGTTGATCGCCTAGTCAACCAATTCGGTTTTGAGTGAAAGTAGTCGACTATGTACTACCCTCGAGCCAACGGGTTAGCTGAGGCGTTCAATAGGACTTGTGTGGGGTGCTCTGGAAGTCGGTGTCAAAGTCAAAGAAGAACTGTCACAAGAAGCTACCTGAGGCTCTGTGGGCCTATCGCACTACCACTCATAGTGCTACGAACTCCACCCCTTATTCCTTGGTCTATGGGGGTGAGGCGATCCTACCCCTCGAAATTCAAATACCCTCACTCTGTGCTGCTATACATCAAAGACTAATTGAGGACGAGAGGGTCAGGCTCCGCTACTAAGAGCTGGATGCCCTTGATGAAAGAGACTAGAGGCCCAACAGAACCTCGAGCTCAATCAAGGAAGAATGAAGAGAGCCTTTGACAAGTCTATCAAGGTTCGTTCATTCACTCGTGGGGACACCTAGTTCTAGCAGTCAAGAGACCGATCGTCATGCATGAGCGTCGCAAAGGAAAGTTCGAGCCTAAGTGGGAAGGTCCATTCGTAGTGAAGAAGGTTACACCAAATGTGGCCTATATGCTGATGAACTCTGATGGAGAAGAGGTGATGCCCCCTATCAACAGGGCGATATTTAAAGAAGTATTATCCCTAACATGGATATAAAGTGTGGTGTGTGAAATAAAAAGATAGAAATGAAGATGAGAAACATCAAGCCAACTCAAGGGAAGTTCATTTCTTTTATTGCACTAGAAAAAGTTACAAGTTACAATCAAAATCACATTATCAGGGAAGTTTACAAAGCTCTTGCATCTAAGGATAAGAGGACAGTTACAAACCAAAACCAGCGGCGTTGCTCTTGCATTTGAGGATAAGAGGACAGGTGCAGGCCAAGAGAAACGCCCTCCTCTTACATAAGAAGCAAACCCACTTAAGAAATTCTTGCCCCATGAAAAAGTGGCAAAACCACTTGGAGAAGTTAGCCTCCGTCCCGCCAAGGAGAATGGTTCAGGCTAAAAGAAAAAGCCAACCACCTCTGGGTCAGCTTCAATTCATCTGATGAGCATATCAAATATACAAGGTAGACTTCTCTAGCAAGGAACTGGCCTATGATGGAAAGCATACCCCGTTCACAGTAGACACCCTTCCATAGAACAATATGGACTTCACGATTACCCTGGGGGACTTGGCTTCCAACAAACTGCGACGACAAGGCCTCCTTTGCCATCACTCTTCCGCGAGACATCGTCGTCCGAAGTCATCGTCGTGCACAACACAATGCCGCGTCCCATCATCACCACGGGTAAGCTAATGCTGCATGGGTCTATCACCGTGAGCCTCATGGCTCCAAGCGTGGCTATCGTTGTGTGTGACCTAGGGACACGTGAAGCGGTGCTGCATGTTACTTGATGGCATGCATGACCTTGAAGTACCACGATTCCCACTATTCCCAATTATCGGAGGGCATTGGCTCCCACGCCTCTTTGATTCCCTCAACCGTCGCCCCTCGCCAACGATCCACCTCCTGCGACCTTTCACCTTCCCCGTAATCCTTCGGTTTGCCGAATACACACCACCGATCCTCGGGATCCCTTGGCTAACCCTGTTCCTTGCCCTACCGGCATGGCCTCTCCCTGTCAAAAACACTTTCCACCCAGCAGTAACCTCCCGTCTGACCCTATTTTTCCCCTTTCTGATGGCTAGAAATATCGTGGAAAACACCGAGAAAACCCTTCTTGCCTGCTACTTGTTACTAGAGTTGGCAAAAACCACCTGAAGTCCCCATAAGACTTCCCTGAGACCTTGCAGATTGTCCTTACCCCTGGTTTCCTAGTTCAACAGCTCATTGAAATTCTACTAAGTTTTCGGTGAGCTCAATGCAGACCCTTCTCCTTCTCCTCCAACAAGCAGAGGACTGACAGAGCCCCCTGAACTCTTTGCAACCTCCCTTTCAGCGGCAAAACGATCGGAGGAGCACTCGAACCCCGGCAGGGTACCTCTGCAAGTTCTACTAAGGCCCCGAGAGACCCTCTTCCTTGCTCAGAATGATTCTCCAGTTCGCAGCTCTAGATGGCGATAGGACCAGGGCGGGGCAGGCCAAACTCGAGACCCGAAGCATCATCGTCGCTCGCCTCGTCAAGGCTTGTGTCGTGTGCCACGCTAGGAGGCTAGCACCGCGCACCTCATCAAGACTTTTACCAAGCGCGTCTCGTCCAAAGATCATCGCTGCACGGAACGTCAGGGGCTACTGCCGCATGCTTCACTAAGGACTTAACACATCACCTAGGCTTACTGATGCATGTGCCACTCCACACTTAGTGCCGCGCGCATGCCTTGTCACTCCCCTTCAGACCATCGTCCCTCATCCTCAAGAAGTTCATTCCCTGCATCACAATCTCACTCCTCAAGGAGCCTAGTCTCTGGTGACGACTCTATTCCCCATGCAGTCGCATGCCCTCACTACTGCCACGGTCTACGCTGCATAACCTTAAACTGCACTGCCACAGTTCGCATTGCATGACTTTAAACTGCACTGCCACGATCCGCGTTGCATGACCTTAAACTGCACTGCCTCAGTTTGTGCTGCATGACCTTAAACTGCATAGCCTTAGTCCTTGTCTCACGACTCAAAACTATATGACCATGGCCTGAACTATATGACCTTAAACTATAGCGAAGGTCTAGTTACACAAATTTAAACTGTAAAGTCCTTGTCACAAGACTCTAAACTTACAACCATGGTCCAGTTGTGTGACCTTAAACCATAGTGCATGTTCTGGCCGCATGAATGATAAAAGGCTTAGCACCATGGTCCAAACTATACGACCCAAAAATGTGGCGAAGGTCTAGTTGCACGACGACAAACTGCATGGTCCTAGTTGTATGACTTTAAATTGTTCTGAGCTACAAGACCTTAAAACTGTAACGCACAGCGCGACAAATGGTCCATACGCATCACTCCAACTAGACCCCTAGCGGAGCTAGATGTATGCAAGGGTCGTACTCATCCCATCATCTCTTGGCCATTCTTATCCCTTTAACCCACGGTGGGGTTCATCGGTGCTCTGACTTGTCAGAGTTCCATGCACACCGATATTCATTATCCCCGTGGAGTCATGCTGGCCCTCCTAATCCCCAGTGAAGCCTCTCCCATTTATTACTTCTCGTAGGGTCACCACCTTCATCTACATCTCTTCGCATGTGTATAGCCTTAACTATCTTTATCCCTAGGGAGTCAGATTGCTATCCACATACCTACCCCCATGTAGCCCTACTGACATGGTGACTCGTACTCGGTGTATGCTGCATGATCCTAAACTGCATAGCCATGGTCTAAACTATACGACCTTAAACTGTAGCGGAGGTCTAGTTGCATGACCTTAAACTGCATGGTCCTAGATGCATGACTTTAAACTGCATAACCACAGTCCAAGCTATACGACCTTAAACCATAGTGCATGTCCTAGCCGCACGACGATAAACTGCTATGCTTGGGTCCAGGAGGCATGACCTTAAAAGACGCCCCATATACGCGCACACCCCCTGTTACGTGCATCTTCAAGCACGTCCTCCCTAACCAACCCGTTCATGTACGCACATCACCCCTATTGCCTCCCCAGTAAGCCTACTTATGCACAACGCCCTTTATGTGCATCTCCACATACGTCTTTCCTAGCCTGCCCTTTTGTGTTCGCACCCCACCGCTACCATCTTTCATCATTCCCTAGTGAGTCTTACCCATGCTCACCAAATGGTAAGCCATCTCATCACCCATACTCGCCGCCAGCTAGTGGGTCACCACTCTTCATCTACCAACCCTTCAACTCTCCACAGGCAACTTCATGCCATCTGCCCAAGTGCCTCAAAGTCATCACCAAACTCACTCTATGGCCTCTACAGACTGCCATTTCTTACCGCTATGGTCCAGCTATATGACCTAAAACTATAGTGCACGTCCTGCCCGCATGACATTAAAAGGCTTCGTATAGGTCTTTAAGGAATGACCTTAAAACACGCCTTCACAAAAAAAAGAACGGGCATGGTGTACACCTAGACAAGGGAACGCCATGGGTAAAAATGATAGACGGGTATGGTCACAAAACCATGAGTAAGAAAGTTCTGTAAAGATAAAAAACCCAGGCGCAGTGAAAACCCCAAAAGGGCACCGTGAGTAAAAATGATGGAACCACAAGGTCATGGGTAAAAGAGCCCAAAAATAACAGAAGTTGGTGAAAACCGTCTTCACGTTGCCACTTGTCCTGTTCAAGTGAAAACCCACGAAAGGGCGCTTGGACCGACAAAGCAAGTTGACATACTTCCATAGCCTCAGCCGACACTCCAATTTCATGGCTCATTAGGAAGTGAGACAACATAAGATCTCCCCAGTTTCATGGCTCATCAGGGAGTGAGAGCACATAAGATCTCCCCAGTTTCTTGGCTCATCAAGGAGTGAGAACCTCATAAGATCTCCCCAGTTTCATGGCTCATCAAAGAGTGAGAGCACATAAGATCTCCCCAGTTTTATAGCTTATCAGGGAGTGAGAGCCACATAAGATCTCTCCAGTTTCATGGCTCATCAGAGAGTGAGCACATAAGATCTCCCTAGTTTCATGGCTCATCAGGGAGTGAGAGCACATAAGATCTCCCTAGTTTTATGGCTCATCAAAGAGTGAGAGCCGCATAAGTTCTCCTTAGTTCAACAACAATAAGAGTCCTTGAGGGTGAGGACGATGACCAAAAAATACCTCCGGAAATGCTAAGAGCCATCGCAAAGGCAAGAAACTAATGAAATCAGGTTCTAACCTGCCACAAGCTTCAGGGTAGTTTTCACCAAACCCCCTAGCTTACATGGGACCCAACTTTCAAGTTGGGTCAGAAGCCCCCAACTGGACCCGCTAGATGGGACCTATAGGAGATACCTTGAGCATCAAAAAAAAAACTTGGGTAGTAGAAAACAATGCCGATTGAGGGTTCGTAGCATTTGGCCTTCAAAAAAGGCCCGGTTTTGTCCGAGGAGGTCATGACAAAGGCCTCATGCTCTAGAACTGCAGTTAGTCCCTTGAGGGTGTGGACTTTGACAAGATCCCTCTACTTCTCGATTCTCTCGAAGCACAACATTCGGCGGGCATGCTGTTGTAAGGTATTTTTCATCAACATGGGGCTCCCACTTAATAAAGGCCTAGCAAGTAGTGGAAATTTTGACAGTTTCAAAACAACCCTAGAACTGGTCAAGGTCTTCATGAGATCTCTCAAATGTATCCTACCAAGTTTCATCATATTCTGACATGTCTAAAAGAGTGCAGATTGAGAAACAGTTATGGTAGATTAGCCACTAGCACCCTGAAACGGACCCCTATAACTAGAGCAACATTTTTCAACACTTCAAATTGCTGTGGGACCACCGTCATTGGATCTGAAACAATAGAAAACCTCCAAGAGTCGAGTTTCAACTCAAACGGATGTTCCAGGAAGAAATTATAAGTGAAAGAGTGAAACAAGAGAAGTCGCACGCTATTCCCGTACGGCCGCCCTGCAACACTACACCATTGAAGGGACAGTCACGACCAGTAACTTTCAACACTCATATCTCGGCCGTCCCAAGTTAGATCGTGCTCACATTTGGTGAGCATGTTCGTCTAGTCAAGACGAGCGATTCGATATGTGGCACGCCCCGTGATGACACCCGAGCGCAAAGAAAAGTTAGAGAGAAGTTGCTGATCCGTGAAAAAAGTACAAAAAATTCAGCAGCGTCATACCTCGCTCGAGTGGCCAAATCACGCCGCTCGCTAGCCCGATCAACACAAGACCAATTCCATTGGGGGCATAAGGTCTCCGTCCATCTCTGACCCGAACTCCGTACATGATGAACAGTCAGATTCTACACACGAAGCCGATGAACAGACTGCAAATTCCATCTCCGGAGTCCTTGATTTTGGCCAAAATTCCAAACTTGCAAAATCTTCGTTCAGGCATGGAATTGAGCTGCGTTTGGTGCCCCGTGATCGTAGCGGTATACTCAGTGTGATTCATCGAAGAAAACACAAAAACATCAAGGAACGAACACACTGTCGATCAAAAGTTTCAAGATCTATTCAAAATTCAAGTCACATGATCGTACACCAAAAACACGATCCATGGCTTGAAGTTGGTATCAAATCGATCGTTATGCCAAGCCCTATAAGAAGATAATCATCTTATGATCAATCGGGCATCAGAACGACTCCGGATCAGCCATGCAAGATCACGCAAGTTCTAGGGCAACACATGGACTATTCTGAAATTCCACAACTTGTTAGGAAATGGCAAATCTGTCATTTTGCACCCTATTTTCTAATTTAATTTAATTTAATTTAATCTTACTTTTCAAAAATTAGGGTTACTTTTGATCATCCACCGATATTTGGGGCACACTTTTATATATACGTACCACCATTGTACGCAGAAAAAGAAGGTTAAACACACACATGAGAGAGAGTTTTCACTTAATACAAGTTTCTCTTTCTTAGCATTGTAGTGTCATGCTTGAGAGAGAGAGTGGGGTGAGAGAAACTTTTGATTGGCACCCCCAAGGTTGAGGTAAACCGTCTCTCTCTTCTTTTTCTTTTCTTCTCTCTCTTCTTTTTCTTTTCTTCTTCTCTCTCTCTTCTCCCCTCTCTTCTCCCTCTTCTTCGTTTTAGCTCCTCGCAAAGGTTGTGCACGGCAGTGGAAGTGCCATTCATGCCTCTCCCTTGGTCTCACAGGTCATGCATGGCGATGACAGTGCCATGCACGAGTCCCCCTCCCCTTCTATTCTTCTATCTCTTTCTTCCAGTGAGGTCTGTAGACGGCGCTGCCCATCGTCGCCCACAGATGTAGTTGTGATGTCTCGGTGAAGAACCCAGACGGCAAAGTTTGTTGCCGCCTGCAGGGGTCTTCCTCTGCTACGTGTCTAGCGTAGACGGTGATACTTATCCCTCACAGCTAAGGGCTCTTGCAACACCCATCTCTGTCCACGAGCTTCCTCCGCACATCCGGTGCCCATCGTCGTTCTCCATATGTACCACACCTATCGCCGTATGACCTGGGAGAAACCATCGCCGTGTGCCTCGTCAGGAGTCAGTGCTATCCGCAAGGGATGTGTCGTCTCCTCGCGTTGCTAGCGGCGATGCCTATTGATGTTCAGACTTCTCTTCTCTTAGCCGTCTCGCCCTCTTCTCTTCGCCCCTTTCTCCTCTCACTTGACTGAGGGTAGACTTAGCTGAGCACTGCCGCTCCAACCTCGGTTTTGAGTAGTATTGCCGCTGTGCTGGTTCTATGAACCATGCTCGTCTGGCTACCACTCCAAGTCGATAACTTTTGGTCGTCATGCTAGTCTCGCCCCTCCGTGAAGCTCTCTTCTCTTTTCTATTTTTCATCGAACCTTGCACTTCATCGCCTTCTCATATGAACGTGCATCGCCCTAAGATAACGATGGGTTCCTTCGACGCACTTGTCTTACAAATTAACCATAAAAGTGTTGTGCAGAAAAATAAGAAGATTACAGGTCAAGGGAGGCTATTTCGAACCAGTTCAAGCAGCTGGGGGGCTTTCTTCGTGATCTAAGAGGGCGCCCACGCCGGCCAGCCCGAGTAAGTCTCGAACCCACCTAAAATTCATCTATCATTGGTTGTTGTAGCTGCCCTTGTCCTCGAGCAAGGTTCCGAGAAAGCGATCTCAAATCCTCGGTTCAGCAGAAACCCGAGACACGTGCCACCATATCACCTAGATCCGGCGAGAAAGATCGAGGCACCTAACCAGATAGTCTTGTTTAACAAGGTAAAACGAAATGGAAAGAGTTCCCTCGATGTGGGGCATGCCACCTCTGGGGCCCCTATTTGGGTTCCACACACATCATCAGGGTGGTATTGGTAGGTCAACATTGGCCCCCCCACAAATATTAAAGATTTTATAAAATTAATAAATTGTTTTTTAGAAATATGGAAATGAACTTAATTTTCCTCAAAATATTAAAACATTGAAGATTGAATATTGAATATTTTTTATTTTATAAATCCATTTTGTAAGAATAAAATATCCAGAGACTCATAAAAATTTAAATAGTCAATCTAAAAATCATTTAATACCAAACTAATTAAAACTAAATAATTTTGATGGGAATCGGATCCAACAAGGTCTAGAAATTATACTAATGCTATAGCACTTCACCTTCTACTGTGGACTGTAATCCATACTTGTTTTCTCAAACTGGCCCATCGGTTCTCATGACCCACAAACTACTGCAGGGGTTTATGATTGGACCACCAAAGTCAGCTAATGAGCAAAAAAATAGAATCATAGTCTGTGGACTTCAGGTTTTGCCCTAGAGAAAAATCAATGTCACCTAGACTTGATGCAACTACAACTTTATAGTGCATAATAGTAATCTCTCGCATATACACATGTTTAACCCTGAAAGATAGTTCACTTTCCTGATACGGCTATGTACATGTCGTGCGATAGTTCAGTGATGCGACTTTGACCCTCGTCTCTAAAGGCCAATCATCACATACAAGGGTCACACAATCCTTAAGCTCACACGTCTGGGCAACTCCGACTTCATCACGAGATGACCCATCAAATCCTCATCGGGGTAATTCCATGCCCAGGTACCTTAGGTTTTCCAACTTGATTGGTCTAGTATATCAAACCAAGTCTAAGTATCGATAAATAACATTTGCCTCTCTTGGTCTATAAAGGACCACACTTCCATTGAGTTTATGTTCCACTATATCGAGATATTAGTTACAAGCTCTCATAAGTAGGGCTGCAAAAGGGCAGGCTCGTGCTAGAGCCCGTAAAAGATCCGATTCTGTCCGGCCCGAAACTATGCTCAGTAAGTCCGCCCGTTAAAAGCCCGAAAGCCCGGCACGACTCGTTAAGGTCCAAAACTACACCCTGAAGCTCGCCCCAGCCCATTAGACTTATGGGGCCTAGTTGGCCCCAATTTAGACCTTTTCTCTTAAAAAAAAAACTCTCAATACTTTTCTTGTGAGAAAAAAAATTGCTTATTATTTTATGGGAAAGCTTTCTATGTTTCCCCTGCAACATAGAAGTTCTATGTTCCCCCTTATTCAACTGTCCATTTTTTAATGGAGGGCTAAGATTGCCCCAATCACAATGTCATGTCTCTACAATGTTTTATTTTTAATTTTTGCTTCTATAAACTGTTTTGACACTAAATTTTTTAAGTTCATTCCTATATTAAACTCGCAATGAAGAAAAATATAAAAAAAATATTTTCAATAAAATAAAATAATCAAAATACCCCTGAAAATTTCAAGGGGTATTTTGGTTATTATTTTTTATCAAAAAATTATTGTTAATGTTTTTTATTAGTGCGCCCCAATGAGAAGATAGCACGTACCAAATTTCATATTAAAAAAAGTTGGATTAAAAAAACTAAAAATAAAATACTTTGAGACGTCGGATCTAAGATCAAACAATAGTGGCTCTCTTGATAAAAAAATGGATGGCTGGATGGTAGGGGGAACATAGAACTTCTATGTTGTAGGGGAATATAGAAAGCTTTCCCTTATTTTATTTGGGTTTCGAGAGAGAGAGAGAGAGAAAGAGAGATTGAGTTCTTGGAGAGAGATTCAGTTTTTAAAAATAGAAAGAGAGACTGAGTTTCTAGAGAAAGTAGATTTTAGAGAAAGATTGGGTTTTAAAGAGAGAAATAAAGGGGCACAATAATCAATACCTACGCATACCTTAACAAATATTAAACAATCACACAACCTCCATTCAAACAATAACTGAAAATCACAAGAAATACGTGGAGAACATTATTAAGAGTTACAATAGCAAACTAGAGAGAGAAAGAAAGAGAGAGAGTACGTTGGAGATTGTCGATGACTATTGAGAGCCGTTCCTAGGTGGTGTGAAGCAGAGTACACGTGAGAGTATAAATAGGAAAGTTTGAAATTGGGGTGTGAAGTAGGTGTGAGAGTATAAATAAGGAAGTTCGCAATTGGAAGCACAAAAATAGGAACCTTTTCGGTAAACGGTTTTTTTTGAAATAAATGAAGTAAATTTTGAAATTGCAAGCACAAAAATAGGAATTTTTTTTAAAAACAATTTTCTTTGAAATAAATGGAGTTAAATTTGAAATTGGATCCATAAAAATAGGAAAGCTTTAGAAAACGGTTTAGGAAAATATTTTAAAAACTGTTTTCTTTGGAATAAATGGAGTTAATTTTGATATTGGATGCACAAAAATAAAAAACTTTTGAAAAAACAATTTTCTTTGAAGTAAATGGAGTAAAGATATAATTTCTTAAAAAAAATTGAATTTGGATGCAATGTTAGGTGTTCATGCCCAGCCAGGGCCGACCCATTAAGAAACCCCTTTCTCTTAAAGAATATCATTTTTTTTTTCTCATTATTCAAACTTTTATTGATAGTAGGCCAACAAAAATATGCTAAAATATTTTTTAGAGAGAGATTTTTAGAGAGAGAGAGAATGGGGTTGAGAGAGAGATTCGATTTTTAAAGAGAAAAAGAGAGATCAGGTTTCTAAAGAAAGAATGAGCTTTTAGAGAGAGAAAGATTGAGTTTTATAAGAGAATGAGATATTAGGTTTCTAGAGAGAGAGCATCGGTTTTTAGAAAGAGAGATTGGGTTTTTAAAGAGAGAATAAGTTTTAGAGATAGTAACAAACATTGATTTTTTAGAGAGAGAGAGATATTGGGTTTCTTGAAAGAGAAAGAAAGAATGAGTTTTAAGATATAAAAGACAGATTGAGTATCCATAGAGAGAATGACTTTTAATTTTATAAAAAATATTTGAGTATATAATTTTTTTTGTCTTATTTTTGACTTACTACAAATAATAAAAATGTGAAGAGTGAAGTTATTTTAAAAAAAAAAGTCAAATGGGCCAGGAGATCGGGTTTCTAAAGAGAAAATGAGCTTAGAGAGAGAGAGAGAGATTGAGTTTTATGAGAGAATGAGATATTACGTTTCTAGAGAGAGAGCATTAGTTTTTAGAGAGAGAGATTGGGTATTTAGAGAGAGAATAAGTTTTAGCGATAGTAACAAAGATTGAGTTTTTAGAGAGAAATATTAGGTTTCTAGAGAGAGAAAGAGAGAATGAGTTTTTAGAGATAAAAGACCGATTGAGTTTCTATAGCGAGAATGAGTTTTAATTTTATAGAAAATATTTGAGCATATATTTATTTTTGTTTTAATTTTGCCTTACTACAAATAATAAAATTGTGAAGAGTGAAGTTATTAAAAAAAAAAAAGCTAAATGGGCCGGGCGTTTTTAGGCCTAGCCGAGGCATTTTTGGGCTTATCAGAGCAGCCTTTCCAATTAAGCAAATTTTGGGATTTTTTCAGCTTGGACCGGCTCAGCCCAATAAAACTATATACCCACAATGACTTAGCCATTCCCGACCCGTTGACCGGCCCATTGGAGGCCCGCTTGCCGGCCCTACCCGGAAACCCGAGGCCCAGCCTTGTCCATTGGCAGCCCTAGTCATAAGACTTTTAATGGCCATAGAATCCCAACATTGATCACCTATCAAAAATCCATCCTTCTATTCCTTCGACACTTATATGCCTTGAAACCTTAAATCCATAGAGATCATACAAATATATAATAATATAAGTATAAATATATAATATAATACAGTATAATATAATATATATTCTATCTAAACTACTCATTTTCAAGTGATATCCACATTGTTCACAAACATTCATTTTTTACTTAAATAATTTATTATAATTATAAATATATAATGTAATATAATATAATATAAATATGTAATAATAGGATAAATATAAATACAATATATATTCTATATGAACTACTCATTTTCAAGTGATATCCATATTTTTCACCAACATTCATTTTAGATCTAAATAATTTATTATAATTCAATGTATAACAATTCTCACATTAAACCCATAATTTTTTTAATTTTTTATTTTTCTCGAAATTATTAGATCTTCCTCTTATATGGTAAGAACTGTCACTACTAGTACTTGTTCTAGTGCTTATACTAGAACTTTGTTGCTCGTAGTCGGCCATGACTTTGTTCATGGCCTTTGGGCAGTAGCAAAAAGCGCTCATCAACGAGGGCCTTGTAGTTACACTAATGACTAAACTCGCGAATCAAAAAGGCCTTGTTGTTGAGCTTAAGTTGGTTGCGCTCACGATTGTAATCACTTTATTGAATCATTGCGCTAAGGCCTTGTTGTTGAGCTTAAGTTGGTTGCGCTCACGATTGTAATCACTTTATTGAATCATTGCGCTAATGACAAAACTTGAACGACCTCCATTCTCGAGGATGTGGTTTAGAGAAGATTGGTTTTTTTGTCCCTTTCGTCTAGCGGTTAGGACATTATCTTTTCATGTCGAAGACATGAGTTCGATTCGTGTAGGGGATAGGTACTCATCCCAGCCGGTAGTATTATATATATACATTGTATACATAGTATATTATTTATATAAATATTATTTATACATTATATACATAATATATTATTTATATATTATATAATAAATATTATTTATATATTAAATATATTATTTAATATACATAAATAAAATATTATATAATGGATGAAGTTTATGTAAGGTTTCCTCCGTATTTTGATTTTTATTTTTTTGGGTAATTCAGTGGGATGACGTGCTCCTACCCGTTTTTTAAATCGTTAATGGTTTTTTAATGTGCTAGGTGAGAATAGAAGCCTAGACCTTAGCTAGGGCACTAGTGATGCTGCCACCACGACCCCAACCACAATCCCATTATCTAAGGTCGCCTCCTTATACTGTAGAAGTAAGGCACTACTCTAAAATTTTCTCCGAGATGTCGTTCCATCTTAAACCTTATGATAGCTTTAAAATCTATTTTTATCCCTAGTTCTAAAAATTAAAACTTGAAATACCGATCAAGAAGTTCAAGAAACACTTGAAAATTTTGAAAATAGATGGCCCGGATAACTTGTTACATTTGCATTATTTTTTGAATTCATTATTCTTCTTTTTCTTTATGTCCATATATCTTGAGTTCGAGATGTTCAACTAGAGAGTTCTCCAACATAGGGACACTCTCTTCTATTGAATTTTTAGGTGCACCTTACTTCAATAACATAGGTTGCAACCTTATATAAACTTTTTCATTATATATATTATAATATAAAATAGCAAAAATAGTGAATAGTGGGTTTTACGTGTGAAAATAAACCTCAGGTAATGTTTCCCCACTGATTGAGGTATGGTTTTGTTTTCATACAAAACGGACCATTTTATGGTAAAATATTTTACCATGGGTTTTATTTTTGTATGGTTTCTTCCCTTACCAAAAGTTAAGGCAATTTTACCGTGAAAATATTTCCCTCAAAGTTTTAATTTTCAGTTTTAAATTGCAATTTTAGGGTTTCATGGCTATTGGAATCGCATAGAATTGGGGGCTTAAGGAACTAGGGTTTTTAGGATTTAAAGGGCCAAAGATTAGGGAGGATCTAATTCTAGGTTATAAGTCTCTTTAACCTAAGGGTTTAAAGTTGAAGTGTCGTATGTTAGGTTCTAAAGGCATAAGAGGGGGGTTTATATAGCTCCTAGATCTATTGAAAATAAGAATCCAAGGATTCATCTCTAAAACTTCTAGGGTTGACTTTTGGCCAAGAATTTATAGTTATTAGGCTACTAGAAGTCCCAAAATTCTCTACAGCAGCCATTTGGAACTTCCCCGAAATTGAACCAGACGGGTTTATACAGTCCCGCACAAATGTTTAACTCAAACAAAACCAACTTTCCGAAAATTCGGAGGCGATAGGCTGTAGCGACATAATGTGCATTGGTCCATGCCTGTCCCAGGCTACTTTGGACCTTCCACTGAATACAATGATGGGGCTCAGTTTAATTTGGTCTTCTTCTATGGCTTTTGTTGAGTATTTACCTCAACTTTGTTATGGAGAATAGGGACACACTGGTTCATTAGGCTGGTTGGGACCAGACTCAGAGCATTCAGTGAAACTTAAAGCACATTTAATAAAAATATATATATATAAACATGCAAACTTTGTACTTGTTCCTTGTTGATGGGCCATCAGATCAGATGGACCACTGTTAGCATACATGATACATCCTCCTCATCAATTACTTCAATGAAATCCATGTTTGTGAATTCTTCTAATGATCCATAATGATTATACTCCCAGGGCCAGAATGCATTATAATCTTAAACTTGGCTTTAGTTGCCTCAAGGAGTCATTCCAACAATACATTGTTGGTTTTAAATTCCCGCCCTTAGTAAATCCATTCATCATTCGGGTTTCGCGTGAAAGAACCACCATAACAGAAAAATAATCTCACTCCCTCAGTGGCCAATAAAGAAGATCTCATATAAATAGAAAATCAGAGAGAAACAACCCCAATAATAACCACAGTTTTAGAGGCTAAACAGAAAAATGTACATAACTGAGATAGATTTCGATAATACATATGACCAAATAAAAACTCATATGAAATCATCAACAACTAGGGGGTGTAAGAAAAGAACAAAGGGAGGGGGGGTGGGGGTGTGTGTAACAAAGGGGGTGTAAGAAAAATGCAAGCACCAACTTGGTCCAAGCATTGGATCGTCATAAAAAACAAAAAATATATTCATTTGCCATTCAAGTTCGCATCAATACATACAATTCCAATTCACCTTGCAAGTGTTCATACAAACAAACAATAGCATTTGCCACGATGCGTTCATAAAAAAACTCGTGCTTGGTCCAAGTATTGGACCCAAAAAAAAAAGCAGAAAAGATAGCCATTTTCCATTAAATTTTCCATCAAAAGCATATATTCCCAATTCGCCTTCCCATTGTTCCACAAAATACACACTCACCATCTTGGTCTAAGCACTAGACCATAAAAAAATTGGCAAAAAAGGGTATTTAATGTTCTGCCAAAGGATCGATAAAAAACAACAAATCACCCCTATATCAAAAAAAAAAAAAAAAAAGAGATTGCATGTTAGGAATTTGAATATCGTGAGAAGTCATAAAACGAATATGAGATTTCATTAACCATCACTACTAGGACAAACTGTAGACATAAGGGTGCGTCCCTAGTAGGGACAGGGCAAACCCATGTATACCACAATGCTTTCATAGCTTACATTACTTCATGAGAGGGAGGTGTAACGAGGTTGCACCTCTCCCATGAATGACATGTACGATACATTTTGATGGGGGGCCTTTCTGTCACTATAAAAATAGGAGAGATGGAGGTCTCTAAACACAACACCAATGCACGATAAAGGGTGTGAAAGCTCCTCTTGAGAGAGAGTTTAATCACTCTTCCATTTGAGTTATAAGGAGAGACTCAACCCAAAGAGATAAATAATTGTGCGTGAGAAAGTCGAGCTCGGATTGCTCATCATATCGCACGTATCACATTTGTGAGAGTACTCATGAGCGTTCACATCGCTCGGGATTTGTGGTATAGAACCGATTTCGATAGCTCTAGTAGTTGTCGAACTTGTCTACGTGAGTCGATCATTCTTCTCCAAATTCGTTCACTAAAACGTTCTTGCAAGTACTCGGGTATGATACTCGGTTCCCAATTTTTAAATTTTTGCCACCATGTTCGGTCGTTGGACCGGTTCTTTCAACATTGATATTGGAGTCATCATGGAACCAGGTTCCCGATTGTGCTTGCATTATCATTCCAACCTTTCTTTTGAAGGCCTAACTATGGTTGGCATATGATGTTGCAAAGTGCACATGATTGTTATATTAAAACCATGGGGACGTGCACTATGTAACCTAATATACCGACCACATAGTTTTGCAAGCTATATGCATTGTGGAGTTACAAGCCTTATGCATGGGTTATGCAAGTTGATGCCTCTTAGACCATGGGCGTCATGACTGATTAATTTTATAGGTATCACATGATAAGTTGTGCATACTTGGTCCTACTCTTTTTCTTGTTTTTTTTGCGTTTTAAAGCTGTATATAAGGACCTTTTTCTGTTTTAGTGAGAGTGCAACTAGGAAGGTGCACTACTTGCAAATTATGAGATATTTAAGATGCTGCATCCAAGAAAGAAACTTGATATTGATTACAAGCAAGAGCTCAAGTGGCAACGTGAAATTTTCCTATCGTGGCTTTAAGGGTTAAGTTTTTAAAGTAACTAGATAATGAGTAAGTGTAAAAATGATAAACATCCATATTAATTGGTGCACTTTTGTTGTTTTGAACTTAGAATGACTTCTAAAAATATGATCGCAGATCTCACTGAAGGTGAAATGTTAAAGGGAGTAATTTGCCTATGTCGCATAGGAAAATGCAATACATTCTAAACGATCAGGGTACTCTTAAACAACTAACTACCATAATGCAAAAACCTCAATAAGTCTCTGTGAATATGATGCATGAGATAATATTAACCGTAGCACTCGCTTTACTTTGCAAAGTGCTATGGTTGATGACCCCATTCGTGAATGGAAAGGTTCACCACAATAAATGTCATGTGGGATGCGCTCCAGCATAAGTATGCTGACACTTCTGCTGCTTGGTTACGAGCCTTATTTATGGCTTTTAAGACATAGAAGATGTCTCAAAATTTGTAGATGGCGGCTTATGTACAAAAAAGTCTCAAATGACATATGAACTTGAAACATTTGGAAACAAACTCAGCCATAAGAAACAATTACTTAAGTTACTTAGGACTCCTCCAGAATCTTAGAAAAATGTTAATGTTTTATAATGAAGCTGTAACAATTTTTTCACAACTTTCTCATCACCTTGAGACGGAGGCTAAATTCACGAATGTTGCATAATGAATCCGTAACGAATGTTTCCCAACTTTTTCATCGCCTTGAGATAGAGGTTGAGTTTTGCACATCTTTTGAAGCTGGAACCACTCTAATTGTTCGAGAAGTAAACCTCGAAGACATAAACCTCGAGGTAAGCCAAAGAATGGGGCACCTCAAAAGAAGGAGCAACCTAAGAGGCTGAGGAAAAAAAAGCCAAGCATAGCCCTGTGAGGCATAAAAGGGACAAATATAAGATAACTTTCTACAATTGCGAGAAGAAGGGACACTTTGCAGATGAATGTCCTAAATCTAGAAAAGTACGAACATATTTATCTAGCTATGCAAATGTTTGAACTCAGGTACTTGTTGCTCATTCATAACTTACTGGGTGGATTATGGATTTATGAGCAAACATGTAGCGAGGGATGGAGAAGGGTCATTGAGCTTCAAACTTTGCCAGTTGGACACTTGAAGACTTTCATAGGGAATTGCACATCACATGATGTGCATGGGGTTGGAACTTACCACTCCGATTTCAAAGTGGACAGACCCTTATTCTCCATGATGTCCTTTATGCTCCGGAATGAGAAAAAATTTGTTTTCAATTTTATGTTTAGTTAGAGATGATTGTTTTATCAGTTTTATGCTTAATTATGCTACATTTATGTTTTAAGATGGGTTTTAGTGTTATGGCGAGGTTATGAATCTTGTTTGTTTTGGATAATGACGATGTTAATGTTTCACTCCCTTCTTCTTTCTTATATGACATCATTATTTTTCCCCCCTCTTCCACCTCTTCTATCACACACAACTCCATATTGTGACATACTAGGCTTGCTCATATAAAAAAAGATAGGATGATTTGATTAGTCAAAGAATGATTGTTGCTTTTATCCAAAATAGACTTACCTATCTGTGAATGTCACGACCCCACTCTCCGATCTCGCCATCCTATACCGGAGGGTGACAGAGCGTGGGTTCGCGAACACAGAGGTCACAGATGTCACTCAGGCACAACAGGCCTGATCACAAGAATTCCAAAATTCTTCAAAATACAATTCCACACATCCACCAGGCACCTACTGTCAAAAGAGTCGCCAACTGGAACTTTAAGCATTAAAACGACTGCCACCACCGTTCAGCTGTCCACACTAGGGTGTTAGATCGCACTCTACATAGAGGGGAAAAAGAGTGGTATGAGCTAAAGGCTCAGAGCGAATTCAACACCCTTGCATTCCAACCTAGATGTACTCCTAAAGGATAACAGACCCACAACTATCACAGTTCATGCAAGATCACATAATACAATCATACATTAATAGATACAAACAGAGTGAGCAGAAAAAGTTCAGATCTCAGGGCTTTCTTGTAATTGCTCCTTCAATTCTTTTAACTCAGCTGGGGCCAGCCTATACGGAGTAGTCGTGGCCACCTCTATTTCAAATTCAATCTCCCTAATTGAGGGTAGAGAAGTTAACTCTTCAGGAAAGACCTCTGGATATTCTCTCACCATTGGTATATCTTCTAAAATAGATTGAACATTCTGGTTTTCTATTACATAAACCAAGTATCTCACACATCTTTTAGCCAACAGGCGAGGCGCTCGAAGGGCCGAGATGATGTGTAAAGGAGAAGCATCCTTATGCCCTTAATATAGTTCAGGTTGACCCGGGCATCTAAAAGTTACAATCTTATCAAAACAGTTCAATGTAGCATAGTGGGTAGACAACCAATCCATATCCAAAATATTATCAAAGTCTCAAATATCTAAGAGTATCAAATCTATAGGTAACAAATGCCCTCCAATCACAACCCCACACTGTTTATACATTATATCAGTTTCTATTGATTCTCCCATAGGTGTACATACTACCAAAGTCCAAACAAGTTGTACATGCTTAACATTCAAGTGACATGTAAAGTGTGGTGCAACAAATGAATGGGAAGATCCAGGACCAATTAAAACTTTTGCTTCAATTCCACATACAGAAAGCGTACCTCAAGTCATAGAGGTTGACACCTTAGCCTATTACTCAGTCAGGGCGAACACCCGCCCTTGAGCCCTCGGTCGGTCCTCTGATCCCCTGACGGGACAGTCTTTCACCAGATGGCCCAATTTGCCACATTGAAAGCAGGTCTTGCCCTTCCTGAGCACTCAGTCATCGTATGATTTCCCAAACCATAGTGAGCAGACTGGGTGTTGGTTGCCCCTTACATCATTTGGAACAACCCACGAGATCCTGACACCACCTTGATTGTTTCTCCCTTTCCACTCTCTCACTTTTCACTCTCTCCTTGGTTAGAACTTCTACCATCCCGTAGGAAGAAGCACCACCAATGGGTAAATATGTTGCGTAGTGCCTCACACACGCACACAACCCCAGCGTGCTTTGGGGCTTTTGATAGGCATTGGCCGTGCAAGACATGACCCTCTCATGTGCCTTTTCTGACGAGAGAGTGTTGCACTACCAAAGGGTCCCAATGAGTAGTGCCTCACATAGGTCTTGGGGGAGCGAGCAACACTATTAACTCTCATCCCATCATAGATAGCTAGGGAACAATCACAGCTGTCGGCATAAATATCTCATCAGATTACAAAAGAGGCATGTCTCCATGTGCCCACATCTTAACAAAGGCATGTTTCCATGTACACATATATTATCAGAAGCATGTTACCATGCACACATATCTTATCAGTAGCATGTGACCATGCACACATATCTTTTTAAAAGCATGTTACCATGCACACATATCTTTTCAGAAGCATGTTATCAGAAGTATGTTACTATGCACTTATATCTTATCAAAAGCTTGTTACCATGCACACATATCTTATCAGAAGCATATCTCATATGTAACCACAAAAACATCAACATGTCTATGCTATACATATAGTCACAAGAGATATCACTTTTTCATATTATCATGCATATAACTTCAAAAGACATTATTATATCAATTGCAGGACATATATTAATGTAGTAGATATTAGGAAACAATAATATCGTATTTTTAAAATATCATTGAAATTATTAACATGAAGTAATTTATAGCAATCACTTGCACATAGCACTTGTACATAACGCTTGCACATAATTTTTGCACATAACACTTGCTCATAACATTTACAGTATTTTCAAATAATCACGTTATGAAAACGCGTAAAACTTATAGCACAGAAACTCAAAATTTTAAATAATTGTTTTTCAAGAAAAGTAAGGCCACTTACAGATAAAACTTACAATATCTAAAATTTATGCTAGAAATATTACAAATAAATACAGAAATATGTAAAACTTCAGTATCGAAAATATTTCATTTAAATGCAGAAATATCTCGAAGAGTTTTATAGAAATATCAGTTTTCCAAACAATGAATTTGCAAGAAAAATGAAGTCACTTACATATAAAATTTATGATATCTAAAATTCATAACAATAAATGTAAATATTATAATTTTATTAAAAGAGGAAATACCATAATTTATAGTATCTAAAATTCATAACAGTAAACAAAATATCACAATTTTATTAAAAACGGAAATACCAATTTTCAAATTATGGTTTTATAGGATAATGAGATCACTTACATATATGTCACTCTGAGATGTATATGTTATTATCATTGCCATAATAGAACTGAAATCAGTGCAGAGAGAGCTCACTGTAAACACTCACAACAAGAGAGAGAGAGCCAGAGGGAAAGAGAGCTTAGAACTGAAATCAGTGCAGAGAGAGCTCACTGTAAACACTCACAACAAGAGAGAGAGAGCCAGAGGGAAAGAGAGCTTACTGTAGAGAGAGCTCATTGTTGCATGCTATCAACAGGAACGTCACAGGTATTAATCCTAATAAAAAAAATCAAATGAGTTGTACTAATGAAAGAGAGACATCTTCATAAGCCCGTTACTGTTACCTGAGCCTGTAAAAGAACCTAGAGAGAAAGTATGCTTCTTTTATTGATGAGAGTGTGAGAGAGAGAGTCTAAAAATAGGAGAGAGAGACTAACTTAACACTTCATGATAAGGTGTCAAAATAACATGAACGGGGGTTGCAAAGTTTCCACGTACGTGGTTGTACCCGCCACCTTTAAGGTAAAAACTTTTGTAAAACATGGTGGACCAAAGGTCCACACTAGCATACTGGACCAGCACAATTCTAAGTGGTTTTGTAACACCTTATTTTAATAAAAATCTAACAATCTCCCACATGTTTTCAAAATAACAAGACCTCTTTCCAAACATATCAGGAAAGATGAAAAGAATGGTCGCTGTGGTGAATTAATAACACTATAAACCAATGGTTTAAAAACCGGATCGGTGACCCGGATCGGGCTTTTCAAAAATCGATCCGGATCGGCGAATCGGCGATCCGGATCGGCGAATCGGCGGTCCGGATCGGAATCGGGTGAATCGGTCAGAATAAAGCTTCAAAAAAATCCGAAAAAATTATTAAAATTCATTATAAATATTGTTTTTTAGGAATTCAATAAAAAATGAGGGTACTCCATTAAGAATTTTCATGTTTTTGGATGAATATGCGAATATTGATATGTCCTATGTTTGGCAATTTTTTTACCTTTGCTAGCATTAAGAATTGCCACCATCTGTTTTTTTACATTACTAGAGACACTAGTGCATGCAGAAACTTCTCCCTTAACCCCTGCCAAGTGTTGCTTGAACCTATGTACCCCACTACTTATCACTCTTTGACAGTAATTACAAATAATTTTGTCTTTCTTGTTGAGATCAAGTCTGACCCCATGTTGCCATGCAGGGTCTTCTATAGATCTTGACATGATTCAACTGTTTTAAGATGTAAAAAGTTTAAATTAACCTGACAGTTCAAAAAGAAAAATAATCACAATATGTAGTGATAATATGTTGCGGTAGTTCATGTAGTCATATTCGTTGTTATTTGTTATTGCAAAATACCTTTTTTGACAATAATATTTCGTACATATCAATTACAAACATTTAGAATAATACAAAATGCAAGCTCCAAACATGGCTACAACTCAATTATCAAGAACATACATTTTTTGCATTAAAAAATTAATAATAAAAACAATTCTTCAAAGAGCCGGCTAACATCAGTCATTCCAACTTAAAAATCCATGAACAACAAATAAAAAAAATACAGTTTTGTATTGAAAATATAATAACATGCATTTTTTTGCATAAATAATCCATCAACATACAATTTTTTCAACAAAAACTTTAACAATAAAAATTTAAAATATGGTTTAATACCTCATGATAATTAAAACCTTGTCACGATTTTCACATCTTTTCGGAAAATCATCAATTTTCAAAAAATTCGATCATGAAAAAAAAAAAAAAAAAAATTACAGCAAACTCAAACAATAAAAATTAAAAATTAGGTTTAAATGTTTAATACATCATGATAATCAAAACTTTATCACGATTTTCACATCTTTTCGAAAAATCATCATTTTTCAAAAAATTCGATCATGGATAAAAAGAAATAAAAAAAAAAAAGTACAGCAAATTTTCAAAAAATTCGATCATGGATTAAAAAAAAAATTAACAAATTTTCAAAAAGTTCGATCATGGATTAAAAAAAAAAATTCATAAATTTTCTAAAAATTCGATCATGGATTACAAAAAATTCGATCATGGATTACATAAAATTCGATCATGGATTACATAAAATTCGATCATGGATTACAAAAAAAAAAAAAAACATAAAAAAACAAAAAATTCGATCGTGGATTACAAGAACAAAAAAAAACAATTCCATCATGGATTACAAAAAATTCAATCATGGGTTACAAAAAAAAAAAAAACACAAAAAATTCAATCAAGGATTACAAGTAAAAAAAACAAACATTTTGATCATGGATTACAAAAAAGTTGATCATGGATTACAGAAAATTCGATCATGGATTACAAAAAATTCGATCATGGATTACATAAAATTCGATCATGGATTACAAAAAAGTCGATCATGGATTACAGAAAATTCTATCATGGATTACAAGAAATTCGTTCATGGATTACATAAAATTCGATCATGCATTACAAAAAAAAAAAACAAAAAAAAACAAAAAATTCGATCGTGGATTACTAAAAAAGAAAAAAACAATTACATCATGGATAACAAAAAATTCAATCATAGATTACAAAAAACTCTATCATGGGTTACATAAAAAACAAAAAACAAAAAATTCGATCATGGATTACAAAAAAAAACAAACATTTCGATCATGGATTACAAAACATTCGATCATGGATTACAAAAAATTCTATCATGGGTTACAAAAATAAAAAATAAAAAATAAAATTCGATCATGGATTACAAGAAAAAAAAACAAACATTTTGATCATGGATTACAAAAAATTCGATCATAGATTACAAAAAATTCTATCATGGGCTACAAAAAAAAAAAAAAAAAAAAAAAAAAAAAAAAAAAAAAATTTGTTCTTCACAGAGTCGTTTTACATAAGCGATTTTAACTCAAAAATTCACCTCCAAGTGAATAAATTACATCCAATTGACTATATTTTCTGATAAACAACAATATAAGGAATCAAAAACCTAAATTTTTAACACATTATTTCTAATATATCATGAAAACAAAATCAAAAGGCGGAAAAAAAAAAAAAAAAACAGCGAAATTTTTTTCCCCTGACATCTCACTGTTCATATCAAATTTCTTGCTGTAATTGACCAGATTACGTAAAATTAAAAATTTTAAATCATACTAGACACAATAAAGATTAAAAACCCTAATTATTGAACTCATTTTGTTCAAAATATGCCAAGAAATAAATCAAATGGCGGAAAAACAAAAAAACCCAAAGTTCTTACCTGTTTTTGTGAACCGAAGCCTTCAATCTCCAAAAAAGTCTGTTTTTCTCAACGATTTTCACAAATTAGTAACAAAATCTTTTGATTCACAGCTTTAAGATCAATATGCCAACAAATTTTGAAAGATTCATGCCCTATTTGGCATGAAATTTCAAAAATGGCGGAAACCCTAAACCCCGAATTTTTCTTGATCCAAAAACAACCAATTTTTCCACCATTAAATCGTTAAAAAAGCTGAATAAAGCTGTTTACAGCCTGAAAAACAGATCACGTGCCGAAAAAAACAAAAAAAATGATCAAAAAATGACAAATTTGAAAAAAATCCGTGAAGAACACTGTGCAACCCGTGTTCTTCACGGACTCGCCGATTCCGCACAGTGAATCGGCGAGTCGCTGTGCGGAATCGTCCGGTTCTCTCTAGAACCGGACGATTCCCGGTTTTTGAACCGATCCGGTCCCTTTTTCGTGAATTCCGAGTCGAACCGGGCGAGTCCGGTTCGACTCGGCGATTTTTAAAACGCTGCTATAAACCATCACTCAAAATCATGTCTTTATGTAAGTATTTTGTTTTATTTTTATATTATTAGTATTGTTGTTATTATTATTATTATTATTATTATTATTATTATTATTACTATTGTATTTATGACTATTAGTATTATTATTATCATTATTATCATCATCATCATTATTATTATTATTATTATTATTATTATTATTATTATTATTATTATTCAATTTTAGAAAAATTTTAGGGCCATCACAACTGGGATATGCAAAACCTTAGGGATTTGCAAGGCTTTGGGGACGTCTTGCTGATAGAAAGGGGGATAGTGAGGTAAGCAAACGTCGACCTCTTCAATTCATAGGTCCTTTGATATTTGCAGCACACTGAGCTAGTTTGTGGGATAACACACACGGTGGATCTATTGCCTAATAGAAGACCAATTGGGAACAAGTGGGTTTTAAAAATCAAGATGAATGTAAATAAAACTATAGATAAGTATGAAGCCCATTTAATGGTGAAAGAGTTCACCCAAATTGAGAGAGTGGACTACAATGAGATATTCTCTAAGGTGGTGAGAATGACATTGATTCGCCTAATCCTAACAATTTCGCATATATGGACCTAGAGGCTAGAACTCTTCCAAATGGGTATGAAAACTAATTTCTTAAATGGTAACTTGATGAAAAAGATCTATATAGAGTAACCTAAACGTTTTCTAGCCCTAGAACTTGAGTGCAAAGTATGAAGCTCAAGAAGTCCATATATTATCACAAGTAGTCATCAAGACAATAGTGTATAAAAATCCATATGACAATAACTTATGGCTTTGAAATGCTTCAAGAAAACCATTGTGTATACATTAAGAAGTATAAAAAAAACATCCATATATTGTCTTTGTATGTTGATATTTTATTAGTTGGGGAATGATCTGAAGCAAATTGTTGCCACAAATGAGTGGTTGTCCTCCATATTTAAGATGAATGACATGGGTGAGGCGAGTTACATATTCGGTATTAAGATACATCATGATGGTTCTCAAAGGTTTTTGCTTTGTCACAAGAAACATATATCCAAATGATTCTTAAGCGGCTCCATATGTTAGACTCAAAACCTGTAGATACTCCAGTTGAGAAAGGACATACTATTAGTCTCAATATATGTTTGTAGATAGAAGCTGAGAAGAACAAAATGTCACATGTTCCATATGAAAGTTTGGTTGGTAGTTTGATGTATATAATGTTATGAACGTGTCCGATATTGCTTATACAATGGGTCTTGTTATCCGGTATCAGAGTAATACAAGGCAAGGTCATTGGTAAGCAGTGAAGAGAAATTTTCGATATCTTTGGGGAATCTCGAGTTAGATGTTATGTTTCAAGGGAGTGATTTGGGGGTTATGAGGATATAGTGATGTTGAAATGATATTCTATAAGGCAATTTATATGGTCTATTCAAATTAATGTCCTCAAGATCATGTAGCCTGTAAGTAGTCCGGGATGAACATTAGGAATGTTCAGGTTGACGCATGGATGTGACTGTAGGACCCTAGGTGGCGATCAGTTGCATGATTGAGAAGAGACTTTAACTTACATGGTGTGGATTCTGACACATATTTGATGTGATCCACTATGACGTGTGATTCATACCACATGTGCTATATTAGCGACCAAAACACCTAATCGTGTAGAAAAATATGACCCCTATTCCTTTTTGCCATTGTGTGAGGCTAATAAGTATGTGACCAATGATGCCCTCATAGACCTTAGAATGCATTAAAAAACTTTGCTTTGATCATTCACTTTGGCATGTGTTCTTTAGGGTCAAGTATGAAACTCGTCTGGGACATTGTTGACACAATGGTTGGGTCAGATTAAATTAACACAAGGCATAAAGGAAGATCATTTGATATCACACTCTATTTTAGTACCACAAGAAAACAATATATATTGCATGCACATTGAAAGTAATTATGTAGGAATGAGTTAAGCAATATTCTAAGCTGGGCTTATGATGGATTAATTAAGAACTTAGTCCGGTGTAGTCAAATCAGGTCTAGGGCAAGTGGAGCAGTTTTTATTTGCCGGTAGTAGAGAGATGAGGTGTTTCATGTCAGTTGGTTGAAAACTTGGTATAATTCTCTCTAGCATAAGATTTGCTCCAATTGGTCACACATCATATTTTTCCTTTGTATGAACAGATACTCAGAATGCAATAATGAATATCAACTCTTGTTTAGGCATGTAACCCCTCCCACATATAAGACTAGTGGACGATGTAGATATGAGGGTTCGTCTCTTGTGGGACTGCGCACCCATTGGACTACAATCCCTTTGTGACTTATGTTACCTTATGAAAGGGAGGTGGGGTGATATTGCACCTCTTCATGAGGGGGTTACCCTCTCATGAATGACATGCATTATGCATTGTAATGGTTCATAAAGAGTTTACTTCTACATAAATGATAAGGTCCTTTTTCCCATTCTAAAAAGCGGACGGGTGAAGGTCTCTAAACACACGACAAAGGGTGTGAGAGCTCATCTTGAGAGAGAGAGAGAGAGAGAGAGAGTAGATCCACTCTCCCATTTGAGTTTTAAAGAGAGACACAACCCTAAGAGATAAATTGTTGTACGTAAGAGAGTCATGCTCAGATTGCTCCTCATATCACACATTACATTTATGGGAGTATTCATGAGCTTCCACCTCACTCGAGATTTACGATGTGGAACCAATTTTGGTAGGTCTAGTAGTTGTCGAATTTGCCTATGAAAGATGATCTTTTTTTTTTTCCAAATTTGTTCACTAAAACTTGTTTACAAACACTCATGTATGATACTCAGTTCTTAATTATTTAATTTTTTCTTCTGCTTCAGCCGTTGGACTGGTTTTTCCAATACATAAAGTAAAGTACATAACCAAGCTGGTTGTTCGATAATAATTGGGCTTCATTCACATATAAGGTAGGGTTACCTCCATCTCTTTCGAGATTTGAAACCACGTCCATGCTACGAGAGAATTTTTTATAGTATTTGGGGGAAGTTCTCAAGGATGAAGAATATGGAAATGGAGGTAAAATCATCTTGCTCAAGTAGATAAATAGTTGTTCCCAGCTTCAAATGCCATTCTGCATCTTTTAATGTAGGAATGAAGTGTTCCTAGGTTTTCAACACGAAATTCTTGAGTTCCAAAATGAAGTTAGGGCTATTTATGCTCGGATTTCTGTTGTTTGGATTGCTACTAAATGTCATGATCAAATGAATAATTGTCTAACAAAGACCTAAAGCACTTATGGTTTCTAGAAGAGGCGTCGGGTGTTCATGCCTTGAGCTAGAAAGCTCAAACCATTGCAAGTATAAAAAATAATAATAATAGACGAAATAGTAAATTTTATTTTATAATCAACAAATTCCTTAATGTTATTAGCCTAAACCTTTAAGATGCAAATCTCAAAACAAAAAACCCCCTGTTGTTGATGACTCTAGCAAAGCATATCAATACATGAATTGCATTTATTATTACCAATAATGATTTATTGATAACTTTGACAATGATGGTGGGGCTATTAAGTCTTCTATGCATCTCTTTAACAGATTTATAGAGTCTCAAGCTCTGTTAGATTTATTTATTTCAGAAGCAGTATTTACTTAGACCAATGGAAGCACTTCAGTTCTGTCCATGTCTAAAATTGATAGGTTATTGGTGTCTGGAGAATGGTCGGAATTCTTTCATATGGCCTCTGTCAAAGCCTTGCCCAAGTTGTCCTCTGATCATACCCCCATTATGCTCAGAACTAAAGTGGTTTCGGAAGGTCCTAAACCTTTTAAGTTTGAAATTGGGTGGCTGTAGGAGAAGGAAGTTATTGATGTGATTAAAAGCTCTTGGGAGAACACGATCTCCTTTGGCTCGTTAGACTTCCAACTTCATAAGAAGATCCTCAACATTAAGCATAAGTTGTTAGTTTGGAAAAAAGAGAAAAGATACTATGTCAGGAGACAAATTGATGATGTCTTACGTAGTACAAAGGAGTGTGACCTATTAATACAAAATTCAGGAGTATGGTCCCAAGAGACGATGGTGGAGAGAAGCTCTAAAATTAATGATCTACAGGAGCTTAGAAGAGTTGAAGAAATTTATTGGAAACAAAAGTCAAGAGTGAAATGGCTGAAGGAGGGGGATCGTAATACCAAGTTTTTTCATGCCACAACAAGTGCGAGATGTCGTTAAAATGATGTCTCTAGTTTGATGATCCAAGGATTGAATGTTGAAGATAGTATTGGAATGTCTAATGCCATTGTTAATCACTTTCAAAAAGCTTTCACATCTAAGGTGAAGCATATTTCTCATTTAAATAGGGTGAAGTTTAAGGTCCTACCATCAGATTCAAGGTCCTCCTTGGAAAGAGATGTTTCTATGAAGGAACTAAAAAGTGCGATTTTTTCATTGTTTGGGGATAAGGCACCCTATCCTGATGGCTTCCCTTTAAGTTTTTTCCATAAGTTTTGGAATCTGATTTGTGGTGAATTGTTGGAAATGACTAGGGGGTTTCTTAGGAGAGGTGAACTTTTTAAAGAGGTCAACTCCACCTTTATTACACTGATTTCTAAAAAGTCAGTCATTGTTACTCTTGGTAACATTAGACCCATTAGTCTTTTGACTAACCTATACAAAATTGTGGCGAAGGTTCTTGCGTAACGTTTAAAGGTGGTGTTACTAGCTATTATTTCAGGCCCCCAGTCAGCTTTTATCAAGGATAGATTGATTTTAGATTGTGCTTTGGTGGCACAAGAGTGTATTCATTCCAAAGTTATGAATGGTAGCGTTGGGGTGGTTATTAAACTGGATATGGAAAAGGCTTATGACAGGGTGGAGTGGAGTGATTTGCTAGAAATCATGAAGAATATGAGGTTTGGGGAGTTGTGGAGAAAGTGGATCTTTGAATGTTTGTCCTCAGCGCACTTTACCATTTTGTAGAAAGGTAGTCTGATTGGCTTCTTCAAGGCTTCTCGGGGTCTTCATCAAGGTGACCCTCTTTCCCTTTTCTTATTTACTATTTATGCAGAGTGTTTCAGTTTGTTTGTGAGAAATGTTGAAAGGAGTGGACATTTCACGGGATTTCAACTGACAAATGAGGGCCATGCATTTCTCATCTGCAATATGCAGATGGTACCTTGTTGTTCTGTGAGGCCTACATTGACCAGATTAGCAATATTGCTATCTTTTTGAGATGTTGTGAAGTTGTCTTAGGCAGTAAGGTCAATTTTGATAAAACAACAATAGTTGACATTAACTGTAGTGATGTTTTAGTCTAGGAAATGGCAGAGGTGTTGAGATGTAAAGTGGAGAATTTTCCCATCATGTATTTGGGGATGCCTATTTCAGATGGTTGACTCCCAATAGTTGTTTGGGATAAAATTATCCATTGGATCCAAGTAAAGCTTGACCTATGGAAATTTAAATACCTTTCCTTGGGGGGAAGAATAGTGCTGGTTGCGGTGTTCCTGTCAAATTTACCCATTTATCAGATGACCATATTGCAGATCCACTCGTCGGTTTCAATTTTAAGAAACTTTTTATGGGGTTCCTTTGCAGATACTAAAAAATTTCACTTGCTGAGATGGGATAAGGTATGCACACCTAAGAGAAAAGGAGGTCTAGGAATAAGGAGAGCGAAACTTGTCAATCAGGCTCTGCTTTGTAAGTTGTGGTGGAGGAGCTTAAATTTCAAAGACCAACTGTGGTACAAAGTGATTGCTTCAAAGTATGGTGAGGGTAGATTTGGTATGTGGGTAGGGTCGAGGAAAGGTACTAGAGAGATGTCTTGTTGTTGGAGATTTATTCATTCATGTAAATCTCTCATTCACAGGGACATACAATGGTCTTTAGGCGATGGACGCAATATCTCCTATTGGCATCACAAATGGTTAGGCTCTTCACCTTTGAAATACATGTTTCCTCTTGTATTTCTGAGGATGGCTAACCCCAATGCGCTCATCTCTGATTATTTTGAGCGCAGGGAAAACCCGATTATATGGAATATTAACCTTCCATGTAATAGGATTTCAGACTCTATCTTTACTGAATACTCTGACTTATTGATGCTACTTAATGAACTTTACATATCTCATACTGCTGCTGATGAGGTGGTGTGGGATATTGACAAAGATGGAGAGTATTCGATTAGGTCGATGTACCAATTATTGTTTCATGATTGTTGGAGATGGACCATGCCTGAAGTTTCCATTGGCTGGAAATGGCTTTTACCTCTTAAAGTGCAAGCATTCCTATGGCTGACAATTCAAAACAAGGTTCTAACAGTTGATAATCTCATCAAGAGGGGAAAGATCTTGCCAAATATTTGCCTATTATGTAAGGAGGATGGCGAAACAGGTGCTCATCTATTTCTCGATTGTTCATTCACTTCTAGAATCTGGAGTTGGTTTTTTTGTCTGCTTGGGGTTGCAATGGTTATGCCTCCAATGCTTGAGGGTTTACTATCAAATTTGTCACTTCCTTTTTTACCACAGCTAGGTTTGGTAATATGGTAAATCATGAGAGGCATGATCTTGTGGGAGGTGTGGAAGGAGAGAAAAGAAGAACATTTGAGGGGATATGTTTGCCTTATGAGAAAAATTTGGAAAAAATGTTGTATTCAATTTGGCTATCTCTCAGTGACAAAAGGTGGGCAAGACATTTCAGAAGTGGATGTGAGGAGAAATTTGCCAAATCTTTTTCAGATGGGTTTCATTAAATGTAGGCCTAAAGGGAGATGGGTGGCTCCTTTGATGGGGGTATTTAAGCTTAACTTTAACGGTAGTTGGTTGGGGAACCCTGATTTGGTGGGCTTTGGAGGAGTGGTTAGAGACTGGAATGGTAGTATCGTCTTTACTTATGTTGGTCCTCTCGGTGAAAGAACTGCTAACTATGCAGAGCTTCGTGCACTTCTTCATGGTTTAAAATTTCTGGTGGCTAGGAATCTAGGTCATTATTGTATCATTGAAGGAGATTCTCTAAACGTCATCAATTGGTGCAATAGGAAGCAGAAGCCTCCTTGGGAGATGAGATCGGTGTTGTTATAGATTTGAGATCTTGCTAGTTCCTTTATTTTCTCCTTTATGCATGTTTATAGGGAAGCTAATGGGTTGGTTGATTTTCTTGCCAAAGGAACCTTTTTATCTGAGACGTTGGTCTCTGACTCTGTAATCTCTTTCTAGAATATTAATATAATCTCTGAATTTCTATAAAAAAAAAAAAGAAGAGAAGATAACATTGATAATAAAAGAAGGGAAACATTGATAATAAAAGAAGGGAAATTTATCAATATGCACCTCATTTTTTAGATGTTTAACATTTTACCCTTTTTCTATAATTCAAATTCAAAATCATGTGTATTTTTATTTTTATTTTGAAATTAAATCAAAATATATGGGCAAAATGTTAAATAATAAATATCTTAGGTACATTTTTACTAATTTTCGGTAAAAGATAAAGCAATAGAACAACATAAAACAAGAATTAATTGATCTTATTTAATAAAACTATTTTAAATCTTAAGATATATGATATGTGTAAAGTTAAGAGTGAGAGGTTCAACTAATATTCAGTAGCAAGGATTCCTCATTTGATTTTGCAAGAGTGAATGAGAGTGGGAGTTAGCGAGACATTGGGAATGTTTGGAGTTAGAGAGAGAGAGAGAGAGGAGGGAGAAAGAGTGGGTTTGGGAGGTTTTAGGGTTAGAAAGAGAAGAGATAAATTGGGGTTGTGATAGTTTGAGTTTGAATGGGCTTTTAAGCCCTAACTCCCTAGGGTAGTTCTATTTGGAAATATCAAACCGTATTTCAAAAAAAGAACAAAATGGGGCTGCAATCCAATATTGGAGATATCAGATTAATCCCAACTTAAAAAAATAGTATAAATATGAAAAATTAGAGTGCTCTAACATTAAAGAAGTACTATAGTCCAATATTGAGCAGCGCCAAAAATATGGTTGTTTGATATATGCGGCGTTGTTCTAGCTCATAGTTCACGCATTTATTAGAAAAAACAAAAAAGACCAGTTTGATGTTTGCAATATCGAACTAGGGGAAAAATAGAATAAGAACACAAAAAGGACCTCAACATAAGATTTGGGAAGTTGTGGACTATCTAGTAATTTTACATATGTTTTATGGTTTATATGTAAATTTATGAAGCATTCATTATATAAAGAACCATTATGAATGGACATATCATCTAATATCTAATGTGCAAATCATGTTTTCACCCCCATCCATTATACCACATTTCACTTTCTTTATGACCTCTGTTACATGTTTGGCAATGGGACTATCCTAAGCTTATTCCAGGGTAAGGGCCCTGGCCCAGTCTTGACCCCTTGTTGGGTCCAGACCGGCAACGGTAAAAATAAAAATAAAAAAGAGAGAAAACAAGGTTGGGTCGAGTCAGCTTTGTTGTGGCACTGGCCTAGGCTTATCCCTTGAGGTACAAAATGTTTAAGCCTTAGTTTTTAAGAATTAAGCCAATTACGCTTGACCTGGTTGACTTGACAAAGCTGGGCCCCTTGGCCCATCAACAACTCCACTCACGTAACCTTTTTTCTTCCCCTTAAATTTATAACATGAGCACCTCCCCCGACTTTCAATGTCTCCTAGTGAATATCTTATCAATGATAATGCTCTTTCCTTTTTGAAAGTTGGCACATAAAAGGATTGGTCATGAACAGCCATGGATTGCTCCTAAAGAACAGGGATTACCCATTACCATGGTGGATGAAGTTGGAGGTGATCATTAAGTTACCTATCCTGTTCCAGTATCGGTTACCCTCTCTTTTGGTGGCCATATGGATGTAGGATCTGAAGAAGAAGTTGATTTTGTGCCTCCATTGGATGTCATGGAGTTTGAAAATGATGGTGATATAGAAGATGAGATGCTTGAAATACCTGCTACAAATCAGTTAGCCCATATTCAGGAGCAGGTTGAAGTGATTGTTGGTGTTTTGAATGATAATGGTAGATTGTGAATTCAGGAGAGACAAGGCATATAGCGAGGGATGAGAAGGGCTCCTTAAGCTCCAAACTTTATTAGTTGGAAGAAAGAAGATTTTTATGGGGAATTGCGCCTCAGATGATGTGCTAGGGGTTGAAACTTACCAACTCCGATTATGAAGTGGTCAACTTCTAGTTTTGAATCAAGAATATATGGACATGTTTAAAATAATGGGAGCAGACTTTGGAAATGCCATGCCCGAAATTATAGAAGCTATGAAGAAAAGATTTCGAGAAGATAATATTGAGTTTGAGAATGATAAACTCATTTATGAAGAAATTGAGTTATAATATTCGAGACGGTGGTTGAAAACTCAAAAGGAACAGCTCCTGTGAAAGTTAGATGGTATTCCGCTCGTTTAGTAGAAAAATCCAGGGCACAAAATGGTGTGAAAATTGTTGAACACCTACCTGTAAATACTGTGATTCTAAGTAGCAGTGATGATGTTATTATGGAGTTTGTCGATGATTTTCCCATTGTCAGGGTCGGCCAATCATCAAAGTCATATGAAGATTATTAGTTGGAATGTACGGGGTCTAAGGAGTGAGCACATAAAAAAAGATGTATCCTTTTTTGTGACGAAGGAGAAGCCAAATATCCTTATTCTTCAATAAAAAAAACTCCCAAGTTCAGATGTCTTGTATGCTCACTCTATTTGGGGACATAGTTCTAGTAATTTTGTAGGTATAGATGCAATAGGTAATTATGGGGGTTTACAGTGTATTTGGGATTCTTTTGTTCTAAACATGGTGGATATTAATGTTAAAGTTAGAATCATAGGTATTGTCTTGTAGGGCCCTTTTTGTTCGTTTAGATTGCTACTCATCAATGTGTATGAACCCAATGATATTTCACAAAAAGCTGGTTTGTTTCTGATATTTCAAACTTAATATCTAATTGTGGTATTCGTGTTTGTGTGGGGGGTGATTTCAAGTTCATTAGATGGTATGATGAAACTGCTTCCAATATTCCAATGAATACTTCCCGCTTCTTTTTAATGGTTTTATCTAACGAAATGAACTTTATTGATCTTACTTTGAATGGTGTTGAGTTCACTTGGTATAATAACAATGTCCATAACCTTATTATGGATAGGTTTCTTGTCTCAATTTATTGGGAATCATTTTTTCCTTTGGCAAAAACAAATGCTTTGGGAAGATATTCTTCTGAACATATAGCAATTCTTCTTCAAATTGAAAATGTGTTCAATGGACATAGGCCTTTTGGAATAAATGTTGTGTGCTTCAGTTGTGGATATTGTTAGAAATACATGGATTAGTACTACTGTTACAGGATGAGCAGACTATATAATCTTTAATAAGTTAAAGGTTGTTAAGAACAAACTAGTTCAATGGAAGAGGGAGAGGAATTTTAGCTTAAAAATGAGAATTGAGGACACAGTGAGTCGTATCCAACTTATTGATACAGTAGTGGAGAACAATGGGGCGGTATCTTTAGAGTTGGCCAATGAAAGAGTTAATCTACTTAATGAGATGCATGACTTAATGAGAATGGATGTGATTTATTGGAGGTTGTCATCTAGTGTAAAATGGATTAAGGAGGGATTTAAGCACAATTTTTTTTCATTCGATTGTTAATGCTCGACATAGACAAAATGATACTTGATGTATAGCTTTTGATGTTGTAGGACATAATGATATTACTACTTGGGAAGATGAATTTGTCAAACACTTTTAAAAGGCTTTTTCTAGTGTTTCTTGTAGAGTTCACTTAGAGGTAGTGCCTAGTGTACTCCCACAAGATATTTCTCATGATTTCGAGAGGGGGGTTGATCTGGAGGAATTACATAATGTTGTTTTTGCTCTACCAGTAGAGCTCTTGGGCCTCATGGCTTTCCACTTTTATTTTTTCATAAGTTTTGGCCATTTAGTCAATGAAGATATTTTGTTAATGGTGAATGAATTTATGCATAGTGGACACTTGAATAAGGGTATTTTCTATACTTTTATTGCATTAATTTTCAAGAAGTCTACTATTGTAGGTGTTCACAATGCCAATCGGGACGATCGCATAATGAGAATCGACCATATCCGAACTACAAACTGATTTTTAAAAGTAATAGAGAGTGGGGACAATCATATTCTGATTTAAGGCCAGATCTACTAAAAAATGAGTAGATCTGATATCAAATCAGTGGCAAAGCCAGCAATGATTCAAAATGTGAAATACTACTTAAAATGAAATAAAATTGATTTAATTCTAATTAATAAACAAAAAAATAAAAGGAAGTGAAAGAAGAGTAAAATATACTAAACTGTACGTATCAGGACCAGCTGCATTTATGTCATACGTCCTCTTTTGTTTCTCTTCAGGTTTTGACCTGGCCTTGATTTAATTGGATGGTTTTTTTAATCTAAGGATTACATGTTTAATGGCTTAAAGTTAATGTTTTACTATATCTAGGGTTTTCTCAAGCTCTTCCCTCGTATCTCAGAGTCTCAGGTTTTTCCTGACACACAAGTTAATAAGGTCTAACCCAAAAATGGGTCCCAAAATCACCTTTTCAAAAGACTCAGATCCTATCAGAGTGGGCATAGAAAAAAGTCAACCGATTTGACAACTAAAACTGCCATTTCGTGTCGCCCAAACCAAATCTACTAAAAAATGGCAAATTCTAGTTCTAGGTTGATTTTTGGGCTGTTGCAATGCTGCATGTCAAAAATCAGCCGATTTGGTTCAATCTAGGGTGGGTGACATTGGTGTCACTCAAACCAAATCTGCCAGAAATTAGCAGATTCTTGTCGAGGTGAATTTTGGTGTATTGGGATGCTGCTTGCCAAAAATCAAACGATTTGGGCTAGTTTAGACTGGTCGACCAAACCAAATCTACCGAGAATTGACAGATTCTTATCTGAGTTGATTTTTGGCCTATTGTGATGCTGCTTGCAAAAAATGACAGGATTTGGTTTAGTTTGGGCTGGGAGACATGCCAAATCTTCCTAGAATTGATAGATACTAGTTACGGGTTGATCTAGAGGCTTATGAAATGGTTCCTGCAAAAACTTAGGTACAAATAAGGTACTTTGCTAGTTTTTACTTGATTTATTACTGAAACAGCATGTTCAACAAGATTCTGGGTCACAGAGAAGATAATATGGACTATGGTGGTCTATGGTCTGAGGGTTTATTAGGAGTGTGGTCCTAATGTTGTCTAGGGTTTCGAATTTGGGTGTTTTCAAAATGAGTTGTCTACAGTTGCTCCTCTTTGACGCTCCTTGTCCTTCAAGGGATGGGTGACTGTCAAAGAAGTAGACACTGCTAACATTTTAAATTATCTGATGTCACGTGATTAGAGGGCACACCAACATTTCCCTCCAAGACATTGCGCTGGCATTTTCATCCTAGGATTTTTTACGTGAGATGTTCTTGTGAGTTACACAAGCTTAAAACTCGAGTTGGATTTTCTGGCCAAAGCTTTTGACTTCAAAGATTTTCACTTTTAAATTCTTGAATATGGTATTTTCTTTTATTCCCTTAGGGTTTCCTAAGGTCTTCTAAAGGTTTTACTAGGGTAAGGTTTACCTGGTCAATTCCGAACAGAGGTGAGGCGGCAATACGGTATCATGATGTACGGGTGTCCAAGCTCCTTCACTTTTTAAAGTATCTCATCGAGGGTATAGGTCATCAATCAGATGGGCTTGAAAATTCGGCCTTTCCAGGTCAAGGACTCTACTTCACCTTCCTGAAGTTCGACAAGATCTGCCCTTGCAAGAGTAATGGGGAACTTTGGGGTGTTAGCCCCTCTATTAGAGAATGATCCCTTCTCATTGATCTGGACCACATCGATTTCTAATACATCGTTCTCATCATATTTGTGGAGTTCGCCACCTCAGGTCATGGTCCCGCACTCTGCTGCCCTCCGGCATGTCCGGTATGAGGTCAGGTGGTAGGGTCGTAACAATGTTGGTCCCACTTAGGTGGGTTGTCGAGGCTTTGAGGTGAAGGGGTCCATGTTAGAAGATCCAATAGATCCTTTTGGAGCTCTTGAAAGTAGTGACCACGAGGGAATATAAATTGAGTTGTGTCTTCTTCGTTGACTCCTACTTTGATTATATGGATGACGATGTTTCCCTTAGAATTGTTTTGAGCTTCTGTCTTTCCTGCCATTGTGGCTGTATTTTTCAGAAGAGGGTTTGTGAAGATACCCATCTTTTGATTAGGTTCTTCAACATGCTGACTTTTCGATGGGACAGTGATATCCCCCTATCGATCAACCGTTGAAAATTATAGCAATTTTGGGTGTCATGTGCATGATTTTAATGCCATTTGCACCACTTGCTCTTGTTTGTGACTTGGAATGGTGGCTCGGATGACACTGGAAAGCTAACCATGTTTTTGGATAGGAGTAGTTCAAGTACCTTTTCTAGTGGGTCCCTGAGAGGAGTGAAATTATCCTCCCGTCTTTGGTTGTTATTTTGAGTGTTGGCTCTAGGTCGACTCCTTTGATTTTGGTTTTGATAGTTGCATTGAGTGGCTGAACCTCGAGCTGAGCCATTAATGACAATTTCATTAACGTGACCTAAGGTATTCCCCTTGATGTTGTTGTTGTTGTTCTTATTTGACTTGCTTTGGGGAGTGGTTATGGGTTTGTTGTCGGGCCTAATGCTGAGGGGTGTTCCTTCAACCCTTTCATGGTGTGCCACTCACTCAATCATGGAGTTGAAAGAGTAGGGGATAAGACCTTGGCTGAAGAAGGTCCTGTATTTAGGAGCGGCATTATCTAAGGCCATGGGGATTTTAGCCAGGTCTGTGAGTGGACATTCGATAACCCTCATTGCTGCCTCACGAAATTGATTGATGAAGTCCTCAAAGGATTCTCCTGGATTTTTCTTTGTTGCACTGAGTTCACCTAGGGAGAGAGGTCTTGGTGTCGGTCCACGGTAGTAGGAGATGAATAGGTTAAACATTTCATCTAGAGTGATGTGCGGTTGAGTACACATCATTCTTCGATGCCAGTTCAGAGCCTCGCCGGACAACATTTGTGAAAATATGGCCTTCAGTTGATTTGGCCTATCTCATAAAGCTGAAACAGAAAGGAGGTATGTATGAACATGAGTATCTGGATCGCTCTTCCTGTTGAACTTGTTTCAGAATTATGGAATGAAATATCCGAAGGGCAGGTCCTTCATGCCTACGAGGGTCTCAAGAACATAGGCCTTCGGGGGTAAAACTTCATGAATGTCCAATATTACAAGCATGTCTTGCATTGCTTTCAAGGTGCCTTCATATTAGGCATTTAGCATGACGATAGGCCCACCAGTTAGCGGGTTCCCAAGTGTAGACTGATGAGTTAAAATTTGGGGTAGAGGTTGGGTCATATGGACCTGAGGTTGGTATGCTCCAGCCGTCGGGGTAGCTTGATATGTATGGGGCTGAGGGAAGTATTGCCTTATAGGTGTTACCGCAGGTGCTGAAATTGCATGGTTTATTAGACTGGATGGATCATTGGAATTGATTGAAGAACCGGTTGACTCGGTTATCCTAGGGGTTATCCTATAACACTAAACTGGTTTGAGACCGACGCATGTGCTAGGGCGTGATCAGTATATCCCCGGTCAACAAGACTTTGGAGGGCTGCTTGGACACCTATATCACCTATGGGCTGATTCAAGTCGATCTCTCTATTTTCTATGGCATTGAGGTTGCCATGAGCTGTGTTGTGGTGGCTCGAAGCCATATTAGATCCCTTAGACCTAGGTAGGTCTTGGTTTTGAGACAACCATGCCTTAGAGTTATCATGGTTTGAGTTATGGGAATGAGCATTTGACACTACATGAACCTCTTCCCTCACTCGAATTCTACTTTGGGTTCCAAAGAGCCCTTGCAGGATGACCCCAGGTCGAACCACTTGACTATTCAAAGTCTTTCAAGCAGAGCTAGCTTTTTGAGCAACAAAAATTTTAGGATCTGGAATTGATCCCAAAGACTTTGCCTCGAGTTGAAGACTTGGGCGACGAAAATGGACGGACCCGGTTTTTGGCCGTAATCCCATGGGATTGCAGCATACTGGTCCCTAGGTTTTGGAAGATTATGTTTGGAGTTGGTTCTAGAGCAATCATCATAGTCGCCCTGGGTGACTAACATGGTAACTTTTCCCTATTTGAACCTTAGATCTCGACTTAGGGCCCAACTTAGACTTTGACCTAGCTAGGCTTGATGGACTTAAGTTTGAATCCTAAACAGAGTAAGCCCAACCTAACCCAAGGGTAACTTTAAGTTCAGACAGAAGCTAAGACTTAGTTTAGATGGGCACGAGTCTAGACTAGATGGGCATGAGTCTTGGCTCGGATTAAGAAGGGGTCTAAGTTTGGACTTGGGTGTGCACCTGGTTCGGACCTTGACTACGCAGGGAAAGCCTAGACTTGGACCTAAAGGATTTCAAACTTGGACTAGGTGTGGACCCAGGCTGAGATCTAGGTGAGATTTGGTGTGAGCCTTGGCTCACACCAAGATGGAGCCTAGGTTCAAACCCGATTGTGAACCTGGTTCGGACCCAGTTGGGCTAGGCATAAGTCTAGACTTGGACCCATAAGGTTTCAAATTCCGACTGGGTATGGACCTGGACTAAGATCTAGGTGAAATTTGGTGTGAGCCTTGACTAGCACTAAGAGGGAACCTAGGTTTGGATTTAGTTGTGAACTTGGTTCGGACCCAGCTTAGCCAGGTACAAGCCTGGACTTGGACCTCAAAGGTTTCAAATTCTGACTGGGTGTAGACTCGGACTGAGATCTAGGTGAGATTTAGTGTGTGCCTTGGCTCGCACCAAGAGGGAGCCTAAGTTTGGACTTGGTTGTGAACCTATTTCGGACCTAGGCTGGGTTGACTATGAGCATCGATTCAGACCCAGCGGGGTTCAGCTCGGGCCAAAAGTGGACCTGGACTGAGATCTTAGACTAATCAACTATAATAAGCACACAAAGCACTCGAAAACTTTGCCCTAAATTATGGGTAAGGTAAGTTTGAGTGGGTTATAACTACAGAAATGCAGCTAGGCTGAGTGGGTCTCCATATAGGTCCTTGCTACCTGCTAAAGGAATCAACGAGGTCCTAATGTGTGTGGAGTTACTTTGAGGCTAAGGATTACGGAGGGGGCGCTCATTGTGAAAGTTACGTGAATCCTAACAGCCTCGGCACTCAAGGCTAGGTTCCCCTGGCGACAATTAATGCTAGATTTTGAGGGTTTTCAAAAAAAAAATTGGTTTTCCGAGCTTCCCCGGTCCGTTGTGTGCGATGGTATGTAAAGAAACAGACAAGTGAAAATAAAGTGGCATAAGCAAACATATAGAAAGAAAGAGATGTGAGCAGTTGGTAAAAACAATGCCAAGTGATGTTTGCTTTGAGTCGAAGTTCAACTGACTGAGAGCACAGCTCAGGTGTGGAAGAAGGTGTGCAGTGTCACACCCCAAGAATTTACAATACTGTTATTCCTGAGATGTGACAGACAAAACATATACACATCTATTGATAGGACAAATTTACAGTGGCGAGGTCTTACAAAGTAACAAAAGAAAGCTAGCACAACAACAATATCTTCCAAGGTTGATCTTGACTAGCACTCAAAATGAATCCGCAGTTATCCTGAAAAAATGTTTACCATAGCTTGATGAGTTTGGCTACTCAGTAAGTGATCATCATAATCCTAAAAATAATCATGATTGAAAGATATCAATATTTTCCAAAATGAGATCTATTAATAGAAATGCATCAACAGTTTCACTTTCAATAAATGCATACTTAAGTATAATCCGAGTAATTGAAATGCTTATAACACTTTTAACGGCAGTGCATAATTCAAAGGATTTCATAAAATACCCTACTGGCGTCCGAAGTAGGTCACCTATATACCCCATCAGCGTCCTGATGGGTCCACTTAATCCCTATCGGCGTCCCAGATAGGTCCACTTAATCCCTGCAGGTCCACTTATACGTCACCGGCGTACCGGATGAGTACCGGAGTCCCAGATAAGTCCACTTATACCTCACCGGCGAACCGGATGAGTCCACTTGCATACTTAAATTATTTCTAAATCTCTTTAAACATTCGAAAGCAGCAATATCATGTACTCAGCATATCACTGAAATCATTACTATGAATTTCACTTAAACCATTAATAACAGTCACTCTCTATAACATTTCAAAAATAACCAATCAAATATTTTGGGCTCAAATTTAGAAAGGTAGCAGTTTGTAAAGGCATTCTCGCATAATTGCCAATTTAATATGTATAGAAAAACTCTTATAGAAATTCAAGAATACGAAATTATCACAATTTATGGGATATCAATCCACAAATAAACATTTCACAACAATACTATAATCAATTGTAAAATGTCAATTTTTAAATAATAAGGCAGTCATTTGCACATGAATTTTTCAATGTCTAAATATTCAAAACAGTAGAAAGAAATATCACAATTTTACTAAAAGCAGAAATATCACATTTATTTCTAACAATAGACAAGAAAAATAAATAAATTTATTTCTAAGAATTTACAGCATTTAAAATTTCTAACATAGATAAAATATCACAATTTTTATTAAAAAGATTATTTTTCAAGATAATGAGGTCACGTGTGCATAAAATTTATCGCGCCTAAAATTCATGATAATAAGCAGAAATAATTATTTCATTTCATTTTTAAAAAGAATGGATTATTTTTTGAGACAATGGGGTCACTTACACACAAAACTTATAAAATAAAGATCTTGGATGGGAATATCACTATTTATTAAAAACAGACTATTTTTCAGGAAGACGATGTCACTTACCTACAAATATTTGAGAGGGAGCTTCCGATAAAAAATTTGGTTCGAGAGAGGAGTTTACTGTGTTTCGACCAGAGAGAGAGAGATCTCAAAATTTTCTAGGGTGGGAGTGCTCACCTCCCCTATATAAATTCTTATAACGTATTATTATATTATTTTATTAGGCTCTATCTCATACCTGAGGTGTTGCGTTAAGAGTCTGTTTTTAACATATGAAAACCACGTCCACTAAAGGACGTGGCAAGCAGCAAGCAAAAGTTTAAACCAAGTAAAAAATTTTGAAAATAGTGATGGTCCTCAAGGACCATCATACTCAAACAGACCATCACCTATTTAAAAGTATCTTTTCTCTTCTTCTTTTTTTTTCTTTTTTTTTTTTTTTTTTGAAATTTTAGGATTGTTACATGCAGTTATAGAAAGTGGAACCTAGCACAGTCTGTGCCTAGCCGAGTGTGGTCGAGTCGAGGATGACTCGATCAAGGCACCGTCACAAGAGGGTGCAAGCGACCCTCGATTTTATTATCATTATTTAATTTCACTCTCTAAGCAAGTTAAACTTAGCATGAGAAAAACAGGGAAAGCATGAATGGAGAAAGAATAAAATAAAACAAAATAAAATAAAATAAAACATGTATATGTTAGATCTGAGCCTGTTTCCTAAAAATAAAAAAAATTATTTTGAAACCAAAATATGTGAGAAGCCAGAGAAAAGGTCATGGAACAGGTGTAACAATCCTAAAATTTCAAAAAAAAAAAAAAAAAACAGGAGAAAATATGCTTTTAAATAGGTGATGGTCTGTTTGAGTATGATGGTCCTTGGGGACCATCACTATTTTCAAAAGCTTTTGCCTTTGCCTTTGCCTTTACTTTTTCTTTTGCCTGCTTTTGCCTCCTGCTGTTTGCAGCTGGCCATGTCCTTTAGCGGACGTGGTTTTCGTATGTTAAAAGCAGACGCTTAATGCGACACCTCAGGTATGAGGTAGAGCATAATAAAATATTATAATAATACGTTCTAAGAATTTAAATAGGGGAAGTGATCACTCCTACCCTAAAAAATTTTGAGATCTCTCTCTCGAACCGAATTTTTTTATCGGAAGCTCCCTCTCAAATAATTGTGGGTAAATGACATCGTCTTCCCGAAAATTAGTCTATTTTTAATAAATAGTGATATTTCCGTCTAGGATCTTTATTGTATAAGTTTTGTGTGTAAGTGACCTCATTGTCTCGAAAAATAATCCATTCTTTTTAAAAATAAAATGAAATAATTATTTCTGCTTATTATCATGAATTTTATAAGTTTTGTGTGTAAGTGACCTCATTGTCTCGAAAAATAATCCATTTTTTTTAAAAATAAAATGAAATAATTATTTCTGCTTATTATCATGAATTTTAGGTGCGATAAATTTTATGCACACACGACCTCATTATCTTGAAAAATAATCTTTTTAATAAAAATTGTGATATTTTATCTATGTTAGAAATTTTGAATGCTGTAAATTAGAAAAATAAATTTATTTATTTTTGTTGTTTATTGTTAGAAATAAATGTGATATTTCTGCTTTTAGTAAAAAAATTGTGATATTTCCTTCTACTGTTTTGAATATTTAGACATTGAAAAATTCATGTGCAAATGACTGCCTTATTATTTAAAAATTGACATTTTTACAATTGATTATATTATTGTTGTGAAATGTTTATTTGTGGATTGATATCCCATAAATTGTGATAATTCCGTATTCTTGAATTTTTATAAGAGTTTTTCTATACATATTAAATTGGCAATTATGCTAGAATGCCTTTACAAACTGCTACCTTTCTAAATTTGAGCCCAAAATATTTGATTGGTTATTTTTGAAATGTTATAGAGAGTGACTGTTATTAATGGTTTTAGTGAAATTCATATTAATGATTTTAGTGATATATTGAGTACATGATATTGCTGCTTTCGAATGTTTAAAGAGATTTAGAAATAATTTAAGTATGCAAGTGGACTCATCCGGTTCGCCGGTGAGGTATAAGTGGACCTATCTGGGACACCGGTAGGGATTAAGTGGACTCATCCGGTATGCCGGTGAGGTATAAGTGGACCTGCAGGGATTAAGTGGACCTATCTGGGACGCCGATAGGGATTAAGTGGACCCATCAGGACGCTGATGGGGTATATAGGTGACCTACTTGGGACGCCAGTAGGGTATTTTGTGAAATCCTTTGAATTATATACTGCCGTTAAAAGTGTTATAAACATTTCAATTACTCGGATTATACTTAATTATGCAATTATTGAAAGGGAAACTGTTGATGCATTTCTATTAATAGATCTCATTTTGGAAAATATTGATATCTTTCAATCATGATTATTTTTAGGATTATGATGATCACTTATTGAGTAGCCAAACTCATCAAACTATGGTAAACATTTTTTTCGGGATAACTACGGATTCATTTTGAGTGCTAGTCAAGATCAACCTTGAAAAATACTGTTGTTGTGCTAGCTTTCTTTATTTACTATGTAAGACCTCGCCACTGTAAATTTGTCCTATCAATAGATGTATATATGTTTTGTCCGTCACATCTCAGGAATAACAGTACTGTAAATTCTTGGGGTGTGACAGTTATGGTATCAGAGCAATAGGTTTAAGATCCTTAGGAAATTTAAAAAGAATGTACTTAAAAATCACCCATATGTTGGGACGAGGTTGGTGAAAAAAAGCTTTTGGGGCAAGAAATTGTCTAGATAACCACAGATAAAAGAGCATTAATTCGTGAAAGGCTCAAGACAGCTCAGTGTCGGCAAAAGAGTTATGCCGATAACCGAAGGAGAGATCTTGAATTTGAGGAAAGTGATCGAGTTTTCTTAAAAATCTCACTAATAAAGGGCATTATGAGATTCGGCAAGAAAGGAAAGTTGAGCCCACGTTACAACGGACCATTTGAAATCCTGGAAAGAATCGGAGGTGTCGCTTATAGACTTGCCTTACCACCCGAATTGGCAAATGTCCATAATGTCTTTCATATATCTTCACTACGAAAATATCAGCCCGACCCGTTCCATATCTTAAAATATGAACCTTTACCAATCAGGAAGGACCTATCCTTCATTGAGCAGCCAATTTTGATACTGGATAGAAGGGTGCAAGTGTTGCGTAACAAAGAGATTCCTTTAGTCCGTGTATTATGGCAGTACCATTCAAGAGAAGAGTCGACTTGGGAACGAGAAGATGAAATCAGAGAAAAATACCCCTATCTTTTTCAGTAATCAGGTACACAAATTTAGAGGACTAAATTTCTTTAAGGGGGGAAGAATGTAACAATCCTAAAATTTCAAAAAAAAAAGAAAAAAAAAAAAAAGAGAAAATATGCTTTTAAATAGGTGATGGTCTGTTTGAGTATGATAGTCCTTGGGGACCATCACTATTTTCAAAAGCTTTTGCCTTTGCCTTTGCCTTTGCCTTTACTTTTTCTTTTGCCTGCTTTTGGCTCCTGCTGCTTGTAGCTGGCCATGTCCTTTAGCGGACGTGGTTTTCGTATGTTAAAAGCAGACGCTTAACACGACACCTCAGGTATGAGGTAGAGCGTAATAAAATATTATAATAATACGTTCTAAGAATTTAAGTAGAGGAGGTGAGCACTCCTACCCTAAAAAAATTTGAGATCTCTCTGTCGAACCGAATTTTTTTATCGGAAGCTCCCTCTCAAATAATTGTGGGTAAGTGACATCGTCTTCCCGAAAATTAGTCTATTTTTAATAAATAGTGATATTTCCGTCTAGGATCTTTATTTTATAAGTTTTGTGTGTAAGTGACCTCATTGTCTCGAAAAATAATCCATTCTTTTTAAAAATAAAATGAAATAATTATTTCTGCTTATTATCATGAATTTTAGGTGCGATAAATTTTATGCTCACACGACCTCATTATCTTGAAAAATAATCTTTTTAATAAAAATTGTGATATTTTATCTATGTTAGAAATTTTGAATGCTGTAAATTAGAAAAATAAATTTATTTATTTTTGTTGTTTATTGTTAGAAATAAATGTGATATTTCTGCTTTTAGTAAAAAAATTGTGATATTTCCTTCTACTGTTTTGAATATTTAGACATTGAAAAATTCATGTGCATATGACTGCCTTATTATTTAAAAATTGACATTTTTGCAATTGATTATAATATTGTTGTGAAATGTTTATTTGTGGATTGATATCCCATAAATTGTGATAATTTCGTATTCTTGAATTTTTATAAGAGTTTTTCTATACATATTAAATTAGCAATTATGCTAGAATGCCTTTACAAACTGCTATCTTTCTAAATTTGAGCCCAAAATATTTGATTGGTTATTTTTGAAATGTTATAGAGAGTGACTGTTATTAATGGTTTTAGTGAAATTCATATTAATGATTTTAGTGATATATTGAGTACATGATATTGCTGCTTTCGAATGTTTAAAGAGATTTAGAAATACTTTAAGTATACAAGTGGACTCATCCGGTTCGACGGTGAAGTATAAGTGGACCTATCTGGGACACCGGTAGGGATTAAGTGGACTCATCCGGTATGCCGGTGAGGTATAAGTGGACCTGCAGGGATTAAGTGGACCTATCTGGGACGCATAGGGATTAAGTGGACCCATCAGGACGCTGATGGGGTATATAGGTGACCTACTTGGGACGCCAGTAGGGTATTTTGTGAAATCCTTTGAATTATGTACTGCCGTTAAAAGTGTTATAAACATTTCAATTACTCGGATTATACTTAATTATGCAATTATTGAAAGGGAAACTGTTGATGCATTTCTATTAATAGATCTCATTTTGAAAAATATTGATATCTTTCAATCATGATTATTTTTAGGATTATGATGATCACTTATTGAGTAGCCAAACTCATCAAACTATGGTAAACATTTTTTTCAGGATAACTACGGATTCATTTTGAGTGCTAGTCAAGATCAACCTTGAAAAATACTGTTGTTGTGCTAGCTTTCTTTATTTACTATGTAAGACCTCGCCACTGTAAATTTGTCCTATCAATAGATGTATATATGTTTTGTCCGTCACATCTCAGGAATAACAGTACTGTAAATTCTTGGGGTGTGACAACAGGGCTCTAGGGTGCCGGGATGTTTTGAGGCCTCTCGATCTCGGTGACACAAGTGGTGCCACTAGGCCCAGTCTGGGCGGTCAGGGGATGCCGCGTAGGGTTCTGAGCTGGCAGTGCCACCCTAGGCAAACTGGGTTTCAGGGTTTCAAGTAGAACTTGGGCCTTGAACCCAGTTGATTTTGGTTATTTTATTTTATTTTGGGCCCTGAACCCTCGCCCGTATTAAGACCGACTCCGTTTATATCGTACATCCTCTTTGTTTCTCTTTAGGTTTTAACCAGCCCTTGGTTTGGTTGGATGGTTTTCTTAACCTAAGATATGCATGTTTAATGGCCTAAAGCTAAGGTTTTCCTAAATCTAGGTTTTCTTCTGGGTCTTCTCTCGTATCTTAGAGTCTCAAGTTTTTCGTGACATACAAGCTAATAAGGTTTAACCACAAAATGGGTCCCAAAATCACCTTTTTAAAGATTCAAATTGTACTAGAATGAGGATATCCAAAAGCCAACCGATTTGACAGCTCAAACTACCCTTTCGGGCAAATTTGGGCTGGGCGGCACGAATGTGGCGCCCAGACCAAATCTATTTAGAAATGGCAAATTCCAGTTCTGGGGTGACTTTTGGGATGTTTCGATGCTGCTTGCCAAAAACCAGCTGATTTGGGCCAGTTTAGACTGGTGTGGCCCAAACCAAATTTGTTCAGAATTGGTAGATTCTTGTCGAGCTGATTTTTGGGCTGTCTTGATGTTGCCTGCCAAAAATGACACGATTTGGATCAGTCTAGGCTGGGCGACACCAATTGTGTCCCCTTGGCCAAATTTGTCTAGAATCGGGATATTCCAGTTTCAGGTTGATCCATAGGCTTTTGAAATGGTTCTTGCAAAAAATCACGTAAAAATAAGCCGTTTTGCTAGTTTTACTTATTATATTACTAGAACAGTGTGTTCTGCAGGATTTTGAATCACAGGGCAGGCAGTGTGGACTATGGTGGTCCATGGTCTGGGGATTTACTGGGATAGTGTGATCCGAATGCTGTCTAGAGTTTAGAAAACCATCAAATTTGTCAGTTTTCAAAATGGAACGTCTACAACAGGTATAAATGATATTCGGCCAATCAATTTGTTAATTAGTTTTTACAAGATTATTGTAAAGGTATTGGCTGAAAGATTGAAAACAATACTTCCTATCATTATTTTTGGCACTCAAACTGCATTTATTAAAGGAAGGATGATTATGGATGGAGTATTGATAGCACATGAATGCATCCATGCAAGAGTTAAAAGTGGTTTTAGGTGAGTTTTGAGGGTCCTATTATCTCTCATCTTAAGTACGCAGATGATACCATTTTATTTTGTGGGCCATATGTTGATCAAGTTCTAAACATCAGAAGATTTTTAAGGTGATGTGAATTCGTAATGGGACTCAAAGTTAACTTATCCAAAACCTCAATTATTGGTGCAGGTTGTTAGTATGTGGTGGTGAATTAGTTGCTTGAAATCATGAATTGTAAGAAGGAATTCTTTCCAATTACATATTTGGGAATGCCATTATCTGATTGTAGATTGACTAAGGCAGTATGGGATCCAGTTTTGAAGCGTGCACATAAAAAACTGGACATTTGGAAAGCCAAACATCTATCTCTTTGGGGGAGAGTAACTTTGATTAAATCATCTCTATAAAATTTGTCAATTTATCAAATGACATTATTATGTATGCTTGGAGATATTATTAAACAAGTGGAGAGGTTGATGAGTTTGTGGGGTTCGAATAAGGAGGCAACAAAGTTTCGTTTGGTTAGTTGGATATAGTATGCACACCAAAGAATGATACAGATTTGTGTATTTAGAGATTGAAATTAGTTAATCAAGCATTGTTAGCAAAGTAGTGGTGGCGAGCAATGTAAAGTGATAAATGTCTTTGAAAAGAAGTACTTGAATCTAAATATGACTTAGATCCTTACCATAATATCATAGTTGGTAGTTTAATTGGTGGGCAGACATATGTGTGGGGGGCAATCTCTTCAATGAGAAGGTTAGTGATGGCCATTCTAGACGGGCAATATAATACATTGTTTTGGCATTCTAAATGGGCTAGTGATGTACCTTTTAAGCTATTATATCCATATATTTTTCAAAGAAGCACTAATCCTATGGCAAAGGTTAATGAGGCTAGTACATTACAAGGGATGTCAGTAGTTTGGAACATCAATTGTATTTACCATCGTATACCTCATATTGCGATGGAGCAGTAAATAGATTATTAAAACTCTTGAAAGGAATTCATATCTCTAGTTTTGCAAATGATGAGGCTGTGTGGGAGTTTGAAATGGATGGTATCTATCCAGTGAAATCAGCATATCAATTATGGTTTTATGATCATATTCAATGGAATCAACCTTTATTCAAGGAGATTTGGAAGTGTCGAATCCCCATAAGGTACAAGTTTTGATTTGGGTTTTGGCATAAAGAAAGTACTAACAATTGATAATTTAAGAAAGAGAGAGAAAATCATTGTTAATATTTGCCTTTTTTGTAAACAAGATGGGGAAAATGCGGACCACCTATTTTTGCATCCATATATTTTTCAGTTATGGTGCTGGGTAATGCAAAAAGTGGGAGGTCTTATGCCTCTTCCATCTTCGATTGATCACTTTATGAGTCAAATGCAGCTTTGTGGGACTTTGAAGATTGGTGGACTATTGTGAAATATTTTAAAGGAGCATTGGTATGGGAATTGTGGTTAGAGAGAAACTACATGACTTTTGATGGTGTGACATTGGAAATGAAGGAGTTAAAAAACTGAATTATCTTTAGTACATAGAGTTGGTTTTGAGTATCGAAGGTTGCGGTGTGGCTAGGGTAGATGTTGAAAATAACTTTGGCATTTTGGTTACCTAGAGTTTCATCAAGTTTATACTGCAATGTATATGGGCCCGCCAGGATTGGGAAGTTTGAAACTAAATTTTGATTGGTCATCATTTGGGAATCCAGAGTGGGCAGGGGTGGATGGGGTATGTAGAAACAACGAAGGTAATATTATTTTCTGCTACGCCGCTCTTTGTAGTTCTATGACTGCTAATCATGCAAAGATGTCGGCTTTATTACAAGGTCTATTAATTTGGAAGAACACATGTTTGGATAGTACTTTGCATATTGAAGGAGATTCTATCAACGTAATCAACTTGTGTAATTGCTAGTCAAGACCTCCATGGTGACTACGTTCTTTATGGCAAAAAATCAAGGATCTTACTAAGGGCTGCATATGTGTTTTTTCAACCTTATCCATTGAGAAGCAAACTTTATTGGGGATGATATGGCTAAAAAAGGAGTCTGATTAGATTCATTGATTGTATCTCGTCTGATTTGTTTTAACTTTGTTCATTGTAATCTTCAGGTTTATTAAATAAAATACATTTCTCTTGTCAAAAAAATAAAATAAAATGATAATGCTCTTTCCTTATCAGGGAAGTTACACCGTGCCACTATTTGATTTTTGAGCATGTATAGTGTGTTCTCTCGGGGAGGCTACCTCAAGAGTATACTATGCATTTACTCAATTAGGCAAAACACTTGCTTGATATTTTTTTTATTTTAAAATTTTAGACTTATCTAATTGTAACTAGATGGTTATTTTCAAAGGAAAAAAATTGGATTTTGAGTTCTTGAACATCTAGATCATTCCCTCCAAAAATTGGATGGTTTAAGTGAAATTTTGGGATGCCATTCCTTTGAGGCACGTAGAGAGTGAGAGTTAATCTTTTTTTTGTTTGAGGTTGGTTGTCGGGTTCTAGCGATCATTTGCCCAAAATTTGGGATCTAAAAGATATTTATTGACGACAGTGAAGTAAACATCGGCGTTTGATACACCGCCTAGGCTGAGGGCGCGATATTTAAAAGGAAAAAATAACACTAGTTATAGGATATTTTAAAAAAATAAAATAAACTTATGGGATATTTAAATAGAAAAAAATAATACTAGCTCATGAGATATTTGGAAACAAAAAATACCAATAGCTCATATGACACCTTTTGTCTATATGCCCACTTCATAATTTATTTTCAAGTTGTTTTATCCATTATTTCTCATTTTAAGTATTAATTTATTTATCTATTTTGTAATTTATTAAAGCTTATTTCAAATTTATGTTTCCAAATTTTAGATTTTTGTCCACACCAAGTATTATCCAATAGACCTATTTATTTGTGAGGGTCGTACCTTTTCTTTATCTCTATTAATGAAAAGGTCCAAAACTATATAATACATTTCTTTTTTTTCACTATAGATTTGAGTTAGAGAGATCAATTTTATTGCAATGAGTTACATTTTTAAATCCCATTTTGGCCATAAAATGAATGTAGTGGATACCACATTTAGACATGACACAAATTCCCAGTATTTATATATTTTCAATAAAAATAATACAAAAACATAATACAATACTACTATTTTTGGCAAAAACCTAAAAGTACAGATTTTTAAAAAAGGTTGGTGATGTTCTTGAACACCGAATATTTTGGATCCAGCCAATCCTCTAATATGAATCGCGTATCTGCCGATCCGATAACTTTTTACAGTGGGTTATCCGGGTAACCTTGGTGTCCAGTGTCCACCATGTAGAAGCCCAGATTCTAAGCACTTGAAATCCACGCAAAATTAAATGGCTAGCGAGGGGTTTGGCATGGACTCCATGAATTCCATCCCCTGCTGATTAAAATCACCAGTCGTCCTTTGAGCGCAGTACAGGTTTGGTACCAGTCCTTTAAACCCACGCAGTAGAGGTGGAGCGAGGCCGAAACATGGAGAGGCCACCCCATGACTACTCCGGCTTCGCCCAACAGGCGCAGCAGTCCCCGTTTGGGTTGCAACAGCAACACCACTTTCCTCAACCTAGCGCCACCAACACCAACCCCTATACCCCCTTCCCCATCAACCATCATCTTCCTGTCAACAACCTTCCCAATCCAGGCGCCCTCCAATTCCCCCCGGCCTTTCACCGCCCGCCGCCCCTGTCCCACCCTCCTCCTCACCTTCCCCCTTACAACCTCCCTCCACACCCCATTCCCCAACAACACCAAAACATCTTCCCCCCTCCCTTCTTCCATCCATGGGACCCTCCCCCTCCACCTACTCCCCCGCCTGCAGACCCCGAGCTCCAAAAGCGCATCGACAAGCTCTCTGAGTATGCGGCAAAAAATGGCCCCGAGTTCGAAGCCATGATCAGAGAGAAGCAGCAGGACAACCCCGGGTATGCCTTCCTCTTCGGTGGCGAAGGCCACGCCTACTATCGCTATATGCTATGGATTTGCACCCATCCGGCTCCTCCAAATTTCAACCCCACTCCTCTAAACCCTAACCTCCCTCCCATGCACCACAGACCCGCGATGGGCCCGGCCATGCACCACACAGGGCCTGCTGGGTTCCTGGGACCTGCTGGCCCTGGGTTCTTCGACCAGCACCGGCCTCCTCAGCTCCAAGGGCAGCCTCCACAGCCGTTTTTTGAGCAAATTAGGGGAGAGTTTGAGCAACTTCCTAAGGCTTTCAAGGGCTTGTCGGGGCCTTTGCCTTCGGATGTGGCCTCAGAGTTGGGTGGGGTTCTCAACAATTTGACAGGGACAAAGGAGTCCATTAAGGGGGCGAAGATTTGGTTTATGCAGCGGTCACCCTTTGCGCCAGCACTGGCAGAGGCATTGCGAGATCGTGTGCTTACATTGGACGACTCGGAGAAGCAGCTCCATATCATCTACCTTGCGAATGACATACTCTTTGACAGGTGCTCTTTCTTCATACATGCGGCCTTTGTTAACTTTTGCTTTTGAAGAATGATTTTGATTTTGTGATGATTTCCTATCTTTCGCGGATGACACTGCAATTTTTTTTTTTTTTTTAAATCTGTAAACCATCAAGTTTGGAACTTATTTTGTTGTACAAGGGAGGAAAAAGAGAAATAGGTTTATGCAATTTGGCCATGTTTGGATTAAGACAACGATTCAAGGTGATACATCCATGTTAGGATTAATCTTCAGTTATAATCTGCACTAAGGCTTTTACAAATTGGATGTCTTTTTAAGCAAGTTTGCATTCTAGTAGATAGGTGCTTGTGTCTGGATGGCCACTGAGTTTCTTATGTGGATATTAACGCTTCTGGAAATGTGTGAAATGCATTCCTTGAGCATATACTGCCGTTTGAAGACAGAAATTTTTTATTCATGGAAAGGGTTCTTGCTCCACTCATGTGCTCTAGTTTTGTGTTAGAAAATTTACTGATATGACTTAGCTTAGGTCATCTCCAGTCCGAAGGTTTAGTATCTAAACTACTGTTGATTAATGGTGAGATTGCGGTCTGTTTGACACAGGAATTGCTGTTCACAAGGCTCTAACGAATTAATAGCTTTTGCAGTTATAGCACCACTCATGATGATTTCTTTGAAATTATCTACAGACCCATTCCTGATGATTCCTTTGAAATTCGCTTTCATGGGCGATCTAATTGGAGTAAAACATACGTATCACTTCTTAATGTGGAGAAAATGACTTAGACAATGTTTTTTGATTAACATTTGCTATTTCCCTTTTGGTGGCATAGATCCCTTGTGTTAGAGAATTCAATGCCTTTAAGGGTTACTTCTTTGGGGTGATTTTTTTCTTTGTTTTTTGTGGAAGAAATAGCCTATGGTTGGATCAAGACTGCAAAGATAGACCTATGGTTTACTTTTCATCAAAGATATACCATCGAATTTGACGAAATCAAAGCTTTTCAAAATAGGGCAAAGTTTCCCATTTCTTTGATCTAGAAAATGTGAGAAGACAAATCATTTTCTCAAATCCATTGCGTTCAATATGTACACCTAGTGAGTTTTTAGCATAATTTAAAGTTTTGCATAAAAAAGCGGATTTTGGCCTCTTATTGCAAAGAAAATGGGAAATGGGGGGCAGATTTCCATCCCTTTTTATTTTAAAGCTCCACTGAACAGTACTCACGCGAGTCCTATAGTACTCACCCAAGTATAGCTGCCCATATCCCTGAGTATGTGCACCAATACTCGCCTCAGCAAGGTGCCGAGGCTGAGTAACTCAGCCGAGTTTAAAAACACTTTATGTGAGGGTTAAGAATTTGGCATGTACCATATGGATTGAGAGAAATTTCTCCCCCTAAGGAATTTAGATGCCCTTAGTCTTTCGCATCAAGTGCCTCTTCTGTTTTGCAGCGTTTTCTTTTACTTGGTCTATCTCTTGAAGATCACTGCCTCTGAGAACCCTTTTGTTCTTTGTGATTTTGTCTAGAGAGGCTGCATTTTTTCCATTGATTTTAATTTATTTGGGCTGATGTACCCACAAGACAGGAGTAGAATACCTTGTTTACCAAATATTAAGAGTAATCTGTTGCTCTATACTGATAAATGTAGGACTAAATAATGTACCTATAAAGATCAAATCAAGGATATAGTGCCTAGTGGAGGTCATGAATGGCTTTGCATGGTATTTTGACATAGTTGAGATGATATGTGTTCGAGAGCCCTTAAGTTGCATCATTTAGAGTTCTTTGGCGAAAACCATGGGGACCAGAAGCCATTAGGTTGCGTCATTTAGAGTTCTTTGGCGAAAACCATGGGGACCAAGTTTACATCTATTATTTTCTTAAAGAAAAGAACACATTCATTAGATCCATTATCCAATTGTTGGAATGTTGAAGTAATAATAGCCAAAATTTGTTGGCATTGGGCTAGTGATCCGTTTTACTTATCTCCTTGGAGTTGCTGAAATTGTTTGTCCACTAATCATGCTTTGAGGCATTGGTCGTGACTATCAATTTTGAATTCAGCATTTGAAACCTAGTTGGAACTGATGCAATATTTTCATTAGAATGTAATGTAAGAGCACAATGTAATTTTGTCTTGCGCACGGCCTTTTGGCTCATGACAATTAGAGGAGCAAAGAGTTCCTTTGTTACGGTTTGCTATTCATATGTGCAACCTCGAAAAAAGGAAATATTCAGAAGTTCTTGACGAAACTCATCATAAAAGAGATATTGACGAACAGTAAGGATTCACTAGGAAGATACTTGAGAGACATCAGATGTGCACTGCTATTCTCTAATTATAGGGTTAGCAAGAGGGTGGTAGCTTTGATACTTGTGAGATGCACGACCACATAAGGTGGATGAGGTCCTCTAGCATAGCTATGGAGAGGGGTCCTTATGGGTGACTGAGGGGAAGGACTCATGATGCTAATGCTTTCCGGCCAAACTGTGAGGTTGTGTGAAAAAACCTACAAGCTTCTGCATGAAAAAAATCTATTGCATAAAAAACACAAGCAAGATTTGAGAATGAAAATATGAGCATGGGTGTAAGTGTAGAAGTGCCAAAATGGGAAATATATGTGATTAAGATTCAGACTCCCTTGTCGGGACATGATCTGGTGCACTTGCATTGACCCTGTTGTTAGAGTATGAGCATCTCTCCATGGAGGAAAGTTGAAATTTGTAACCCTTGTTTTGGCCCCCACGGTAGGTGAGGACTGAAGACTCAGGTAAGTTCTTTTTTTGGTCCATATAAAGTGATGCATCAAATCAAGTTGCACTATTGGCGATCATCCAAAGGTTCACCATACGAAGACTCCAATTGAGAAACTAGTGAAAGAAATAATGTGGGTATATGTTAAATGTATATAGTCCTGTTGAAAGATTTTAAGCACTGGAAGTTGTAAAATATCCCATTATGTTTAAATATAAAATGAGGTTAAAGAAAGAATAAGTAAAGAGAATAAAAGTTCTTTGTTTTCATATCACAAAAAAAAGTAATCAAATAAGTTACCTCAAATATTTTGCCGAGTTCCCTTTGAAGAGATTGAATACAATAAATTGTTTGACACTTGTATGTTCAAGGCTGCACCATACTTCTTCTCTCTCTCTCTCTCTCTCTCTCTCTCTCTCTCTCTCTGGGATGGATTATCTGTCTTTATAAACCAGGCAAGAGTTCATCGAAGATGGATAATTAGCGAGAGAGAATGGGGTCATATCAGCTTCTTATGGGCATTTAACCTTAAGATTCCTATGTAGTATGTAGTTACAGGGAATACCTTCCAATGATTGGTTTTTTTGTTCCAACTGTAATCAGTACCCAAGATGCAAATGTCCATATTCTTGTCATATTCATCAGGTACAAATGCTCCAACATCTGCCACCTCTTGTATGCAACCCTTCTTTTTTGATTTCTCATGGAATACAACTTATGGCATCATTTTATGTTAAATCCTCTAAATGTTTACATTATACTAGATTGGCCTTAACTTATTTTCAGTTGTGTGAACATGGTCACTGTTTTAAATGAAAAGCTACTGTAAATGTGTGGCTTGAATTTTTACTAGTGACTTTACAGTTTATGTGCGTTGCCTTTGGATATGCACTGAGAAAGAGAGAAGAACAAACTATTCAAAGACAAAAATTAATATAGCATATTAGGTATTTATAATTAACATATAGATAAAATAGATTATTAGAGATTTTTCACTTCAAAGGAATAAGGCACCCTTTGGGAGCAATTAACACTTGATCACTACATGACTATTGCAATTAAATAAGTTTTTCTGTTTTTTTTTAAAGAGGTAAATAAGTTTTTTTGTTGAATTAAAAAGAACATTTTACTACAGAATATACATAAGACATGAATTAATTTTTATAAATCATTATTCTGGAATTATATTAGGATCGGACCCCTATCCTGATAACACTACTGGTGTTATTACCATTTAGCCTCTTGCCCTTTGTTCTCTATTTGAATAAGATAGGGGTCCGGTCATTTATGAGAATATTCCTAATGGGATTTTGGGGACTAATAGAAAGAATGAGATGGTCGTCATAAAAAATATGGGGAAAGGTATTATAGTAATTTGGAGCAATAATACATTGCAGGCAATTACCCCACATGCACATAATTGCATCAAAGCAAGTCAACATCCATGTTTCATAATTAAGGAACTGTTTCCTCTTGTTCTCGCATGAGGCTTCGTTCTTCTCTATCTTCATTCCAATTTTCTCTTTAAACTTTCTTCAACACGTACTCAATAAATCAAAAGCATGACCTTAACATCTTATCCATCCATGGATGTAATCTCTATCATGCTTGTCCTCATATATATCACTTCACAAACCAACCCCCCGCCCTTTGGGTTGGGGGGGGGGGGGGGGGTGATCTCCTCTTATCCTCGATCTCTCTCTCTCTCTTTCTCTTTCTAGACTGAAACAGTGTATCCAGCTATCCAAACAAGAGTCATTTGTGGGTGACAAAAAACAAAAACCAGACCAAAGGCCAAGAAAAGACAGCAGCATCGAAATAATAGTCCATTTTAAGGAAATAAATAACACTGAATTCAAATAGCAAAAGAATCGCTGATACATTTTGGAGTTCACAATTTTAAGTGGAATGTAATTACTAACCTTTCTAAAGTAATGTTTGGTGCAACTCAAAATATTCATCATTATTTCTACGTTCCTGAATATTAGGACCAAGTATAAGAATTGATTTCAGTTTAATATAACAAAGAAATAAAATATGGTTTCTTATAACCAGCGTTTAAAAAATCGTCGAGTCGAACCGGACTCGCCCGGTTCGACTCGGATTTCACGAAAATGGACCGGATCGTTTCAAAAATCGGGAATCGTCCGGTTCTAGAGAGAACCGGACGATTCCGCACAGTGACTCGCCAATTCACTGTGCGGAATCGGCGAGTCCGTGAAGAACACGGGTTGCACAGTGTTCTTCACGGATTCTTTCAAATTTGTCATTTTTTGATCATTTTTTTTGTTTTTTTTGGCATGTGATCTGATTTGCAGGCTGTAAACAGCTTTATTCAGCTTTTTCAAGAATTAAATGGTGGAAAAATTGGTTGTTTTTGGATCACGAAAATTTCGGGGTTTAGGGTTTCCGCCTTTTCTGAAATTTCATGCCAAAAAATAGGGCATGAATCTTTCAAAATTTGTAGGCATTTTGATCTTAAAGCTGTGAATCAAAACCTTTTGTTACTAATTTGTGATAATCGTTGAGAAAAACAGAGTTTTTTAGAGATTGAAGGCTTCGGTTCACAAAAACAGGTAAGAACTTTGGGTTTTTTTTTTTTCCGCCATTTGATTTATTTCACGGCATATTTTGAACAAAATGAGTTCAATAATTAGGATTTTTAATCTTTATTGTGTCTAGTATGATTTAAAATTTTCAATTTTACGTAATCTAGTCAATTACAGCAAGAAATTTGATATGAACAGTGAGATGTCTGCGGAACCAAATTCCGCTGTTTTTTTTTTTTTTTTTCCGCCTTTTGATTTTGTTTTCATGATATATTAGAAATAATGTGTTAAAAATTTAGGTTTTTGATTCCTGATATTGTTGTTTATCAGAAAATATACTCAATTGGATGTAATTTATTCACTTAGAGGTGAATTTTTGAGTTAAAATCGCTTATGTAAAACGACTCTGTGAAGAACAATTTTTTTTTTTTTTGTAGCCCATGATAGAATTTTTGTAATCCATGATCGAATTTTTTGTAATCCATGATCGAAATGTTTGTTTTTTTTTCTTGTAATCCATGAACAAATTTTATTTTTTATTTTTTATTTTTGTAACCCATGATAGAATTTTTTGTAATCCATGATCGAATGTTTTGTAATCCATGATCGAAATGTTTGTTTTTTTTTGTAATCCATGATCGAATTTTTTGTTTTTTGTTTTTTATGTAACCCATGATAGAGTTTTTTGTAATCTATGATTGAATTTTTTGTTATCCATGATGTAAATGTTTTTTTCTTTTTTTGTAATCCATGATCGAATTTTATGTAATCCATGATCGAATTTTATGTAATCCATGATCGAATTTTTTGTAATCCATGATAGAATTTTCTGTAATCCATGATCAACTTTTTTGTAATCCATGATCGAAATGTTTGTTCTTTTTACTTGTAATCCATGATCGAATTTTTTGTTTTTTTTTTTTTTTGTAACCCATGATTGAATTTTTTGTAATCCATGATCGAATTGTTTTTTTCTGTTCTTGTAATCCACGATCGAATTTTTTGTTTTTTTATGTTTTTTTTTTTTTTTTGTAATCCATGATAGAATTTTATGTAATCCATGATCGAATTTTTTGTAATCCATGATCGAATTTTTTGTAATCCATGATTGAATTTTTTGTAATCCATGATCGAATTTTTTGTAATCCATGATCGAATTTTTTGTAATCCATGATCGATTTTTTAGAAAATTTATGATTTTTTTTTTTTAATCCATGATCGAACTTTTTGAAAATTTGTTAATTTTTTTTTTTAATCCATGATTGAATTTTTTGAAAATTTGCTGTACTTTTTTTTTTTTATTTCTTTTTATCCATGATCGAATTTTTTGAAAAATGATGATTTTTCGAAAAGATGTGAAAATCGTGATAAAGTTTTGATTATCATGATGTATTAAACCCAATTTTTAATTTTTATTGTTTGAGTTTGCTGTAATTTCTTTTTTTTTTTTCCATGATCGAATTTTTTGAAAAATGATGATTTTCCGAAAAGATGTGAAAATCGTGACAAGGTTTTAATTATCATGAGGTATTAAACCATATTTTAAATTTTTATTGTTAAAGTTTTTGTTGAAAAAATTGTATGTTGATGGATTATTTATGCAAAAAAATGCATGTTATTATATTTTCAATACAAAACTGTATTTTTTTTATCTGTTGTTCATGGATTTTTTAGTTGGAATGACTGATGTTAGCCGGCTCTTTGAAGAATTGTTTTTATTATTAATTTTTTAATGCAAAAAATGTATGTTCTTGATAATTGAGTTGTAGCCATGTTTGGAGCTTGCATTTTGTATTATTCTAAATGTTTGTAATTGATATGTACGAAAATATTATTGTCCTTTTGCAATAACAAATAACAACGAATATGACTACATGAACTACCGCAACATATTATCACTATATATGGTGATTATTTTTCTTTTTGAACTGTCAAGTTAATTTAAACTTTTTACATCTTAAAACAGTTGAATCATGTCAAGATCTACAGAAGACCCTGCATGGCAACATGGGGTCAGACTTGATCCCAACAAGAAAGACAAAATTATTTGTAATTACTGTCAAAGAGTGATAAGTAGTGGGATACATAGGTTCAAGCAACACTTGGCAGGGGTTAAGGGAGAAGTTTCTGCATGCACTAGTGTCCCTAGTAATGTAAAAAAACAGATGGTGGCAATTCTTAATGCTAGCAAAGGTAAAAAAATTGCCAAACATAGGATGAATGAGGAGATAGCTAGTTTATATACACCATCAAGCAGGAATGATACAGAAGAGCAATATAATTATGACCTAGAAGAGCAATATAATAATGAGCTGGACATGGCCACAAGATTGAGTTTACATGAACAATATCAGAGGGAATGTGGGTTTAGAATGCCTGGTGGGTCTAGCTCAGACATGCATGGTGGGCCTAGCTCCGATATGCATGGTGGGCCTAGTTCAGATATGCATGGCGGGTCCAGCTCGAGCATGTATGGCGGGCTCAGCTCAAATATGTATGGAGGGGTTGGTGGCAATATGTATCAAGGAGAATCAGTTGTTGAAGAAATTGTTTCTAAGTTACCTAGGAGTGCCAGTATTGCAGGTCATGGTCGTAAAGACCCATTTCTCTCAAAGCCTAAGTCACAACAGATGACCCTAAAAGGCATGGTTAAAGGTACAAGAAACATGTTAGGGAGATATGTTGGTAAATGGTTCTACGATAAAGGGATTCCCTTTGATGCAGCCAATAGCCCATATTTTCCACCTATGGTTAGTGCAATCCAGAGAGCCAGGCCCGGGGTAAAACCCCCGACGGCATATGAGCTCAGTGGGCCAATATTAGATGAAGAGGTAGAGGAAGTTAAAAAGTGGATTGAAGAATATAAACAGAGTTGGCCAAGGACAGGAATTACTCTCATGAGTGATGGTTGGTTGAATAAAGTTAGCAAAAAGGAGTTTTTAAACTTCTTGGCCTATTCCCCAAAAGGTACAGCTTTTTTGTCTAGCAAAGACGTATCAGGGACGAAGAAGGATGCAAACTTCTACGTACGACTATATGATCAGATAGTGGAGGAGGTGGGAGATAAGCATGTAGTCCAGTTTATTACGGACAATGCGCGTGCATGTGTTTCTGCGGGCAGCAAGTTGATGGATAAGAGGAAGCATCTAGTATGGACCCCGTGTGCTGCACACAGCATCGATCTTATGTTAGAGGAAATCGGTGAGATCAAAATTGTGAAGGAGACTCTTGATGAAGCAAGGTTGGTGTCGAGATTTATATACAACCACTCTAAAATATTATTTCTGTTTAGAGAACACTCTAAGAAAAAAGAGATAATCAGGCCTGCCATAACCCGTTTTGCGACCGATTACTTAGCTGTGGACTCCATTCGACAATCTGAAGGTGCATTAAAGAGATTGTTTACTTGTGAAGAGTGGTTAAATGACCGCCTCTCGAAGTCCAGTACCGGTATAAAAGTGGATAACATAATCTCAAATAGGCTGTTCTGGTCTCGATGTTCCAGTGTTGTAGAGGCCACTGCCCCTTTGGTCACGGTGTTAAGAATGGTGGATGCTGATAAGAAAGCTACCATGGGTATCCTTTATGAAGGTATTGAGAGGGCGAAATCAGCTATTGGGGAGAAGTGTAATTTTGCTAGCAAAGTGATCGAGATTATAGAAAAGAGGTGGAACACCAAATTCGGACGTTCAATTCATTATGCTGGTAAATATATATTTATATCATTACAATGTTTCAGTTTAAATCATTTTTTTATGAAATTGTAAATGACATTTTTCTACCTATATATTTTTTAGGTTACTACTTTAACCCAAAATTTTTCTATTTGACACCTGAACAACCCCACAAGATTATGGAAGGGGTCAGATACATTATTGCAAGGTTGGAGAGAAGCCATCGAAACCAAGTAGCAGCAATACAAGAGGTATTATTTAATGTTTGGGTAAGAATTTCATTGAGTTGTTATATTTGTGAGGAATAATGCACTAAAACGTAATATATTTGTTTTAGCTTGCTATGTATAGGGATGCTATAGGATCCTTCGGAACTAGACTTGCCAGAAATTCTCGAACTATGATGGATCCAGGTTATCCCCTCGCTAATATTTTGTTTATTCATATATTTAATCTTATGAATTGTTCTTGCCCTTACAATGCTTTTTACATTTTAATCCAGCTGAATGGTGGGAGATATATGGTACTGATGCACCTCACCTACAGATGATAACAATCAAGGTGCTCTCCCAGACATGTTCTGCTACTGGCTGTGAGCGCAACTGGAGTACGTTCCAATGGTTGCACACTACTAGGAGGAATCGACTCGCTTCTGAGAAGCTTCATAAACTAGTCTACGTTCATTATAATTTAAACCTTAGAGAGCGACAAATAAGAAGGAAGCTTGAAGACTATGGGCCGATAGACTTAGACACAATATTTGTCACAGACACAGCAGACCGATGGGTAGTAGAAGAGGAGGAGCCAGTGTTGCACAAGAGAGCGTTCATTGAGGCTATCGGTGATGAAGATATTGAAGAAAGTGATGAGCGGCATGAAAGAGGAAGCAGCCAGCCAATGTATCCACAATATGTCAACGATATTGCACCTAATGAGGGAGAGTGGGAAGGGGGTCTAAGAGAAAATGAGAGAGATGATGATTCTGAGGCCACCCTATCCCAGCCATATTATTCACATATCGAGTCCCAACAGCAACAGTGTAGGGATGAGCACGACAGTGCAGGTGAGCATGAAGGATGGACAAGCTTCGGGGATTTTGGATTGGGAACACAACAAAACACTAACACTCAGGGATTTGAGAATAGTCAGACGCCCGCTAATATCGATGATTCGTTTTTAGATCGAATCAATGAATTGTCAAACGAATTCAATCAATGGCACCAGCGTGACCAAGAAGAACAACAACGTCGTCTATCATTTTATTTTTAGATCGTATGTTACTAATTTTATGCTTTATTGTAGTCCATGTATGTTGATATACTTATTCCATGATAATTCTATGTTTATCCTTTTGTGTGATGTAAATTAAATGTTGAATGGCGGTTCATGCAGGGGAAGAACATATCAATATTCGCATATTCATTCAAAAACATGAAAATTCTTAATGGAGTATCCTCGTTTTTTATTGAATTCCTAAAAAACAATATTTATAATGAATTTTAATAATTTTTTCGGATTTTTTTGAAGCTTTATTCTGACCGATTCACCCGATTTCGATCCGGATCGCCGATTCGCTGATCCGGATCGCCGATTCGTCGATCCGGATCGGTTTTTGGAAAGCCCGATCCGGGTCACCGATCCGGTTTTTAAACCATTGCTTATAACTATTTTCATAGAAAAGTCAGGATATATTTTGTAGAGAATTTAAGAATACATTATAAGAATCTTGAAAATTGATCATAAACTATATTTAAATCGTATTTAAGAATACATTATAAGAACCTTGAAAATTGGTCATAAACTATATTTAAATCATTAGAAATTTCGTGGAAGATTTTACTGTATTTTTAAGTCCTTTAGAAACAGGAAATTTGAGTTATGATTGAAATTCAAAAGCAATAAAAATTCAAGATTTGAAAATATAAAAGATATTAAAACCAGTTTTATATTGATTTTATATTATAATTAGAAAGGAAAGCAAATTGGAAATGAAACAAAGAATGGCCACAATTTCTAAAAGTATTTCAAATTTTATAAATTTAATGCTCGAAATTAGTCATAAATTACATTTATTGCTTAAAACTGTGTACTTAAATTTATAAATTCTTTGAAATTAAAACGACAAGAAAAATTGGTTCCTTTTTTTTGTTGCCATGATATAACATGATTATTTCCTTGATATAACATGATTATTATCAAATATTTTAAATTTATAATAAAATTAAAATTAGTCATAACTATTAGTGAGAGAATTAGTCAAAAATATCAGTGAGAGAAAAGCTTAAATTAAAAATCTATTAGAGAACAAAATTTTGGTACATAATGCACCATACATTTATTTGAAATAATACTAATAATAATAATGTTTTAATAAAAATAAAAATAAAAATAAATAAATAATTTCAAAAAAAGAGTAATAACAGTTCATTAAAGTCCAAAAAAGGGAAATTTTATGTTGGAAATATTACTTTCCTATCGTTGTAGTAACAAAGGCAAGAAACCGACAAATAAGTAGGGAGTGATTGCAAAGGCTATGGCTCTATGTTTCTCCTCTTAATCCTAAGGTGACCGAGCAAGCACGGATGCTTTTCTGCAGATACGTGAAGGACATTTGCTCCATGTCTGTTAATATAGGCGTGAGGTGGCGTCGATGTTGGTCGTCTTGTCCCTCCTCATTTGGAGACAAGTGGGGACCTAACCCCATCACGGGGGTGATCGGGGAGCTTAAAGGCTGTTACTAGCCTGTTGTTCTCTCCTTTCACTTGTCTGGCAGAATTGGATCTGTTCCGGCTAAAAAAGCGGTACACCTTTTGTTACTAAGTACGATGTCGGGGATGTCCGAGTATAGCAAACGTAGATCTATAAGGGAGAAAGAATAGGAGGCTTTGAGTTGGATGTTCTCCTTCATAGGGCGGGCGACCTGGGATCCACCGTAACTTGGATCTTTAGGCGAAATCCAACTCGTTCCATCCGTGAGCCCATACTAGCCTTCTTTTTAAGGCATTGTAGCCATATTTTAGTTATGGACGAGTTAACCGGGCACCTACAAGATGAGGTACTGTAGTATATGTTGTTCGTGGATGACATAGTTTTGATCGATGAGACTAAAAGCAGCATAATTGTAAAATTAGAACTTTGGAGGGAAGCTCTAGAATCTAAAGGTTTTAAAATTATCCAGACTAAGACGCAATATATGGAATGCAAGTTTAATAATAATAAGAGTAGAAAAAAAGAAGTAATTAAGATTGATGGTCTAGAAATACCTGAAACAGACTATTTTCGATATCTAGGGTCCATAATCTAAGAAAATAAAGAGATTGAGGTAGATGTCGCACATAGAATTAGAGCTGGGTGGGTGAAGTAGAGATGTGCGTTCGGAGTTTTATGTGATTGCTGCCAAGGTTTCAAGAAACTCTAGGCGGCCCCTAGTCGGCCTGCCTGGCGCCCAGCGACTAGGCGGGCGCCTAGAACCTCAGGCACCTTGCGGTGCAAATTCTTTGTTTTTGGTTTATATATTTGTTGTCCAAATGCACATATATGGATATATTTGTGTCAAAATTTGTAATTTATTCCAAAATTTGAACCATACAAAACATTTAAAAGTCTAATATGCTACTATAAGGTCTCCAACGCTCAAATTCAGAAATTCTCCATATTGGCATATTCCATATCCATAAAATAAACCATAATAACATTCAAGATTCCAACTCTCCAACTCCCCAAGTCATTAACAAACTGACTTCCAAAACTATAGAAAAACCAGTAAACCACACAACGAAATAGTTCAAAAAGGCAAAAAAATTACAAACTACATAACTAAATAAAAATCGTTCAAACTCCAAATGTCTGAAGCCCAAACCAAGATGGTGCAATAAAATATTAAAGTTACTTCAAAAGAAGAGAGAAGACAATCAATACATCATTAAGAATCTGAATCATCTTCATTGCTTTCATCTGCATCAGAATTGAGGCCGTCATCATCAGAATCATCACCCTCTTCAACATATTCCTCTTCTTCCAGAGATTCTTCTGCATCTGCCTCTTCTTCCTCTATCTCCCTCCGTGAAGTACCAGCAGAAGAAGTTGCTCGAGTCCTCTTAGGATCAGAAGCTTGCCCTGAAGCCTCCTCGACCATTTCCCATGTCAAACCATCCCCAGCGAAGACCTCCTCAGTACCAGGGCCACTAACTAGCCAATCTGAAGCGTTCTTCATGTCTTTTGAAGAGATAGGGTCCTTCTTTGGCTGGTTTTTCTTCTCCTTGAGCGTTTGATTCTCTCTAACAAAAACCAAGTCATTGAGCTTCCTTTGCTCAAGCCTATTTCTTCTCTTTGTATGCACCTATAAGGAAAAATAATGCATAAGTAACTACTATAGGTCTATGATCTTCTTACCTTTTATGAATCTATATTACAAACTGAATATGAACTTATAAACAAAAAAGCATATAAAATTTTATTCCTTTAAAATAGTAAAATAGTCAAATAGTAAAATACCATCTCAAACGAACTCCAATTGCTCTCACAACCAGAAGAGGTAGTTGTCAAACTCAAGATCCGCATAGCCATCTTCTGGAGATTTGGAGTGCTACTCTCATGTTGTCTCCTCCATTGGGCTGCAATATGTGGGCAACAACCTTTATAATTAATTTAGGTATTTAACATTATCAGAACTTGAAAGAAAATTATAAATTTATATTTTATAAAACAAAAGTACATAAGTCAAAAGAATATTACTTGGTTTGTCTTTGTTTCTCTGCCTTAATGCCATATATTTCCCAAATGACATCAAAGAACACTTGTACGAAATTAGCTCTTCAATTGATATCTTATCTTGGATATTTGGATCAGGAACTAATTTCTCAAGGCACTTATTAAAACCATCCATAATTACCCCTTTTGACTCAATATCTGCATCTGCATAAAAGAATTTAGGGTTCAAGTAGTTCTCCGTTGCATGCAATGGTCTATGGAGCTGCCTATCCCATTCATCATCTATAATCTCCCAAATTGGGGCATACTTCGCTTCATCATCGCCCAAATTCTCTGCAATCATATATAAAGCCCATGGAGGGCTTATCAGCATCAACCAAGCGCAAGACCTTCAGGGAGGAAATACTAATATCGCATGTTTCACCCCACGCCAAAAATATTTCGAAAGAATAATATCTCGTGTCTTCTTTCCCTTGGCATCTCTAGATCACTTGCACCTACTCCACTCCTCTGAAGCAAACATAAACCTTAATGTGATCCTCCTCTTATACATGCTCTGTAGACTAAGGTAGGCAGTGGCAAATCTAGTGACCCCCAGGTCTCACTAGCTCTCTCTTTTTTGTAAACTTGTGTGTGATGCTAAGGGTAAGTATGTGACTGTATATGAAGATTGTAAGCTCCTTAGCCTTAAAAATAATTCCTTTAATAGGAGGCAATTTAGGAATTGCCTCAAGCATAAGATCTATGCAATGTGCAGCGCAAAGAGTCCAAAATATGCGAGGCCTCTTTTGTCGAAGCAAATGACCGGCAGCTAGATTGGGAGCAGCATTATTTGTGACCACTTGAATTACATGTTCCTCCCCAACCTCCTCAATACCCTTATTAATGAAAGAAAATATATATTGCGCATCATGAACATCATTGGAAGCATCTATTGAGCACAAAAAAACTGCACCCGTGGGACAATTTACTAATAAACTCTTGTTACTCCTCCTCCTCCTATCACTCCACATATCTGTCATCAAAGAAACCCCAAATTTAGCCCATCCCTCCTTATGAGTCTTGAGATATTCATTAGTGTACTTGACTTCTTTCTTCAGTAGTGGCTCTCCAATCTCATAAGGAGTTGGAGCTTTCAAATCTGGCCCAAATTGCCCAATTGTTTCCAACATTGTATGGAAGCTATTCAAACTAGCAGTGTTAAAAGAAATGCCCGCATGGTAAAACCACCGAGCAATATACTGAATCACCGTGGCTCTATCTTCCTTTTTAAACCTATTTTCAATTGTCACCTATTTTTTCCCCTTTCCCTTGCCTTTCTCAATTACTGTCTTAGGGCTAGGTGTAAAGAAACTATCTATAGGCCCTCTCGTACGAGCCTTCTTAGATTCAAAAGCCCTCTTGGTCTTCGAGGTCTGAGTACCAACCATGGTTACCTCTTCTTCCCCCTCTTCATCATCCTCTTCTTCAGTTTTAATATTATCATAAAAAATATGAACCCCTGCTATATCCTTTTTTTTTGCAACTTTTTACCCTTTTCAGCTTCAATGTACTCCAAAATTTCTTTCTTTACAAGATCTAGGACTTTCTTACATGGGGCAACATCACCACTAATACCGGCAAGATGTTTCTTAAATCTATATATGCCGGCATTAGAAACATGTCTGCAGAATTGCACATAATTTTATTTCTATCATTCTTATCTGGGTTAACACAATATTTCCATCCCGGATTTTCACCCCTAGTAGACCCCGCAGAAGACATCTCAAATTGAAAAAATAAATCTCAAATAAAGAGTACAGACTGACCTTTTTTACCTAATCTCTGATCTTCGATGTTGGCTATCTCAGTCGAGCTACGAATCAACTTAAAAGTCTTCTAATACCACCAATAACACCCTAAAAATAATTTCAATCAGAAAAACAAACCTTTTCAATCCACAAGAAGTATTTCGATTCTCAGCAATTGTTTTAGATTCTCATAAATAAGTTTAAGATCGAGGGTTTCTTGGTTTTTTTTTTTTCAGTTTGGGGTTGAAAATAAACCCCTAAACTTATTTTATACAAACTTGGGGGTCAAAATGACCCCCTTTGCCATTTTGGGTGAAGTTAAAAAAACAAAGTTCGTAAACTGTGTTGGGCGCCTGCCCAGGTACAGCCGCTCGTGTTGGGATGCCCAGGTCTAGGCCTGCAAAAAATTGTTTTTGGGCACCTAGGCATCGGGCGGTCCGTTTTTTTAAACATTGATTGCTGCATATACCAATAAAGCTGAAGGGACAGTTCTATAGGACAACTGTGATACCAACTTTGCTTTATGGGACGGAATGTTGGGCAGTCAAGAAACAACATGCTCATAGGATAAGTGTAGCTGCGATAGATGGGTGGCAAGAGAAGAAAATATAGAATTCAAAATGAATACATTCGAGAGAACTTAGATGTAGCTTCAAGTGGAAGGCTCTAAAAGGGAAAAAGGAAGGCCTAAAAGGACATAGATGAAAGTAGTGAGAAAAGATATGGGGACTTATGGTTTGTTGACAGCATGACTCTTGATAGAGAAAAATGGCGGAACAAGATAGTTGGGATAAGGCTCTGATGATGATGATGATCCTTCCGCCCCCTTCCTTCGATTGTGCATCTCGATGGTTCAACAACCTCAATTCCCAAATCTCTAGATGATAATGCTAAATCACCCAATATTCCTTTGTCCTTTCTTTAGCCACAAATACTCTAAGCTCATTAAACCTACTAATAATCCCTTAGTAGGATTAATAATCCCTACTAATAAACCTACTAAGCTCACACACCACCTTCCCCCCGCCCCCCCCCCCCCCCCCCACAGAAAACAAACCCCCTCCCTAACTCCATTTAGTGCCATGGAAACCCCTAACTCACACCCACACCTACAACCATAATTCCAACTTCCTCTTCTCATCAACCTCCGATCCCTTTGCTCCATCTATACCATATAACTAAAAACACCTCTTACAGCCTCATAAAGCCTTCTATCGGCAACTCAACCAAAGCTAGAAATCCGAACAAACTTACCTCACTCTCAAGTCCTACAACTTTGTAGACCCACATGCCAAACCTGAAACCTACCTATTCAACATCAAATACTCCTAACCACCTTATCCCTTGTCATTAGACCAAGCCAAGAGCTCATCCATATTTAAGGTAGCTTTCTACATGTTAGATTTCCTGAAACTAGCCTCTATAGCTGAATTTGATCCACCTAGACATAATTCTAGGAATACGCATAACCATCTTGAACTCTAAATTCATGTGTTAGCCTCTGGCTAGGGCAGCCTACCTCCTTTCTTTCCCCTCCAAGGAAGTGATGATTGCGGCCATAAGAGACCTCATCTTGAGAAAATGCAAACTCCATCTCAAACCTTGGAGCTGGGCTTTTTAGCCCTCCCAACTGAAGAATATGGACCCATCTTCAAGGTATTCTTCTGCATGCCTGTCGTCTGGCCACCTACACAGCCATTGGAGATTTCTGTGAAGGTTCCATAAAATTAAATTAAAAACACTTTCCAGAAACTCCCCATAGGCTCTTCCACCATCTTGATCCAATCTCCGACTAAGAATGCATTCTGCATTCCATATTCTTGAAGTTTGGAACATATCTTTACAAAATCTCCATCTCCCCTCAAGAGGCAAAAATCTGCATGCCTCTAGCAGTCATTGTGGATCATAATTTTCCTTCCTACTCTAGAGGATTGCAGTTGTCACGAATTGACTGCAACAGTCTGCAAATGCTCCAATTCTCACACGAAGAAGTCTGGAAGCGTGACCATCCAAGAATTGCCATGTCCCCAATTTGCGTCCCACATCTTCTCACATCCAAGTTGAGAGGTTTCCTCTCTCCCTCATCCCGGAAGTCAGCCTTCACCAACTCCGGGTATTCATTGATGTCGACAATGAGTCTTCTCGAGAAGCTTCAGCTGCAAATACACCTGTAGCTCTGCCGACCGATGTGACACATTGTCCTCATCCCCAAGGTGCATTTAGACCCTGCACTGTCGAGATCCTTAGAATTATCATCTTTCCGATCCCACTATTCACACTTTTGTCTCTGAAACCATTGGATCCTATGTGGTATCCATTGCCCTATCTAGAAATTCTGATGATGTTTGCTGGAAGTCACGATTGTATATGTCTGGAATGGACTAAGCCTTTGACTTTTGAAGTGAACTTAGTGCCTTTGCATCCCAACCCATGGGTCATAGGAGGAGATTTCAGCACTGTCAGATGGGTACATGGAACTGTCATACTAGAATCATTGCTATGATGACTGGCTTTTCAAACTTCATTCCCCACAAGAATGTCATCGATATCCTTCTTAATGGCTCTGCCTATACTTGGTCCAACCACTCTTCAGATCCTACCTTAACCATATTTGATTGCTTTTTGATCTCCCATCTCCCATGAATGAGATGACATGTACAATGGATCCTATTCCTTGGACCACAAACCCATCCTTCTCAATACCCTCCCACCTTTATTGGGACCAAAACCTTTTCGATTCAAACCCTCTTAATTCGACGAACCCAAATTTGAGAACCTGCTTGGGTCCTGACAGGTTTCTTTCTCTCTCCACGAGTGGGCAGGTTTCGAACTCCAAAGAACGCTTCACATACTAAAACTTGTAAATAAACAATGGAGCCATAGATCCTAAATAACTTTTGTGCTGCTGTGCTCACTCAAATCAAAGATTCGCACACTGTTGAAGAGTTCTGAGCCCTTAACCTCTCTAAATCTTCTAAATGACAAGAGGCCATGCATCTCCTCAAGAAGGAAGAAATCTGTTCCAGACATCCAAAATCAAATGGCTTTGAGCAAGAGATAGAAACACTGCCTTCTTCCACAAGATTGATAGCTGCAGGCATGGGGTTAATACCATCACCCACATAATGGTAGGCGTCGAACTAATTCCATATGGCATCTGATGGATGGTGTACCACCACCACCAATTGTGAGCTTCTGTGTGACAACTGCGTCTTGAGTTCTCAGATCCCCAGACCTTTTTGTCAAGCAAACACTGTCCCACATCACGAAATGTATTTTGTGAGTAGCGTCTGACCTGTTCCATAGGAAATTCTGCATTAACCATTACAATTTATAGACTTTGCTCATCAGCATGCAGAAGAGGAACATTTGATAGATGGGGATTTAGCTAAAGTGGCTTTTATCAAGTTGTTTCGACCTTTGAAGGAGAGGGTACAAACTTTCTTGGCAGCTAACCATCTTTCAAACTTTTGCATTATGCCATTTCCTTTGTCCTTCTTGAGTATACGTAATCTCACGATAGTGACCACCCTCAGGAGCTTGGTCCTTGACATGTTGTTTGTATGTCTCGGGCCATTTTACTGGTTATCTGTCGACACTTCATTTTGGAGTGTCGTCATTATATTACAAATTACGAAGCTCATGGTCACAATAAACTCTTTCAAAAAAAAATAAAAAAATTAGGAAGCTCATAGCCAAATAGTAGCGTGGATATTCTTGACCCAAATGGTGTTGAGATCAAATCCTTCTGAGGGTTGTTTTTTTCATGTGACTAAACCTTTTTTAAACTTTGTACGATTGCATTTTCAAAAATGAATGTCAAGGGCTAGTTTGGAACATGAGACGTGTTGAAGCGGCCTGCTAATTGCAATCACTATGAGGAATTGTCATGTGTATTTAAATGAACAACATTTTATATAGTATAATAGTTAAACTAAATGATGGACTATTAGAGCACAGAAGTCATACTATTTAAAATATTATGACTCAAAATAAACGAACTCTCTTATCAAATAGTAAAATGAAATAAAATATAAAATTTATGTATTTATTTATCTTGGGTCGAAAGTACAGAAAAATGGAGAGATGGAGGAAGATATCGCACACATAATTAGAGCTAGGTGGGCGAAGTGGAGATGTGCAACTGGAATGTTGGGTGGACATAAAGTGGAGGGGCAAGTTTTATAGGACAGCTGTGAGACCAGCTTTTCTCTATGAGGCGGAATGTTGGGCAGACATAATACAATATACCCATAGAATGAGTGTAGCGGAGATGAGGATGTTGAGATGGATGAGTGGCAAGACAAGAAGGGATAGAATTCGAAATGAATCCATTCGGGAGAATTTAGGTGTGACACCAATAGGCGATAAGATGAGATAGAGTAGACTTAGATGGGCTGGCCATATATGGCGCCGACCAAGTACAACACCTGTTAGGAGGTGCGAGTTAGTTCAAGTAGAAGGACTGAAAAGGGTAAAAGGTAGGACCAAAAGGGTGGAAGTAATCCGAAAAGATATGGGGACTTATGGCCTCATTGAGGGTATGACCTTTAGTAGAACGGAATGGCGGACCAAGATTCATGTAGCCGACCTCAATTAATTGGGAAAAGGCTATAATGATGATTTTATAGTCATTTATTATAATATTCTTATGTACTAAGATTGTCGCATAGAGAGTCTCTAAAGTTTGAATGTGATTTATGTTCTAAAATATAAATTGTGTTGTGCTGAATTCAGCTTGCCATCCTTCTGATAATGTCAAATTATAAATGTTTCTACTAAAACAATCGTGAAATATGTATGACATGCGTTATGCAAAATATTACTTTTGCATATATAGAAGGATATATATTTTTTTTTCTTCCATAAAATTTATTTATATTTCTGAAATTTTAGATCGTTTATTTATTATTTTAACAAATTATATGTTGAAATTCTTTTATTATTTGTGTATCTTATATATAAGGTTGCATGGACGTGTCGAGGACATAGTGGGTTTTTGGGCCAAAGTTCTAGATACTTGAGATAAACACTGGACATGATACTCACGTCGGCGTCTATGTAACACTATCTATAATTTGCAATGATTTCTGACGAGTTGGATTGGGCTTGTTTGTCAATGCATTCGTGCACAATTAGAGCCACGTTAAGGATCTGCCTTCCTTGCACAAATTCACCTTGGGGAGGTGACATTACTTGGCTTAGCTTCTGGGTAGCTGGGAGGTCAGCACTGGCTAGTATTTGTAGGAACTGTTGATCAGGCAGTTGGATTTGAAGTCTTTGATCTCCTCTCGGTGATGATGGTGGCATTCATGTCCTTGTCTGTGATGCCCCTCTTGTAAAACTCAGAGTAGCAGTCCATAATGTCTTGGCAATTTACCACAATTGGTGGGAACAAATCTACTGGGAAGACATCAGGCCCAGGTGCCTTGTCATGGCCTAGCTCGATGATGGCCCTACAAACTTCTTTTTTCATAGAATGGTTTCCCTAAGCAGGCGGACCACGCATTGGAGATTAACTAGGATTTCAATAATGGCAACTTTTGGTGAGACAATGTTTTCAGCAGAAAAAATATTTTTGAAGAAAGTTATCACTCGACAAATGTCATTGTGGTCTTCGAATGTGCGCCCTCTACCTTAATTTGTAGGACAGAGTTGCTTCTTTTCCTATAGAGAGCCATTTTATGGAAGAACATTTGATCTTGCGGCATTTGATGCCTGAAAATCTCGTCCTTCCTGAAGCAAATTGTAGGTCGATCTTAGTAGTGATTCTAATGGCTCTCTCCTTTGGGTTCAGGTAGCTGACATCCTCAAGCAGGTCAATATCTTTGATAATAGATGAGAGGGACAATTTTTTCAACGGGAGGTGGCCGAAAGGTGTTCTTGGTTCCAGGTCATTAGTTTCTTAAAGGAGTTGGAAGTTCTTGCATAGTCTTGAAACACAAAAGGAGGACAACCATTGATAGACATATCCTACTATTCACAAGCCACATCATTACGAACCTGTAAGGTCTAGGGGCCAAATTGGGTGATGGTTGAGTCAAGTAAGTATAGGGCCATGATCGGAGACTGGTTTGGGTAATGTTCTGGTGTGGATCCCTTGAAATAGGATGTCCCAAGAGTTATTTTAAATCTGTAAAGTAACTTTGGCATTTAGCTGTGTTCAACAAGACCATTGTTTTTGACTGTTTGATAACTCTACTCGATCTTAATTTTGTGTCCCAGATGGTTGGTCGCCTATTTTTTAGTTCTTAAGTAATTAGAACAGGTTCTAATGCTTTTAGATGGCACCAACACAAAGAAAACTTTCATTTTGGATTAGGAAGTTCTTTCAGATCCTCAGATTTTGTCTCTTGAACTGTTTAGGTCATTACTGATCAATATTATGATGCCTCTCTACGTATTTGGCAAGACTTGACTATCACAATTTTATTCTTATCCCGTCATGTTTATTAGAAAGGGGTATATTGTTTTTTTCCCTGACATGCGTACTAGCATTCAATAGTTTGTCAGAGACTGAAAACTCTGTTTGGCAATACATCGACAAGCTTTCCCATTGAGGTTTTTTTGGATGTTGACAAAAATAATTGATAATTAAATACTGCAGTCAGCATATGCCTGAATAACCATGTGAACGTACAAATCATGCACCTAAGGGAGGCACCCTCAATAATTAAAACAGTTAATGGATCACAGAATGGCACAGGGGCAGAACTAGTTAGACATATCTGTACAATACTATGTCACAAGTTCTAAGGAGGGCAATTGGACTACATCCCTGCAAGTTATTTGCACGACCAGAAGTGGATACAACCTGAATCAAGTCCACACTTCTCATAGCTTTCCTGTTTTAGGTGATTCTTCTGCACTCCATTCTGAATATAAGTTCTGATAAGTGGCTTCTCTTCTTTATGGGAAGAAGCCATGATGACTTTTAATGACGTATCATGTAAATCTATTGCATGTGAACACCAATTTATAGATGCTTAATTGATTGGACTGAAGCAGGGTAGATTGCGCTAGACTGCTACCTAAAGTTTGAAATCCTTTCTGATGATCTGGTTGCATTTGAAAGAAAGCTTGATGAAAAGGGGGTGCTATTACGCAATACAGTTATAGTGGGAGCTTCCAACTGTATTGCTGCAATTAAATTGTTGCTTCATGCGACCTATGATATATGGGCTTAGGGTAGATGTAGCAGATTCTAAGACTTGCTTGTTTCATAGAGAGAGCAAGGCAACTATGTGGGTCTATAGATTGTTGTCATAGATTAAGGTGGTTTGTCTGAAGTGGGGTATCATCAGTGCCAATGCATAGATACTTATTTTTTTTCTTTTTTGGTAGTTCAGCGTCCATTACCCATGGTAGGAATGGAATTCAAGATGTCTTCTTGTGGCGCACCTCGCCTTGAGCCCGTTCTTTTTACCCATGAATAGATTTGCCTCTTCTATTTGTCATGTAAGCAATTTGTGTCAGTCCATAAATTTGCATCTTTCGAACTGTCATGTACATGCAAGAAAATTGTGTTCCCTGATGATTTGATCTGATTTTATGCTTCCCTAATTGTCGAAGAACAGATTTTGGTTGGAAACAAGGTTTCTCTGAGCCTGAATCGTCCATTAACATTTTTGTTTTATTTAAATTGCAGGCTTTAGATTGAGGCTTTTTTTATTTATTTCATTGCAGGATTCATTCAATGCCTAATTTGAAATACTTGAAAACTTTTTTGTGTCTTCTACTGCAGTTTACAGAGGCGTATGAATCCTCGAGAACTCGACAATGAGGCCCTCGCCTTTAGACCTGTTCTTGGGGCTATGCTGGCTAGAATTTATCACAACCCTCAAAACAAAGATGCAAATCAGTCTCGGCTAAAGAAGATTTTGCAGTTTTGGGCCTCAAAGGAAGTTTATGATGACGACACCATCTATGCCCTAGACAGAGACATGACTGCGGGACTTCCCCCTTCTGTGATCGGACCCACTAAAGATCCTGCTTCCTCAATGGAACCATCCGGACTCACAGGTCTCTCGCTGTGTGTGTGTGAGTGTGTGTTTTAATTCTTTTACTGCCCTCTCTAAACTCTAAATTGGTCACAGGGCTACCAAGAGGACCATCAGAGGGTCTTGCACAGTGGCAACCCGATCAGCACAGGAACTCAGGCCTACCTTCACTTGAACATGAGCACAAAGAACCAACCGGTGCCCTTCCCACTTCCCTACCGCCCACGGGGCCCACCTCTCAGTTCATCCCCTTGACGAGTCAACACTTCCTAAACAGCTCCAGTTTTCAAAGTTTACAACCCAGGCCTCAATTCTCTGCACCCTTGTCCATTCTACCGACTAAACAACTGACCATGTCCCAACTCACTCCTCCATCAGCCAAAGTCAGTGACCAAGCTCCCCCACCCTACCCATTATTCCCACCAGGCCTCATTCCTGGTATGGTACGAAAGATGCAGATTGGTAGTGGGGTTCCTTACTCTCCCTGTAGTCCTCTAGATATCCCCACTGTCATCCCTCCTTCCACTGCCTCTCCATCTTACATTTTAGAGAGAGTTTCTAAGTTTTTCAAGGAAGTAGGAGAGGTTAACCCCTCTGAGGGTCCCATATGCAAGTCCGGATCACCTCATCATGTGAATGATGTTGATGAGGATGAGGATGAGAGGGAAATAGTGGTGCATAAAGGTGGTGCATGCATTCCACCACCACCCAATTTGCAGATGGATTTGGAGGCTGGGAGCTTTGTAGATGGGAGTGTTGAGAGGAGCGGCAGTGGCAGGCTTGGGCTTGGGGCCCCTGCTGATCCTAATGAGGTGAGCCAATATGATGGTGTGTACACATCATATAGAAAGCAGAGAAGCACAAATTATCACTCTTCAATGAGTGCTAGAGCTGCTGCGAGATGAGCCCTTTTTGGTGAGAGGAAGTTTGTTGATTATAATCTGTGGTAGGATGACCCCTTTTTTTTTTTTTCTGATAAGGTTTTTGTAATGATTGGTACAATTATGGTGTTTAACTAATGGATGGCTTCAGGTATGTGTTCCTGCCTATGCTTGGGGTAGGAAGCATGGTTTTAAAATGTGGCTGCATCATGCGCTATGCTGCGGTGGGCTCCACATCAGAATTGGCTGCATATGCACTTTTGGCCTATGCAGCCGCATATGCGCCGTATCGTAGTCGCATCCTGAATCACACTGCATCGCACTGCATTCCACTGCAGCCCTTTCTGTCAATTTTTTTTTCGATTTTGCCTATTTGGGAGGGGCAAACTGGTCTTTTTGACCATCCAAAAATGGGGGAAACTGTTTGGGGGGTATTAACCCCCCTAAACGATGATTTTCAGCCACTTTGTGGCCTTTTTTGTATCAAATCAAGGGAAAAAAAAAATTGGCGGAAATTTATTTTTCATTAAAATCTTTGATTTGGCGGTTGTTTGATATTTGGATGTTGATGTGATGCTTTTGATTGTTAATTTGGGGATGGTAGGGTGAATTTGTGATAAGAGTTAATAGTCAAGTTATTAACTATTAACTCTTCTTGAGTTTGATTTTTGGTTTGTAATATCACTATTTTGTGTTTATGGTTGTGCTTATGGTTGTTGATGATTGTGCTTTATGGTGCAAATTTGTGCTTATGGTTGTGCTTATGGTTGTTGATGGTTGTGCTTATGGTGCAAATTTGTGCTTATGTTTGTTGATTGCTGAATGTTTTATGAAGCTAGTTTCAAGTTTCTATCAGGGGATGGTGGATAATCGGATACAGAATCTCCGACAACTAATTGTTGTTTTTGGCAATGGAGATTAACATATAACTCTGTTTTGTGAAATAGGCACGATGAAATTCAGGTGTATTGTGCACAAACAATTATGCAAAATGTCCTTGGTTCATCTCGTAGATCTGATTCAATTACTGCTGTTTTAAGTATTTTTTGTTTTCCCCTTTGTAGGTTAGCTTGATTTGGTTAAACCCTTGATTTCTCCAAACAAAAGTGTGAATCGCTCTTGATTATCTATGTAATGGATGTTTGTTTCTAACGAGCAAATTAAAAAGCTGTTGGGCTAAGTCGAACAGTAGTTTGAGTGGTATGGAGTCATAAAATGACGTCTTGAGTTCGAAGCATATAATCTCTTTTTTATTATTGTTTTTAATTGTTATTCTCTTTTCCATTATTTGAACGGTCTTGTTTTCTCTTTGCGGTCCCACTGCATGTTCCTCATATTAGGGGCCCTCGCTTTTCTCATCTAGGGCGCTTTTAGACAAGGGTCATGATAATGGAATTAAGAAGGGAAAAAGTTTATATAAGGTGTCAACCTTATGCTTTACACCTCATAAATCCATTTAAAAATGGTGTTTCATAAATCCATTTTTAAAGAGTGTTTTGATTTTGAAAAAGACTATGTAACTGGTCATCTCCACCTCGAAGTGTATGAATATGGAAAAAAACAAGACATGTTATATATTTTAAAACATTATTTAGACCGTTTATTTTTAAAAAATTTAAAGATATTCTCAATCTAAACTACTTTTGAGCTTTAAATTTTTTAATTAGGCATGACAATGGATTTTTAGGCCATCCTAATTGCTTTTACTAGTATCTGAGTTACTTCTTTTAGCTAGATTTAGATACGCGCGGTACTCAGGTTGTTTAAGATTGACACCTTCTTCAAATTGTACCTATTAAGTGGTACAGATACGACCGACAATATGTACAATGATGGCTTATAACTCGAAAGTTGAGTGTCATGATACATGGGGTAGCTATGCATACGCCACTTGTGCATTGTGTATACCAAACATAAGCTATGTACATTATATTTCCACCATTTTTTTAAGGGTGTGGTTTGTATGAGGTTGAGGTTCTAAAAAATCAAAGTAAGGTGCACTTTCAAATAGTATTGGAAGATGTTTAAATTTGGGATCTTTGTGATGGTTTGAATTTTTTTTTATCTCTAATTATAAAATTTTTAGCTTAAAAAATAGTGTATATCAAAGAGATCTATGAACACTTGAAAATTGATGGTCCATAAAATATATTATAAGATATATTATTTCCAAGACTTGAAATTCATTTTTTCTCATGTTCATACATCTTGAGTTTGAGATGATCGATTTGAAGACTTTTGGCATCGAAACAACCTCTTCTAGTGAATTTTTGTGTTGCGGCTTAATTTAATTGTTTAGGGCCTCACCCTAATATAATTTTTATTTTTTTTCAAATATAGGGGAAATGTAATAATGTTCGTCAATTTTCTTAAAAAAATCAATTTACATGGTTAAGCCGACTACATATAGTTGTTACTTTTGAAAAGGGTGAGGTTAACGTAAAGCTTAGGTTTTATGATTAAAAAGTAAATCTTCAGTTTGGAACCCAATTGAAAATGCAATTCAAGTGCTAAAGTTTTTATGGTTGTTTAAAATTAAAATTTTGCTCCTAGTTATGAAATTTGACGCTGCAAAAAATGTGTAGATTTACGGAATTCGAAAAAACTTGAAATAGGCAGTCCAAAAATATATTACAAGCTATTTTTAGAACTTGAACTCTATTCTTTTAAAGACCATAATTATCAAGAGTGAAAAAATCAATTTCATGATTCTTTTATGATTAAAGGATCAATTCCATGCATCTTTTATGGTTTATGGTTTCTTAACCCATGCCCGACGCCTTCGTGGCTCAGGTGAGGTTCGATCCTTAGTCCCATACTACTTTTATGGTTTAAGGTTCCTAACCTATGCCCGATGCCTTTGTAAGTTCAGGACAAGGTTTGATCCTAAGTCCCATATTTCTTTTATGGTTTAAGGTTCCTAACCTACAACTGATGCCTTCTCAGGCTCAAGAAGAGGTTCGATCCTTAGTCCCATTCTTCTTTTACGTTTTAAGGTTCCTAACCTACACCTGATGCCTTCGCAGGCTCATGACGAAGTTCAATCGTTAGCCCCATATTTCTTTTATGGTTTAAGGTTACTAACTTGTGCCCATTGCCTTCATGGCTCAGGGCATGGTTTGATCCCCAAAAAGCATGCTTGATATGTGCAACCCGATGATCAGAACCAATGAACGATGCTCTTATACGACTGGAAGTTGGGATTCAAACCCCCGGATTGTTTTAGATGTATAAGTAGGTAACCTTTTAACGTATGCTTGAGATCTAGAGACCTAAGGTTGAAAAAGCCCCAAATTTGTTTTAAGGTTTAAACCGCTAGGCGATCATAAGCATCAAACTTTATTGACGGAAGATAGGATCCAATATCAGTAACCAAACGCACGAGTCATTCAATTTCAGGCCAATACCAGTTATAGAAGTTCAAGATAACTCAGGACTGAACCCCTGATTCTAAACTGACACTTTACAAAAAGCCTAGCTAAATAATGAAGAAATTCCATTGGATTTTTACAAAATTTGAGCATATCTTCCACATGAAGTATTAAATCTCAAAAAATCCCATGTCCAATTGATCGAAAGCCAAAGTTGGGGGCATAACCCTAGAGCATTGGCTCAGACCTAGGTGATGGGATTAAATAAAGGTCATTGAACCTTTTTCCCATCGTGAGCAGATGCCCAAGAGCTAGGTTACAGCCAGGAATTGATGTTAAAGTTGATACAACGGAAAAGGTGGAACAAGATAATATACATCTTAAAAAAAAAAAAAAAGGAGATAATAGACATACCACAAATAGAATAGGAAGGGGCACTCACTATTTTGTGTTGAACTCTTGTAGAAAAGGTTGGAATGTGGTTACGGAAGTTCGAAAGACCCAAATCTACAACCTTTGCTTGCAAGAAAGGGATGTTTTATAAAGTTTCAAGGTTACCGAAGTTGGATGCAAATGACCGAAGTTTGGTCGAAAAGCTTTCAAACTCACTGGACATGAGGTTGCAAAGATTTTTGAGAGGAAAGAGGTCGAATACGGGTCAATGGAACTTTACTTCACATGATTGAAACAGGTCACAAACGCTTGTTCAAGGTCACTGGGAAAATGAGAAGTTGCCGAAAAATATAGAGGGATAGTAGGAAAGTTTCTATGTTTCAAGTCGGAAGAATGAGGAAGAATGAAGAAGAAGTGGGATTCAAGGGAGGTGTGATGCTTGGGCGTCCTCGCCTTGGAATCCACAAGGATGATGGCGGGATAATAATGAGAAAGGGGAGTTTTACCATAGTTTCCTTCATCTGAAAATCAAAAGACTCTTGTGCCCCCATGATTTTACGAGAATGCCTTTGTCATTATGCAAAAAGATAAGGGTGAGGAGGTCTCGATTATGTAATCAAACTCATCCTATGCCTAACAAGTGGGGATTGTACAATTCTAAGCTGTAGATGCATAGAGCATGAGATATGCCCAAGAATGTAGAGATAATATGAATGCAAAAAAATAAATAAATATAAGATGTATTGATACACGATGATGAGCAAAATAAGTAGCTTATTTATACTTGTTTTGGGACTTACCCCTTACATAAAAAAACGAAAAAAAAGAAAGAAAAGGGGGGAAATAAATAGCTCCGCCTAACCATGCTTTAGGGCATCACTCCTTGAAACGAATTAGTCTTGTGACGCGAGCCAGCTTCCTCTTAACAAATACCAAGGTCTCCATGGCATGTTCGCCTTCTACTCAATAGAAGTCCGACATATTTTGGTGGTGTTCTGCCTCACGGCGGAGCCTTGTCACTAGGTCCTGGAGACGAGCAATCTCTTGGGACTTCACATCCTTTATCAAGCCGGCCTCTAATGCCGCCTCATGGACTTCATTTTTAGGGACCCCCTCATCTGAAGAGGAGACTAAGCCCAAGATATAGAAAGACGCAAGGCCCGGAGTAATAGCTGAAGGGATGTCGATGGCATGACCTTCATCGCCTTGGATGGCAACGGTGATTTCGAGGTTGAGAGAGATAGATAGGTGATGGGGCAAGACAGGAGAAGTCATGTTTTAAGGGTGTGATATGCCGATAAGCTCCTGTTGCCAATGGATTTAAAGGAAACCTATGAAGAAACCGAGGGTTTTATCTTATGGGAATAAGGAGTAGTGATGGTGGGTGCGTTGACAAGTGGAGATGGGATGGTTATCCGTTCCCTCATTAAGTTCAAGTGCCTAGAATAAGGAGAATGTTTGCAAAAATGCATGCATGGCCATGACGATGGAGATGCACGATGGCAGTGGACTCACTCAAATCAGTAGGACGTTACGTGCCTTTTGGGATTCTCCCATGCACGCAACCCCGGGGCGGCTTTATTGGGTGTATTTTAGCTATATACAAGACTAAATACATTTCGATGATCACTCAATAAAAATTGAGGTAATTGTGACACAAGGGTTCTAATGCACGTAAGACAAATACCTTAATGACGAATAAGCTTAATGAGCTTATGAAGAAGAAAAAAATGTGTCTTGAGTTACACTTTTAGTCTTGATATGATGTTAAGTGTATTTTAACTAACACTTGATAGAGGTGTTGGACAAGCGTAAGGTTTGTAACAAACACTGGATAAACGCAAGTTGTGTAATACACCTTGGATAAGTTATCTTAACGAACGTTGGATAGAGGATATATAAGTTCGACAAGCTTAGCCTTTGAAGGTATATCTTGGATGATAAACATGTTTTTGTGTCCTCATATAATACTAAATGTGTTCTAACGAACGCTTGATAGATTGAAGATATCAAATATGTTAATGCATGCTGGATAAACTGTCTTAACAGATGGTCGATAAGATATGAGCACAGTTCTTGATAACATCTGCTCAGATATGCTCCATCATGTGAAGATATGATATGCTCAAGATTCGTGATATGAAGGCTCCAATATACATTTGGAACCGTGACTAGTCAATCAGCCTCTATATGCTCTAACTCACGACCAATAACAAATATGATAGTTCATCAATTAAGCCTGTTTAAGTTTAACTTACAGTTGATGATAAAAAATATCTAAGCCATCTCATTATGAGACAAGTTCTAAGATACATATACTTCTAAGGCCCGTGTGCATATCCATATGATATGTGTGGGAACCTGATGGGGTTTGAGATACATATTTTCTTGCATCCATCGTTAGTTATACATGTGCATCATAACTAACGGTCTATGATAGGAGATCATGAAGATGTATCAGTTTGAGACGAAACTTTGGAGATACATATACTCTCAGGGCACATGGATTCCTCTGCACTGAATATTGGAGGAGTTTTTGGTGAGATGTGATATGACTTTTTTAATCCGTTGTTAGTTAAGAATATGAGATTTTAACAAACAGAGTAGAAGGAAAACCTCGTCATAAGTTATATATTGAGGTAAAATCCTTGACGATATATATGATGAAGCCTGATATGCCTTAAAATTGGGGAATGACTTGGGTAATATTTGGATTTGGCTTAACTCATGTCCATATTCACTGTCAGTTAAGATATGTCCTGATTGATAGTCCAAAATTTTATGTTTTAGAATTCAGCTGAGACTCTTAGGGGCTCATGTTCGAGGCATCATAGCCCTCACATCGAAGATTTGTATCACTCGGAGGTGAATTCATTCATCATCCGCATACCCCCGCAGTTACGGCCTTAAAATTCTATGCTTTGTGCGATAGAGCTAGGGTGACACTTGGTCACTAAAATGGAGTTTTCTCTTTCGATATGAAGAATTTTATCATGAGACTAAGACTATGGGATTCCTAACTCGATGCTCTATCACCTTAAAAGGTGCAGTATTTATTTTCTTGTATATTGAAAGTGGCTGCATCAGCAATCTACTTTAATTATTGACACAATTTCCAGCGGAAACATGGCACCTTGAGTGGCCCATATCTCTCATGTCTGAAGTTTATTTGAAGTGAGACTTGAACCACTGTGTTCATCTCTGAGTATTTTCTCAAATTGTCAAAATCCATAATCAAAAGACTGAACATTAGAAAGCGGTTAAAGAAATGAGAAAATATGTCACAATTACATTGCAAAGCTTAAATACTTGGCGATGGAAGATGAAAAATAATAGATCTATTGATTTTACTCGTATGGTGATTTTGCTCAATACGGAATCTATGAATTCAAAATTGAATGGAATAAGGATAAGCATTGACCAAAACGAATGACTATCGTTAGGAATTTATTCAAATCATATGATTATCATTCGAAACGATGAGATAAGGAGGCATGAACAACAGTTCAATGATTTTGAGAAGAAGATAAGTCCAAGATTAAAGGGTAAAAGATGTGTGATTATCAGTTAAGAATTATGGTTTATTAACCTGTGAAAATGATATAAACTGATCTCTCGATGAGAGAAGCGTTTAGATTTTATTGACGAGGACACACTTTTGGAGTGGACTTTACTTTTGAAGTTTACTGATGCGAGAACTGAGTGATAGATAGAGCGAAGCAGAGAGAGTCTCACGTGTGACTGTTTCCCGAGAGTTACTGTGAGTGAGAGAGAGAGAGAGAGAGAGAGAGAGAGAGAGAAGGTTGTTTCCTTGAACCCATTTGAAGCTCATTTTCGAAGGAAGGACAGACTTGAACATTAGTATCCCTGCATATAATCACAGGTATGCAGGGTAATATGCCTTTTGATATTATTCACTCTTTTAATGTGTTGTGTATTTTCTTTTTTAGAAACGTATATATAGGTTTCAAGGCATAAATCAAGGGTATTCGGTTTATTTTCCTATTCTTTGGCTGCTGTAAATTGTAACAGAAGATTAAACCTTTGGTACGGTTTTGTTCCCAGTATATATTATATGAAAAACCTGTGTTTCTATGATATAAAATACATGGGCGAATTTGACCCCGAGTGGGATGTTCTCTGGTCTTTGTTTGGAGTCTAATGTTTATTTAAACATTCTAATCAAATTAAACCGTCACATTTTCAGAGCATCCAATTACTACCACATTTAGTTAATTTATAACAAAACTCTTACGTTTAGATATTTTTATTACACGCACTTCATCTACTCCAAAAAATCATTTTTCAAAATATTTAATTGTTTATAAATATGATCAATTGTAGTAGTTTCGTAGCTTTAAATTTCATAATTAAGGATGACAATAGTTTTTTATGCCATCACAAGGTTTTTTGGCCCCAAAACTGCCTCTTCCGCCATATTCTTAATTGTAATTTACTTTAATCATTTAATATTGATGCTTTATAGAAAACCTCTCTCTATAAGTTTTGGTGCCATCTTTGAGTGTCATATTTTATTCGCTTTAAGTGTGGCACACATTTAATGGGCAACGGTTTTACTATTGAAAATATAAAATTGAGCTCATAATCTCCAAAAGAAAAATGTATAAGAAATTCACAGATCTACTAAAAATATCAATTATTTAATATTTTACTTAATTTGTTAAAGGTTATGATTTGTAAGGCATCAACCTTAAAAAATCCAAGTTAGGCGTGTCTCCAAGTTACACCAAAGGATGTAGTTTAGGTGCCGATAAACTTTGTGATCGCCGCAAAAATGATTTTCTTCCCTAATAATGGAATTTAAAGCTCTAAGAATGGTGCAGATCAAATAGAACGTAAATAACGCTCCAGATAATGCACTACATGATGCACTATTTTCTAGACTTGAAATTAAAATATTTTTCCATATCCACAAATCTCGAGATCAAGATGATCGATTGGATGATTATGCAGTGACATAACTATTTGTTTTGGTTCATGCTAATTTTAAAATATAAGGTCCACACTTTATATAAACTTTTTCCGGTGTCCAAAATATCAACTACTCTAACTCATAATTATGTGTTAGTTAATGAGATTTTTAAAATTAAATCAAAAGAAGAAAGAAAAATATCAAATTGTTTTCTTTTAATGCCAGGAGTTTTTTTTGATATATTCACACCCCCCCCCCTCCCAAGAAAAAAATAAAAAAATAAAAAATAATTGCTGAGTTTTAATGAAAGTCTTAGGCTTTCCAATAGAAGGTAAAGCCTCATCTCAAAATATTATTCTGGTAATTAAAAAACCTCAAATCAGATAATTATAGATTTAAAAAAATATGGATTTCAAGCATTAAAATTAGAGTATGTTTTGAGAAGTCTTCCCATAGATATGCACCATTATTTGAGTTTCAAATTTTATAATCAGAGCATATAGATTTTAAGGCCAATTTAGAGACTTTCAACATTGAAATTGCAAAGTTCTAGTGAGTTTTTTTTTTTTTCTGGGTAATTGCGTAGAGAAGACAGGCCCCAACCATTTTAAAGCAGATTAGGAGTTAGCTTTTTGAAGGTATTAGTGCGATGGTGTTAGTGGTGGGATTGGAAAATCACAATGTGATGGAGTTTTACTTTTTGAAGAAAACTCTTGAACTTATTTCACCTAGTATGAAAAGTTAGTATTAATTTTATGGAACTAAAAATGGAGACGGCTACGACCTTGTGATGCAGCCAAACATAGGTGCCGATGGGCTTTGAAGGTTGCTGATGGGCATTTCAAGGGTATTTTGGTCAATATTATTTCACGAATTATTTCTTTTATGTTTTTATTAGGTGCGATCATTTCGATTTGTAGAAAATAAAATGAAAAATGAAATACTGCCGGACAATCATGACCGTGCGATGATCTTTAGATGGTGATGAGGGTACGCGAATCACTGTTCATTTTCGCCTATAGGTGTTGGGAAGACTTTTCCATATATATATATATATATATATATATATATATATATATATATATATATATATATATAGATAGATATGGGTTTTGTTAGGCTGCACCACTTGGTGGTGTAGACCTTTAAAGTGCTCAACATTTTTTGACACTAAAATACCCTTGAATTGTAATACAAAAATTTTCAAGTAGGGGCATTTTTTGTTATTTAAAAGGGTAGAATGGATATTTTTATAAGAAAATAGTGGCATTCTATTAGTAGATAAAAACAATTAATATATCTTGTGGGTGATGCCACAGACCATATCGGTAATGTGATTATCCACTATTATTAATAAATTCTTTTATTTATATTAGGAATTTTTAGTTTACCATTGACTAATTACTTAAAATACCCCTAAACAAAAACTTGCTATATTATAGGATATGGGTATCTAAATTTCTAAAAATGTTGAGCACTTTAAGGGTCTATATCATAAGTGGTGTAGCCTAACAAAACCTTATATATATATATATATATATATACACACCCTCATCACCGTCCAAAGTTCATCACACGGTTACCATTGTTTGGTAGTGTTTTATTGTTCATTTTTTCTACAAATCGGAATGATATAAAATTTAGAGCGTGTGTACATATTAGTGAGACACATCTAATAAAAATATAAAAAACATAATTTGTAAAAAATAAATGGACTAAAATACCCAGAAATATTTTTGGGGGTATTTAGTCAATTTATTTCATGTAAAATAGTTTTTTGATATTTTTTTTGGATTTGCCTATTTTTGATGAATACACACCAAATTTAGATCATTCTGATTGGTAGGAAAAAAACGAAAATGGAACACTACCGGACAATCGTGACTGTGCGATGAACTTTGAAAGGTGATAAGAATAGGCGAAATCATTGTTCGTTTTCGCCTATAGGCGTTTTGTAGTGTCTTCCATATATATATATATATGTGTGTGTGTGTGTGTGTGTGTGTTTGTACATATATACATATATACACATATATACATATATACACACACACACACACATATATATATATATATATATATATATATATATATATATATATATATATATACATATATATGTATGGACACATACACACATATATTACACACACACATACATATATGTATATATGTGTACACACACACACACACACACACACACACACACATATATATATATATATATATATATATATATATATATATATATATATATATATATATATATATATATATATATATATATATATATATATATATATATATCAACTTATTTCCTGAAAATTCAAAGGGGAAAAACATGAAATATTTACAACCATTGAATACTAGTTCATCATGAAATGCAATAAACTTCAAATAGATTTATAAAAATGCAAGCTCTAAAATTAGAAGCTCTAAATCACCAAGAGGTTTATGCAAAAAACACCATAATGAAAACCACTCAAAAAATAAATCTCTCAATATATTAAAGCCTAATCCATAAATCAAGCCCTATTTCTTAAAACTTAAGGCCCAGTAATTCCCAAAATTCAGTAGCTCTATGACCACCAGGCATTATTTCCTAGATCTAAACCCTAATTTATCTAATAACTATGAGAAATTTCCTATATATCAATGCATACTAGATCTGAAAATTATGTATACCCTAATGGGGAACAATGTTTCATTCAAAAAAAAAAGAGCAATATTTTGCTTGTGTTTAGAGAGAGTGAAGGTTGGATGCCGAATCTAAGGGGCCATTGTAGTATTAAGGGCATCTCTCTCTCTCTAACTTGCTAGAATGCAGTCAATATATATATCATCTTCGTGGTGGAGATGGGTTGGGATGGAGAGTAGAGCGAGTAAGAAAGGTTTACAGAGAAGTGACAGTAAGGAATGGGTTGAGAGAGGGTTAGCATGAGTGTCTATTTTTCCTGAGCTCCCTCTTTCTCTCATAGGCAGGCTGGGGCTTTGTTGGTGTGTTTTGGATTTGTGAAAAGATAAATTTTATTTGAAAGTTGTAGCACAGGTCCCTATTAGTTTCAACTTTACTCAAGGGAGCAGTAAATTGGAAAAAAAGTGAGATCCCGATTTTTAAGTTTTATTATTTCTAAACTAAAGAAAGCTATAGTATGAGGGAAAGTATAAGACTTTCCTCTATATTCTCTATTATCAAGTGCACATAAATTTCTTATCTTTCTCCCATTAATCCTCTTTACTTTCATCCATCTCGTACCTTTGCTTTATCCTCCACCACATCTAGCTCTCTCTTCCCCCACGTTAATCACTTTCTCACTCTAGCTCATCTCCTTTTCACATGAATATCCCCACATAAAATCTTTCTTTAAATCTTCACTCCCATGAAAATCTTCTATAAAAATTATTATTTTAAATATTTAATTCCCCATCTATATCTACCCTTCCTCATCCACACGTTCTCACCTCATAAAAACGGTAACTAACCAAATTATAACTAAATACCATTTTTACACCTTATGTCTTAAGTCATAATACAACAAATCAACAAATAAAAGCCCTACTTAGTCCCTGAAAATTAATTTTAAAAATTAGAATAAAATGTTCTAGATGCGATTTGCTTTAGGCCCTAAATCAAATTAAGATGCACCTCAAAATTTTGCTAGAAGAGGTTGTTTCGATGCTGAAGAACCCTCAATTCGATAAGCTTGACTTCAAGATGTATGAATATAAGAAAAATGGATTTCAAGCTGATGCAGAATATATATATATATATATATATATATATATATATATATATATATATATATATATATATATATATATATATATATATATATATATATATATATATATATATATATATATATATATATATATATATATATATATATTATTATTATTTTGAGTTTATCTTTTAACTTTAAGAGGTGCGCAGGATTTTGTGTGTGAGTTGATATTGATTGATTTGAGTTAATTAGTTATTGATTGATTTGAGTTAGTTACTTTGGAATATAAATAGATGAGGTTAAATTAAAGGAGGTAGGTTAGGAGTATAAATAGGATAAGGTTGAATCTAAAAGGGGTTTATCTTCTCAACAACGAGGGTGTAAAACGTGGGATAGAAGCAAATATTTGACACGTGATTTTAAGAGAGAGAAAATAAGAAAGAAGAGATAAAATAGGAAAAGTGTAGAGAGAGTTTTTTGTTAATGTTTATCTCATTTTTTAGTCTATTTAAATGAAGGTTTCCCTTTATTGTAAAAAAAAAGTGGTAGATGAGTTAATAAAATTTGGTCTCGTGAAGAGATTTTTGGGGTGGATTCCCTTGCAGACCTTGAGAGAAGGTATAACCTTGGGGTGAATTCTTTTGTAGACCTTGAGAGAAAGTATATTCTTTCAACCTTTTCAATATATTCTTTCAACCTTTTCTTTTTATTTTTATGGTGTTATTATTTCTTTGCATCAATCTGCATTAATTGGTATCAGAGCAAGTTAAGTCTTGAGTTTACAATGCCACAAAAAGCGAATCAAGTTAATCCTGCTCCTATGGATGATCGTTGGGGGCAAGCTATAGAAATTTTGACTAAAGCCTTAGAGGATTTTCGAACTTAAGTATGTGAGATGCATTAGGAGATTAATCAAACGTTGCAACGGTTGGACAATAACCTTCCTCTTGAAGAAGGTACTAGCAACCACATTAATCTTGCATCAGGAATTCCACGACAAATCCAAGGTATTGATTTCGAGCGTAACGAAGATTACAGGCCAGATCCGCGTCCTATATAGCGATCACGAGAAGATTATAGGCCAGATCTGCATTCTATAGAACGACCACGAGTCCGCGTCTTATAGAATGATCACGAGATTTTGGTATTAAAGTCGACCTCCCAGAATTTTATGGTAAGCTCCACATCAAAGGCTTTATTGATTGGTTAAGTGCAATTGAAAATTATTTTGAATGGAGTGAATTGTCAGAGGAATGTAAGGTTAAACTTGTTGCTACCAAACTCCGTGGGTATGTTGCAGCCTGGTGGAAGCAAGTTCAATAATCTCGATTTCGTAGTAGGGAAGAAAAAATTACTAATTTGCAAAATATGAAAAAGAAATTGAAAAAAAATTTCTTCCCGTGGATCATGAACAAATTTTCTTTCAAGAACTCTAAAATCTTCGAAAGATTGAAAAAAAAATAGAAGATTATACAAGGGAGTTTTATCGATTAGTTGCTCGAAATAACCTCTAAGTGACGGAATGACAAAAGATTGCTCGATATGTAAATGACTTTCAACCTACTATTAGAGATGAGGTTTTTCTACATCGTCCATGGACTTTAAGTGAATCTTTTCAACTTGCTTTATGAGTAGAAACGAAATACCAAGGGGCACCGATAACGCTTTTACCCCCAAAAGGTAGTTTTACGCCAACCGAAATTTAATGAAGAAAAAAAAGATAATGCAACGTTTATGTGTTATCGATGCAACGAACCTGGACATCGTTCGTTTAAATGCCCAAAAAAAGAGATGAAGGTAGGTACACTTGACTAAGGAAGAGGAAGACCAGAAGATCAAATTCAACAAATCGACCTCCATGGTGTTGAAGAAGGAGATCCGCTTTGAATCAAGCTCGAGGTCGAGCTGCTCCCAACCCCGAAAAAAAAATTAGTATTATTATTTTTTTGAGTTTACCTTTTAACTTTAAGAGGTGCTTAGGATTTTGTACGTGATTTAATATTGATTGATTTGGGTTAATTAGTTATTGATTGATTTGGGCTAGTTAGTTTGGAATATAAATGGATAAGGTTAAATTAGAGGAGGTAGTTTAGGAGTATAAATAGGATAAAGTTGGATCTAAGGGGGGTTTATCTTCTCAATAACAAAGAGGTAAAACGTGAGATAGAAGCAAATATTTGACACGTGATTTTAAGAGAGAGAAAATAGGGAAGAAGAGATAAAATAAGAAAAATGTAGAGAGAGTTTTTTGTTCATGTTTATCTTATTTTGTAGTCTATTTAAAAGGATGTTTCTCTTCATTGTAAAAAAAAAAGTGGATGAGTTAATAAAATTTGGTATCGTGAAGAGATTTTTAGAGTGGATTCCCTTGTAGACATTGAAAGAGGGTATATTCTCTCAACCTTGGGGTGAATTCTCTTGCAGCCTTTGAGATATGGCATATTCTCTCAACCTTTTCTTTTTATTTTTATGGTGTTATTATTTATTTGCATCAATCTGCATTACAAGCCCTGGACAAATGTATTATGTAGACCATCAATTTTCCAGATTTTCAAGTGTTCATAGATATGCTCGATTTACATTATTTTTAATTTTTATAATTAGAGATGTAAATAAACATTCAGGCCATTATAATGATTTATGCTACTACTGAAACAAGATACTTCGTGATTATTTGAAGGCACGCCTTACTCTAATTGTTTAGGGCCTCAATCTTATACGAAGGATACTATTATATTTTGCGTTACGTATGTTACTACATAGAAAAATAAATAGAAGTATGAAATTCTACTACTTCACATGTTCCTTGAGGATAGATTAGCGTCAGCCTTGTGGAACGATTAAGTTTGGGAAAGGTGTACCATTGATTCTAGAATGGAATATTATTACTTCATTAATTATTTCGAATGAAGAAATAGTTCTCATAATACCAGTGCGTGGCATAATCCATAACATAGAAAAAACAAATATAAGCATGAAATTCAACTACTTCACTTGTTCCCTGTGGATGGACCAACGTCACAATATTTTTTCTTCCAATAGACACGAATAGACACGACAATATCAGGAGCCACTGACAACACGTATGATACATCTCTATCATCTTTCACTTCAAGCAGAGCCATGTCTAGCGAATTGTTTTATTTTCTTGAAGCATAATGATCAAACTCATTGGGTGGCAACATGTTACAATCCCCAAATGTGCCTTTAGCTACTCCAAGGAGTCGTTCCCATTATAAACAATTGCTTTCAATTTCCCTCGCTTGTAAAAAATTTGTTTGTCAGTTGGGCTTTGCATGAAGGGTCCACCACAGCAGAAAAACTAAGCTGAGTCACTGGTGGGCATTACTGAAAATTCACATTTGCATATGAAATAACACTGAAACCTGGGACAAAATAGGTGAATAGTATCTCATAAGAACAAATTGATCATAGGAACCAATTAACAAACACATTGAGATAAGAATATATTGATGAACAAATCATCAATATCCATAACTAGGAATACACTAACCACATGAACACCAGATAAAGACAAATATAAATCATCAGTACCTAATTGTGATAGTGCACAAGGAACAACAAAATATCGGTGCAATTAGTTTGTTAAAACATCAAATAGGAATTCAAATATCAAGAACAAAATGAAATATAGAAAAATATAGTATCTCGTAATTAATGCAGTCTACAAAAAAAACCCTCTTCTAAAAGTAATAAATATAAAAATTACAACTTAAATAAAAAATTAAATAATAACAATTAGCAAATTTAGATTCAAATAGTTTGTTAGCCTATAAATCAATGATAGGGAAGAAAAGCATGTATTTTGTACAAGTATTCTAAGAACCATTTCTTCATTCTAATTAGTTAATGAAATGTAATAGTCTATTCTAGAATCAATGGTATGCATTTCCAAGACCTAATCATTACACAAAAAAAACGTCAAACTTGAGCATTGTTCCACGACAGAAAGTAATTTTATATACAATAATAAATTCAAAGAGAAGTTCCTAACCCCATGTCGCGTTATGCTTTAATCTGTATTGTTTTCCCCAGCTTTGCTATCAATCCCACAGCTGGACCCCTTCTCAGGTCAGTGGTGCATATCAGGCAACCTCTTTTATGGTTGCAGTTTGAACTCTTACACTTTCCATATAGGCATGAGCATGGGGACCGCCTCTATTATTTTTTATATATAAGAAAGGTATTTTCGTCAAAATTTTTTTTTATCTTGAGGGTGTATTTGCTATAAAACTTGGTTTTGGAGTAAATGTTGCTAAATTTTTTTTTTATTTGGGGAAGATTGAAAGTCAACTTTGGAGATATATGCAATTTTCCCTTTTTAATGTTTATTCTCTTTTCCATTATTTGAAATGTCCCGCTTTCACTTTGCGGTCCCACTCCTCAAATTAGAGGCCCTCACTTTTCTCATCTAGAGGGCCTTTAGACAAGGGTCATGATAATGGAATTAAAAAGGGAAAAAGTTTATATAAGGTATCAACCTTATGCTATGACACCTCATAAATCCATTTAAAAATGGTGTTGCCTAAATCCATTTTTAAATGGTGTTTTGATTTTGAAAAAACCCTGTAATTGGTAATCTCCACCTCGAGGTGTATGAATATGGAAAAAAAAGGATTTGATACATCTTATAAAACATTATCTAGACTGTTTATTTTTAAAAAATTTAGTGGTTATGGATATGCTCGATCTAAACCACTTTTTTGTTTTAAATTTCATAATTAGGCATGAGAATGGATTTTTTGGCCATCCTAATTGCTGTTACTCGTATCCGAGCTACTTCTTTTAGCTAGATTTAGATCCGCGCTTTACTTTGATTGTTTAGGATTGACACTGTATTCAAACTGTACCTATTAAGTAGTACGAAGACGACCAACACTATGTACAATGACCACTTATTGCTCGAAAGTTGTCATGATACATGGGTTACTATGCATACACTACTTGTGCATTGTATATACCAAACATATGCTTTGTACATTATATTTCCACCATTTGTTTAAGGGTGTGGTTTGTATAAGGCTATGGCTATAAAGTAAGGCGCACTTTCAAATAGTATCGAAAGATGTTATTTAGATTTGGGGATCTTTGTGATGGTCTGAATTTTTTTTTATCTCTAATTATAAAATTTCTAGCTTAAAAAATAGTGTATATCAAAGAGGTCTATGAACACTTGAAAATTGATGGTCTAAAAAATATATTATAAGATGCATTATTTCCAAGACTTGAAATTTATTTTTTCTCATGTTCATACATCTTGAGGTTGAGATGATCGATTTGAGGATTTCTATCATCAAAACAACCCTTTCTAGTGAATTTTTGAGGTGCGTCTTAATTTGATTTTTTAGGGCCTCACCCTAATACAATTTTTTATTTTTTTTCAAGTATCGGGGAAATATAATCATGTTCGTCAATTTGCTTCAAAAATCAATTTACGTGGTTAAGCTGACTAAATATAGTCGTTACTTTTGAAAAGGGTGAGGTCAACATAAAGCTTAGGGTTTGTGATTAAAGTAAATCTTAAGTTCGATACCCAGTTGAAAATGCAATTCAAATGTTAAAGTTTATGGTTACTCAAAAATAAATTTTTGGCCCTAATTATGAAATTTGACGCTCCAAAAAAAAATGTAGATTTACGAAATTCCAAAAACTTGAAATAGGCAGTCCAAAAATATGTTACAAGCTATGTTTAGAACTTGAACTCTATTCTTTTAAAGCCCATAATTATGAAGAGTGAAAAATCAATTTCATGATTTTTTTATGATTAAAGGAACAATTCCATGCATCTTTTTATGGTTTAGGGTTCCTAACCTATGCCCGATGCCTTTGGGGCTCAGAACGAGGTTCGATCCTTAGTCCAATACTACTTTTATGTTTAAGGTTCCTAACCTACGCCCGATGCCTTTGTAGGCTCAAGACAATGTTTGATCCTTAGTCCCATACTTCTTTTAGGGTTTACGGTTCCTAACCTACGCCTGATGCCTTCGCAGGCTCAGGACGAGGTTCGATTCTTAGTCCCATACTTCTTTTATGTTTTAAGGTTCTTAACCTACGCCCGATGCCTTCACAGGCTCGTGACGAGGTTCAATCTTTAATCCCATACTTCTTTTATGGTAAAGGTTACTAACCTGTGCTCAATGCCTTCATGGCTTAGGGCGTGGTTCGATCCCTAGAAGCATGCTTGATATGTGAGCCCAAGGATCAGAACCAATGATCGATGCTCTTATAGGATTGGAAGTTGGGATTCAGAAAAAGCCCCAAATTTGTTTTAAGGTTTAAACTGCCAGGCGATCAAACTTTATTGACGGAAGATAGGATCCAACATCAGTAACCAAATGCACGAGTAATTCAATTTCAGGCCAATACTGGTTATAGAAGTTCAAGATAACTCAAGACTAAACGGCTGATTTCTAAACCGACAAGAAATTCCAATGGATTTTTACAAAATTTGGGCATATCTTCCACATGAAGTATTGAATCTCAAAAAATCCCATTTCCAATTGATCGTCAGCTAAAGTTGGGGGCATAACCCCAGAGCATTGGCTCAGACCTAAAGGATGAGATTGAATAAAGGTCATTGAACCATTTCCCCATCGTGAGCAGATGCCCAGGAGCCAAGTTACGGCTAGGAATTGATGTTAAAGTTGATACAACAGAAATGGTGGAACACGATAATATACACCGTAAAATAGAAAAAGGAGATAATAGACATACCAGAAATAGTATAGGAAGGGGCACTCACTGTTTTGTGCTGAACTCTTGTAGAAAAGGTTGGAATGTGGTTATGGAAGTTCGAAAGACCCAAATCAAATCTGCAAGCTCTGCTTGCAAGAAAGGGATGTTGTTTAAAGCTTCAAAGTCACTGAAGTTGGATGCAAAGGACCGAAGTTTGGTCGAAAAGCTTTCAAATTCATTGCACATGATGTTGCAAAGATTTTCGAGAGGAAAGAGGTTGAAAACGGGTCAATGAAACTTTACTTCACATGATTGAAACATGTCACAAAGGCTTGTTGAAGGTCGTTGAGAAAATGAGAAGTTGCCAAAAAATACAGAGGGATATTTGAAAAGTTTCCATGTTTCAAGGCAGAAGAATGAAGAAGAAGTGGGATTTAAGGGAGGTGTGATGCTTGGGCATCCTCGCCTTGGAATCTGCAAAGATGATGGCGGGATAATGATGAGAAAGGGGAGTTTTACCATAGTTTCCTTCATCTGAAAATCAAAAGACTCTTGTGCCCCATGATTTTACTAAAATGCCCTTATCATTATGCAGAAAGATAAGGGTGAGGAGGTCTCAATTATGAAATCAAACTCATCCTATGCCTAAAAAGTGGGGATTGTATAATTTTGAACTGCCGAGGCATAGAGCATGAGATATGCCCAAGAATGCAGAGATAATACGAATACAAAAAAATAAATTAAATATAAGATATATTGAGACACGATGACGAGAAAAATAAGTAGCTTTATTGATACTGGTTTTGGGACTTAGCCCTTACATAAAAAAAAAGAAAGAAAGAAAAAAAGAAAAAGGGGGGAAATAAAATAGTTCCACCTAACCATGCTTCAGGGCATCACTCCCTGAAACGAATTAGTCTTGTGACCCGAGCCGACTTCCTCTTAACATATTCCAAGGTCTCTATGGCATGTTCGACCTTCTACTCGTTAGAAGTCGAACATATTTTGGTGGTGTTCCAACTCATGGCGGAGCCTTGTCACTAGGTCTTGGAGACGAGCAATCTCTCGGGACTTCGCATCCTTTATCAAGCCGGCCTCTAATGCCACCTCATGGACTTCAGTCTTAGGGACCCCCTCATCCGAAGAGGAGGCCAAGCCCAAGATATGGAAAGATGCGTCGCTTCCGGCTACTCTCACCATGAGTAATACTTGAAGGGATGTCGATGGCATGACCTTCATCGCCTTGGATGGCAGCAGTGAATACGAGGTTGAGAGAGATAGATAGGCGATGGGGCAAGATAGGAGAAATGTTTTAGGAGTATGATATGTTGATAGGCTCCTGTTGCCAATGGATTTTTAGGAAACCTATGAAGAAACTGAGGGATTTATCATATGGGAATAAGGAGTAGTGATGGTGGGTGCGTTGACAAGTAGAGATGAGATGGTTATCCATTCCCTCATTAAGTTCAGGTGCCTGGAATAAGGAGAATGTTTGCGAAAATTGAGGCATGCATGCATAGCCATGATGATGGAGATGCACGATGTTGGTAGACTCACTCAAATTGGCAGGACGTTACACGCCTTTTGGGATTCTCCTATGCATGCAACGCCAGGGGCGGCTTTATTGGGTGTATTTTAGCTACATACAAGACTAAATACATTTCGACGATCGCTCAATAAAAATTGAAGTAATTGTGACACAAGGGTTCTAATGCATGTAAGACAAATACCTTAACGACAAATAAGCTTGATGAGCTTAGGAAGAACAAGAGAATGTGCCTTGGGTTACACTTTTAGTCTTGATATGAGGCTAAGTGTATTCTAACTAACACTTGATAGAGGCGCTGGATAAGCGTAAGTTTGTAACAAACACAGGATGAGCATAAGTTGTGTAACACACCCTGGATAACTTATCTGAATGAACGTTAGATAGAGGATATATAAGTTCGACAAACTTAGCCTTTGAAGCTTTATCTTAGATAATAAACATGTTTCTTTGTCCTCATATAAGACTAAGTATGTTCTAACGAATGCTTGATTGATTGAAGATATCAAATATGTAGCGAAGTCGGTAATGCATGCTGGGTAAACTATCTTAACATATGGTCGATAAGATATGAGCACAATTCTTGATAACACCTGCTCATATATGCCTCATGATGTGAAGATATAATATGCTCAAGATTGGTGATATGAAGGCCCCAATATGCATTTGGAACCGTGACTCGTCAATCAACCTTTGTTTGTTCTGACTCATGACCGATAACAGATATGATAGTTCGTTAGTTAAGCCTGTTTAAGTTTAACTTACAGTTGATGATAGAAAATATCTAATCCATCTCATTATGAGACAAGTTCTAGGATATATATACTTCTAAAGCCCGTGTGTGCATCCATGTGATATGTAAAGGAACCTGATGCAGTTTAAGATACATATTTTCTTTCATCCATCGTTAGTTACTCATGTGCATCGTAACTAACAGTCTATGATCGGAGATCATGAAGACGTATCAGTTTGAGACAAAACTTTGGAGATAATATAACCCCAATATTGGAGGAGTTTTTGGTGAGATGTGATATGACTCTTTTAATTCGTTGTTAATTAAGAATATGGGGTTTTAACAAACAGAACATAAGGAAAACCTCTTCATATGTTATATATTGAGGTAAAATCCTTGAAGATATATATGATGAGGCCTGATATGCCTTAAAATCCATGAATGATATAACTTAGGCAATATTTGGACTTAGCTTAACTCACGTCCATATTCATTGTCAGTTGATTGATACTCCAAAATTTTATGTTTTGGAATTCTGCTGAGACTCTCAGGGGTTTATGTTCGAGGCATCATAGCACTCACTTTGATTCGTATCGCTCGGAGGTGAATTCATTCATCATCCGTATACCCCCTCAGTTAAGGCCTTAAAATCTTATGCTCTGTGAGATACAGCTAGGGTGACACCCGGTCACTAAAATGGAGTTTTCTCTTTTGATATGAAGAATTTTCTCATGAGACTAGGACATTGGGATTCCCAACTCGATGCTCTATCACTTAAAAGGTGCAGTATTGATTTTCTGTATATTGAAAGTGGTTGCATCAGCAATTTACTGTTATTGTTAACGCAATTTCCAGTAGAAACATGGTACCTTGATGGGCCCATATCTCTCATGTCTGAAGTCTATTTGAAGTGAGACTTGAACCATTGTGTTTATCTTTGAGTCTTTTCTTAAATTGTCAAACTCCATAATCAAAGGACTGAACATTGGAAAACGTTTAAAAGAAATGAGGAAATATGTCACAACTACATTGTAGAGCTTAACTGCCTGGCGATGGAAGATGAAAAATAACATATTTCTTGATTTTGCTCGTACGATGATTTTGTTGAATCCGGAATTTATGAATTCAAAAATGAATGGAATAAGGATAAGCATTGACCAAAATGAGTGACTATTGTTAGGAATTTATTCAAATGATATGATTATCATTCGAAACGATAAGATAAGGAGGCATGATCTGCAGTTCAATGATTTTGAGAAGAAGATAAGTCCAAGATAAAGATAAAGTGTGAAGATTAAAAGGTAAAAGATGTGTTATTATCCGTTAAGAATTTTCGTTTACTAACCTGTGGAAAATGGTATAAACCGATCTCTCAATGAGAGAAGCGTTCAGATTTTCTTGACGAGGACACACTTCTGGAGTAGAATTTACTTTTGAAGTTTACTTATGCAAGAGCTGAGTGATAGACAGAGCGAAGCAGAGAGAGTATCACATATGATTGTTTCTCAAGAGAGAGAGAGACAGAGAGAGAGAGAGAGAAGGTTGTTTCCTTGGACCCACTTGAAGCTCGTTCTCGAAGGAAGGCCAGACTTGAGGATTAGTATCTATGCATAAAATCATAGGTATACAGCGTAATTTGCCTTTTGATATTATTCCCTCTTTTAATCATCTGTGTATTTTTTTTCTTTAGAAATGAATATATAGGTTTCAAGGCATAAATCAAGGGTATTCGCTTATTTTTCTATTCTTTTGTAGATGTAAATTGTAACAGAGGATTAAACCTTTGGTACGGTTTCGTTCCCAATATATGATATATGAAAAGCCTGTGTTTCTATGATATGAAATGCATGGGCGAATTTGGCCCCAAGTGTGATGCCCTCTGGTCTTTGTTTGGAGTCTAATGTTTATTTAAACATTCTAATCAAATTAAACCGTCGCATTTTTAGAGCATCTAATTACTACCACATTTAGTGAATTTATAACAAAACTCTTACGTTTAGATATTTTTATTACACACACTTCATCTACTCCAAAATATCATTTTTCAAAATTTTTAATTGTTTATAAATATGATCAATTGTAGTAGTTTCGTAGCTTTAAATTTCCTAATTAAGGATGACAATAGATTTTTATGCCATCACAAGGTTTTCTGGCCCCAAAACTGCCTCTTCCCCATAGTCTTAAGTGTAATTAACTTTAATTGTTTAATGTTGATGCCTTATAGAAAACCTCTCCCTATAAGTTTTAGTGCCATCTTTGAGTGTCATATTTTATTCACTTTAAGTGTGGCGGGTATTTAATGGGCAGCCATTTTACTATTGAAAATATAAAATTGAGCTCTTAATCTCTAAAAAAAATGTATAAGAAATTTACAGATCCACTAAAAATATCAGTTATTTAATATTTTACTTAATTTGTTAAAGGGTGCAATTTGTAAGGCGTCAACCTTAAAAAATCCAAGTTAGGCGTGTCTCCAAGTTACACCGAAGGATGTAGTTTTGGTGCCGATAAACTTTGTGATGGCTTCAAAAATGATTTTCTTCCCTAATCATAGAATTTCTAAAAATGGTGCAGATCGAATAGAACTGTAAACAACAATCTAGATAATGCACTACAAGATGCACTATTTTCTAGACTTGAAATTAATTTTTTTTTCAATATCCACAAATCTCGAGGTCAAGATGATTGATTGGAGGATTTTGCAGTGACAACAATTTGTTTTGGTTCATGCTAATTTTAAAAAATAAGGTTCACACTTTATATAAACTTTTTCCTTTGTCCAAAATATCAACTACTTTAAGTCATAATTATGTCTTATTTGATGAGATTTTTAAAATTAATTCAAAAGAAGAAAGCGAAATATCAAATAGTTTATCTCTTAAGTATTTTGATAATAAAATAAAAATAAAAAAACATTTTTTGAGTTTTAATGGAAGTCTTAGTCTTTCCAGTAGAAGGTAAAGCCTCATCTCAAAATATTATTCTGGTGATTAAAATACCTCAAATCAGATAATTATGGATTTGAAAAAATATTGATTTCAAGTATTAAAATTAGAGTATGTTTTGAGAAGTTTTCACATAGATATGCACCATTATTTGAGTTTCAAATTTTATAATAAGAGCATAATAGATTTTCAGGCCAATTTACATTGAAATTGCAAACTTCCAATGAGTTTAGGTTTTTTTTTTTTGTTCTGGGTAATTGCGTAGATAAGATTGGCCCCTACCTTTTTTAAGCAGATTAGGAGTTAGATTTTTGAAAGTATTAGTGGGATGGTGTTAGTGGTGAGAATGAAAATCACAACGTGTGGGAGTTTTACGTTTTGAAAAAAACTCTATACTTATTTCACCTAATATGAAAAGTTAGTATTAATTTTATGGAACTCAAAATGGAGATGGAGATTGGCTACAACCTTGTGACGCAGCCAAACATAGGTGCCGATGGCATTGAAGGTTGGCATGGCATGAGATGGTTCCAGCACCCTTTTAGGGCCCATCAAGCTCGCTGGGCCTACAATCAAGCACGAGTCCCACGGGCTAGGGTTACTTACACTAGTACAAATATACGTCAAAGTTCATGATAAGAGGCCAGTTGGGTAACTAATTTTTTAATGGCACTAGGGCTACCAATAGGCTAGGCCAGCCTTGGCCATAGCCTAGCCCGGCCTGGATTGAACGCAAGAGGCCCTAGCCCGAGTCAAGCTCGACCAATCACAATCCATGGAAATGAAAAAAAAAGTAAAAAAAAGAAATTAAGTAGGGCCAAAACTAAGCCGGACCTATCATGGCCTTGGCTCGGCCTGGTCCAGACCACGGACTCAAAACTCTTCGTTCACACAACACAATAAAACACACTCGCTGGTCCGCCTCTCTCTCTCTAAAAGACAGAACCCCACTCTGCTAGCTCCAGGTCAATCTACAAAAACCATGAAACCTTCTCCACTTTCTCTCTCTAATATGAAAGTGAACCCCCTCCCATTTTCTCTCTCTATTTCTGTGAGCGTGAGTGGAAAGCAGAGAGAGAGAGGTGTGTGCAAAGAAGTAGAGAGAGAGAGAGAGTATGAATAGCGATCGGTGCTGAGTTGTAACGTCCAGCTCACCCAACAACCAACCGCTCAAGAATCTCCCACACACTCCTATATATATGTTTTCTCCCTCCTTTCCCCGCCCCTCTCATTTTCAAACTTTCTCTCTCTAGTTTTTGAAGCATTCCTTCTTTAGGCACTGTAAGTCGTCAGAGTATTTGGTGGAGCATCTTTTGAGCTATTGCTGAGTGTTGAGATGAGGTTCCAGGCAATGGCGGAGGCGGGAAGCATCCCTAACGAGACGGTCGATGACGAAGAGGATGGAGCTTATGCGTGGAATTTTGAGGAGGAGGATCAGTGGGTCAATGTCTTTTCCTTTCAAGAAGAGCAGGATCAGGCCAAGAATCAAGAAATTTATGAAATAAGGGCGCAGAAAGAGCAAGAGGAGGTGAAGAATCAAGAAATTGAAGCTCAAGATGAGAGAGAGAAGGCCAAGAATCGTGAAATTGCGCTTTCGAATTTGCTCCGGAACCTGCAATTGGTGAAGGAACGCTTCACCAGCGAGCTGGAGATACAAATGAAGAGGATCGAGGAACTAGAGCGTCAATTGGAGGAAGCAACAGGGGCAGGGCGTAATGACCAACCAGACGTGGAAGGTGCCAACCCTGAGCCTCAAGAACCCTATTTCCATTCCCCATTTTGATCCTAGCATTTTCTACTATGTGCAAGACAGTTGGACTGTGACTCTTTGTTTGATATGAATAAGGAAATCTTTTGATTCTGAAATCCATATCCTTCACAATTCATAGAGACTACCCTCCTGTGTCAGTGGTACGAAATATGGCCATTCCTTTCTGTAATCCATTTGCGTTGTATGAAGAAGCAACAACCCTCTCTGTCTCTGTCTTCTGTGTATGTAGTATGGAATTGCAGCAGCACCATTTTTTAGCGTAAACCATTTTGAATAGAATTCCTCCTTGCATTGCATGAAGTAGTTTGATTATGATTTTGATTTCCCTCCTTGTGTTGTGTAGAAGCAAGAAAGCAATGTAATGAAAGACTTCTGTTTTCTACATTACTTGATTTCTCTCCCTCCTCTGCTCTGTTCTTCTCTGCATGTAGTATGATTATGAATAGAAGCAATTTTTGTGTGCAACACAACTTGTTAATTTTATTTTTTATATTTTTCACCTTCATAGGGTAGTCCAACATAAAAAAAAAATCGAGCAACCTTATTTGTAGGGTAGTTCGATGTTCGAAACATTCGATTGCCCAACACTTCTATTCTGCTACTGTGTATAGTGTGGTATGATGTACAAAACTTCTGGCCACTATATACTTAGCATATTTTGCTCTTTCTTAGGTCCAATATTTCTAACATCATATTGCTCTATACTTGGAAGAAATTTTTGTTTTTTCACTAATATGATATTTAAAACATTGGATAGTCCTCCGTTCTAAGTAAATCTCATAAGAGAGAGCAGTCCGATGTTTGACACATGAAACATCGGATAGCACTCAGATAGTCTTTCTCTTAATATCATATGGTTCGATGTTTCAGACACAAAGGGCTAAATTGCAACTTAGTTGCCCCAATTCAACCCGCACTCTCTTGCCATTTTTCTACCATCTTCTCTCTCTCGTTTTCTCTAACATGCCATATCTCTCCAAGCACGTGCTCTGTCTCTACCAACTCTCTCTCTTATCTTCCTCTCTTCGAGCTCCCTTGAAATGCAGAAGCCTTAATGGTGTGTTTAAAAACTTTCTCTACCATTTCCTTGGGAAACTTCCAGCGGCTGACTGTCCTGAATCTAATTTGAAAGTGAAAAGTGGTAGCCTCAAAGTTAATAATCCTATTTGATAAATTGTGATGTTGCCAATTTACCTGTTTAGTATTGGGAAAGTTGGAAACTGCCTGTCTTAACCTACGGGCTCAAATTTTTTCTTTTTTTTTGGTTGTTCAACATTCAAATAGTTGATTAGAGGAAGTTATTTTGAGATAATCAATACTAAACCATTCATCTCGAAGAGATAGTTTGATAAATTTCCCAAAGTTAAAGACGTAAATGAAAAAATAATTACCATACATATCTTAGAAGCCTAAGCACTACAAAGCAGTAGTAATAATAGTAATAATAATAATAATAATGATGATAATGATAGTGATAATGATAATGATAATGATAATGATAATAACAATTATAATAATAATAATAATAATTGATTAAAGAACACATCTTAAAAGCTATCATTCATCTTTGATGCTTAAAATACTTTTCAGGGGTATTTTGGTCAATTTATTTCATGTAAAATAATTTTATGATATTTTTTAAAGATTCACCTATTTTTGATGAATACAAGCCTAAAATTGTAAGTGATTTAGATTTAAAAAAAAAACAATTAAAATTCAAACACAGACAGACATTTGTGACCGTCAGATCAGCCCAGATCCAATATGGGCCATTGGGTTCATATGAACTCATATGTTCATATGAGCTAGTGAGTTAACCCTAGTTTTTTCCTATATATACATATACAAATATTGGGATTGGCCCACTAGCTCATATGAACATATTCAATCTGTACCGTTGGGCTCAAATGTTCATATTAGCTAGTGGGCTAATCCCAACATTTTCCTATATATATATATATATATATATATATATATATATATATATATATATATATATATATATATAAGATACTACAAAACGCCAATATGCGAAAATGAACAGTGATTCCACCTATCCTCATGACCATCCAAACTTCATCATACGGTCGCAGTTGTCAAGTAGTGTTTTAATTTTCATTTTTTTTTACTAATCAGAATAATCTGAAATTTGGAGAATGTATACATCTTAGTGAGGCGCACGTAATAAAAATATGAAAAAAATAATTTACAAAATATAAATTGATCAAAATACAGCCAAATATTTTTGGCGGTATTTTAGTTAGTTTATATTTTGAAATTTTTTTTTTCATATTTTTATTAGGTGCACTCACTAAGATGTATGCACTCTCCAAATTTCAAGTAATTTGGATATGTAGAAAGCAAATGAAAATTAAAATACTACCAGATAACTGTGACCGTGGGATGAAGTTTGGACGATCATGATAGTTGGTAAAATCACTGTTCATTTTCGCCTATAGGCATTGGGAAGAGTTTTCCCATATATAGGGTAGGTGAAAACTCTTCCCAATGCCTATAGGCGAAAATGAACAGTGATTTCGCCTACCCTCGTCACTTCCAAACTTCATCGTACAGCCATAGTTGTCCGGTAGTATTTCAACTTTCATTTGTTTTATAAAGATCTAAATTACTTGAAATTTAGAGTGTATGTATATATTAGTGAGGCGCCCCTAATAAAAATATGAAAAAAATAATTCATACAATGTAGATTGATCAAAATACCGCTAAAAATTTATGGGGGTATTTTAATCAATCTATATTTTGCGAATTATTTTTTTCATATTTTTATTAAGTGTGCCTCACTAAGATGTACAGACACTCCAAATTTCAGGTCCTTCTGATTACTAAAAAAAAAAAAAATTGAAACACTATCGGACAACTGTGACCATGCGATGAAGTTTGGATGGTGATGAGGGTAGGTGAAATCACTGTTCATTTTCGCTTATAGGCGTTTTGTAGTATCTTCTCTCTCTCTTTATATATATATATATATATATATATATATATATATATATATATATATATATATATATATATATATATATATATATATATATATATATATATATATATATATATATATATATATATATATATATATATATAACAAAGCCTAAGCTTTAAACAATCAAATTTATAGCCTACTTAAAAAATTCCCCTAGAAGAGGTTGTTTTGATACCTAAATATTGATCATCTTAATGTTTGTGGTATAAGACCAATGGGTTAGAAATGTAATCTTTTAAAAATTTTCCATTGTATAAAAACTCAAGGGTTTAAATGCACGAGTATCTGAATACAAAACCATAATACATATGTTCCAGCCCACAAAAATGGTTTATACACATTTGAATAGTAAAATTCAACACTAATAGGTCCCATTCAAATCCCTTACTCAAAAATACAATTAGCTCAATACAATATTCAAATATTTACAAAGTACATCTCTACAACATATTGCTTGCCTTGCACTCACAATTCCTCATTATATCAAAATTATGATAATTTCATCTTCAGTCTTCATCGTCATCTTATATTACAATGTCTCATACATATCATACACTAGATCATAATAATTCGAAAATATTTCAATTCGCATAAACAATAATGCATAGTATTAAGTTCATATTGTAAGATTGAAAAACAATCTCAATATACAAACAACATACTCAATTTAACCAATCATAAATCCATTTAACAAAAGCAAACATGGGGAAACCATGGTTTGAACCTCTTGCGCCCGGGCCACGAACACAAGAGGCCTTTTGAGGACTTAATTTTATCCTATTGTCTTAGGCACGGGTGATAATAACAACTCTAGGAGATCAATCCAATAGGAAGCAAATGATCATTTTTATTTCACTTAATGGGGATCAAATCATGAGAGAGACATGTATCAAAATAGCCTTTTAAAGTTTGAAAAAGATACTACACAAAATAAGGAAGTTATGATGAAACTACACCGTGTGGTCTATAAGAGACCACATGAACTTTTCAACATTAAAAAAGGAACTCAGTAGACTATTTCATATACTAAAATATGACGAAATAAACCTGTCATCAGTTTATATTCTCGGTAAAAATTCCAGAAAAATAAGATCAAGAAAAATCTAGTTGAAACTACTAAAGATCATGGAGTAAGCATGCTAGTCTACACATACTATTGCTTTGAGATTCTTCAAATATCAAGTTTTCGTGACTAAAAATAAAGAAATCTATTGTAAATTAATAATTACAGCAAGCTTTGATAATGGAAATGAGGTAAAAATTAAAAATATGATAAGAAAAGTCAATACCTTAAATAAACAATAGTATAGACTTGATTACATAAATGAGGGACTACTCCGTGGAAGGGCTTCAAATGAAAGCTCAAGGAAGAAGATAGTCTCATAGGTGACCATATTTTTGTCAATGGCTCTCTCATTCGCTCTTTGAAGTGAATACTCAAGTTAGGGTTATAATTGATCCCATAAGTTACTTTTATACTTAGATCATAAAGATGGATTTGATCTTGATCCTTGATGCCCTAGATCAATGGCACATGAGAGACTTTTATCCAAGCCACTGATTTATATCTTATCACCAAGATCAATGGATGAGCTTTTGACACTTTTTACTCCTTAAACCCTAGGTTTATAGGCATTTTACCTTGAAGCCCTTAGCTCCATGTTTTATTTTCCATTAAGTCCAAATTCATATTTACATTTATGCCCATGGTTTTTGAATAATCTGTAAGAGTCAATAAAATACATTGAAATAGACATAAAGGTAATATGGGACATCCATACATGTGAATAAAATATCTTATGATACTACCAATAGGATTTTAACAATACTAAAGTTTCACATGGGTCAAGCCCATAAGGTGGTGCCACATAAGATATACTCACATGATACTTCACACATGCCAAAAATGATACATATGAGTAAAAAAAAAAACATGTGACTTAAATCAAACTTAAGTCATAACAATATATAACACTTTAAATAACAAGATAACATGTTATAGCATAATACCAACAAAAGAATTATTGACAAAATGATCCCCACATGGATATAATGTCAACATGATGTCATCCACGAGTGGGGCGGTGGGGGTGTCACGTGGCATCCCAATGGCTACTTGGGATCCATGTGGCATCCCTATATGATGTCTTTGTTTAGTATTTATGTCAAATAAACTTAAAAATCACATTTTTTATTGTTTAAAAAAGCTGAAAAATTCTCAAAAAATCTCAAAAATTCTCTAAATGATTTCTCAACATTATTACACAATTTCTCATCAATATAAAATATTTTCTCATAAATTTTAGATTAATTTGAGCCAAAGGTAAATGATATATTTAGAGTTATAACACTAGTTGGAGTCTTCTATTGGGATAACCCGAATGACGTTCCACCGGCATCTCAAGCCGACCCAATAGACCTATGCTCCACAGTCTATGGTAGGGACACATAATTGGTCACATCAAAGTCACCAAGCCAAAGCTTCCTGTCACTGGGGGTTCAATAGATTAGTCAAATACAGGGGTCCTCTCAAAGCACATGTGCACTAGCTCTTCTAAGTCAGATAATACTATAGAAGAGTGGCTTTCTCATACGACTGTGGGTGCACATACCATAGAACGGTCTCATATCAGGATACGAACTCATGTCCCATGAGCCGACCATTCCTTACAGGGCGAATACTCTTTTAAATACTCAAGTTCTATTATTATCGATTGGATTCTTCAAGCCCTGGGTTATCACATCAACTACGAGGCAATCTAATCAATATAGTCCTGATTGGGAGGTGACCCTCACACCTCCCCCAAAGTTTACACTTTCATAACATATATTCTCAATGCCTCAAATACTAAGTGTATATGAATCTGGGACCAATGTGCCAAGCACCCATATTTAATCTCTCTCTAACTCCCACTGAGCGTAAAACTATTGACTTTAAGGCCGTGAAAGGCCACATAACCAACACTTGACATCAAGATGCATGAACATGAGAAAAAAATGGATTTTAAGTTTTGAAAATAGTGCATTTTGTAATACATTTTTGGACCTTCAATTTTTACGATTTCAAGTTTTTGTAGATCTGTTGATATAAACTATTTTTTATGCTTTAAATTTTATAAATAAAGACAAAAATATATTTTAAGGTTATCACAAAGATTTTCAGTATTGAAACCACATTTCTCAACACTATTTGAAGGTAGGCTTTAATTTGATTGTTTAGTGCCTCGGTTCTATATAAATTTTTCTCATAATTCAGTATGCCCATTAGCTAACTGCTACAGTAAACGCCAATGGCCCAGATTGAATGTAAGCCGATCTGACGGTCACGACCTATTTTCGTGTTTGAATTTTATTTTTTATTTATAAATCCAGAGTACTTGAAATTTTAGGGGTACGTTCTTCTCATCAAGACGCACCTAATAAAAATATAAAAAACATAATCCGTAAAAAACAAATTGATCAAAATACTCCCAAAATTTCATAAGGGCATTTTGATCATTTTTTCTGGTAAAATATTTTTTTTATATTTGTCAAAGATTCACCTATTGCTTATATTCACAAGCTCCAAATTTTAGATCATTTTGATTTGTGAAAAAAAAATTAAAATTCAAACACTACCGGACATCCAGGATCGTCATATTGGCCCATATTCAATCTAGGCCGTTGGCGTTAACTGTAGAGCAGTACGCCATTGGGTTGATAGGATCTTTTCCCTATAGGGGATAGTATAATCTATTAGCTCCCAACCTTTAGATCTTCATCGGGTGTTTCAAATTTCATAACACTGTTTTAATTTTAATATTTTTTCTATAAGTCAGATTAAGATTAAAATTTTTGTGTATATACCTAACACTATTGTGCACCATATAAAAATATAAAACTACCAAATTATATATATATATATATATATATATATATATATATATATATATATATATATATATATATATATATATATATATATATATATGTATATATATATATATATATATATATATATATATATATATACACATACACACACACACTCTTGTTGTTCGAAAAATAAGAGCCAAGGCTAAATAGTTTCACTGTTTAGTTCTTGCTCATCCTAAAGCTTTTAAAATAATTGAGACAGACGCTTTTGATCTAGGCTATGGTAGAATTTTAAAACAAAGATTCCAACCAAATGAAAAAGAAAAGTTGGTTCGTTATACTTCAAGAATTTGGAACCCTGCACAACATAATTATTCAATTATTAAAAAAGAAATCCTTTCAATAGTAAAATGTGTTACAAAATTTGAAACTGATGTTTTAAACCGAGAATTTCTTATCAGAGTAGTTGCAAAGCTGCCAAATATGTTTTAGAAAAGGATGTAAAAAATATAGCCTCTAAACAAATTTTCTCCAAATGGCAAGCTATACTCTCTGCTTTTGATTTTAAGATTGAATATATAAAGGGAGAATCAAACTCCTTGCTTGACTTTTTAGCTCGTGAGTTTTTGCAGGGATACTCGGAGAAAATTGGGCTAAAAACCCTAATCCAAAGCCAAGAACGTCTAATCTTGAAAAGACAACAATTCTTATCATGGCTATAGAAAATAAACATGCTCTAAAAGAGCCAACTGAAATAGCAGACCTTTATCTTATAGATACTTGGCATCCTGAAACAAGGTATAAGACCCGTGAATACTATGAGAAAATATTGACTGAAACTGAGTCAATAAGAATTGTCCATAATTATAGAAGTAGCAAAATTATTGGCTATTCCAAGTTTCAAATTTATAAAATCATATCTTATAATGAATGGGGATTTGATCCCCTAAAATACAAATATCTTTTGAAAACCCTAAAATTAAGGGCTTATAATTATTATGACTACATAAAAGCTACGGGTTTTAGTCCTCTTATTCCAAATATTCATCGAACCAATAGCTGGTTCTTACAATTACGTTTAACCACTAAAATTAGTGAGTTCCCACAATGGTTTAAAAGGTGGATGTTATATTGGGGACCATCCCTAGATATCTACCCACCAAAACCAAGAGAATCATATGAACTGTTTCAGGTCTCTAATAGAGGCCTTAATCAAGTTGATATCTGTATGCACTTTACGGCCTTATATGAGGTCCATTGGATTTTCAGATGGGAGTATACAGTAACCCCAAATAAAGATGAATGTGAATATATTCCTTACCTAGAATGAAAAATTTTAATAAAGTGGTGGGATTCGTTTGAGAACTCCTATATTTCCTCACAAAATATAAAAATAGAAAGGCTAGTTTTAGCCAATATGGAAAGCCAATGACCTAATAGGATTGATGAATATTTTAAACTATTAAAAGACCATAATCCATAGTTATCAAATAAAGAAGTCAAAAGACAATTATTACTTGCTCTAAATGAAGAGGAACCGGATGTTATGTCTCTCACTTCCTCAAAACACAAGGAAGAAGATTATGCATAGGAAAATGAAGATGACTGCTTTGGGATCTTTACCTTTCCTAAAAATTAAGGAGACATTATTTGGGTCCCAAAACAATCTAGGACACGAAGGCCTGAAGAAAATGATGTGGGCCATGACGTCACTCTCCACCGACAAAGGCTATTGTAGCAATACAAATAGGACATTGCACTGTAGTAGATAGAACATTTCACTTTAGTAAGGTCAAGTGGCAGACAAAAAATACTATTTAAGATGTCAATCATTATAGTTGTCACATGACGAAGTTACTGTAATGTCAGTGTAATAATTGGAGGTTACTATTTGCACTTCAAATAGACATTTCTGAAAGTCTTATGAGTGATAGTCTGTGAGTATGTTGAGTGTATGTGTGACTGTTACTGGAACAACGTACCTATATATGTTCCAGACGTATGGAAGTTGTTTGCTAGCTATTGCCAATGTGAGATGTAAGTTTGTTTATTATGCGCATAAAATTAGTATTTTATATTCATACCTTAAGGGTTTGTTCCCTTATTGGGAAAATATGGGATTAGCCCACTAGCTCATATGAACAAATGAGTCCAACGGCCCAGATTGAATATGGGTCGATCTGACTATCATAAATGTCCGATAGTATTTAAATTTCATTTGTTTTTTACAAATCCAAATCACTTAAAAGTTTATAAGTGTGTTCGTCTCATCAAGACACACCTAATAAAAATATAAAACAAATTATCCATGAAAATAAAATGACAAAAATACCCCTCAAATATTTTCGGGGTATTTTGGTCAATTTATTTCATGTAAAATATTTTTTTGATATTTTTTGAAGATTCACCTATTTTTGATGAACACACGCGTAAAATTTTAAGCAATTTGGATTTGCAAAAAAATAACTAAAATTTAAACACTACCGGACATCTGTGATCGTCAGATCGGCCAAGATTCAATCTGGAAGCTCATATGTTCATATGAGCTTGTGGGCTAATCTCATCTTTTCCCTTGTTATATTATCTGGGTTATTGTCAATTTGTCTATTTCTTTACTTATCTGCTGTATGTGTATAATCATAGTCCTCCTTAGCCTTGTTTTAGTCTATAGATTATAATCATAGTCCTCTTGAGCCTTGTTTATGATTAAAATAATCCAGTAGTGTTTTAATTTTAGTCTATAGATTACAGACTAATTTTGATATTATAACATAAGTACGGCATCAGAGCCATGATCTTAGTTTACTGGTCAAAGTTTAGAACTATATCTAGATAGACCAACTGTTAAAGTCGTAATTAACAATACGTCTTATCCTGTGGAACCTTAAGTCGTGGTTGAGCACGTACGCCCAAGAGATATGTCGCCAATGCATTTATCCCATTGACTATGAAACATGAAATATATAATTGTGTTATTGACTCGATGGCTAGCCTATTTAGGTCTAGATCTCACACTTCAACCAGTGAAGCAAGTTCTTCTGGTTCTCATAGTAGTAGTATAAAAAAATACAGAAGAAATAGTTATATCTAATATAGAAAAGGGTATATAAAATAGGAATATCCCTAAGGTTCATATATGAAATATACTAGAGATTATGCTATTAAGACAGTCGAAAAGATTGTATTCATTTTAGAATCACAAGACTCCCTTTCTCTTCGATTTAAACACAGATTAGAAGAACATAAGAAAAAGCTATATAACTACTTGCATATAGGACTAGTTCAGATTGCAATCAAACCATTGACTTGAATTGGTTTAAACAATTCTATCTTACTATGTTTAAAAGATATCAGACATTGGAATTTCTCTGATTCCTTATTAGGAATTGTTGAATCTAGCCTTTGTGAATGACCTATTTATTTTAACTGCAACCCTAATTTTTCAGTCTCATTAACTGATCCCAATATATTAAAAGGTTTAACCCTTAAACTTAAAACACAAGGTTTTGATATGGAAATCAGATCCCAAAATATTGCTATAATCTATCAAATCAGTTATAAAGTAATGAATACTATATGTCATGATGTGAACAAAATGGATAAGAGAGGACAAACAATTTATTGTCCAAACTAATATTGAGAAATCTAATAAAATACCCCTAAAACGATCACTTGGGATCAATTCAAATTACCGGAGCAGTGGAACTTGCATAATGAAACTCCTCTTAGACCTGATCAAAATACGAATATTAACTTCATAATAGAACTTCCTTCTGGAGAAGTTCATATACAATTTAACCCTCAAAAGAGTGCAAGGGTTCATATTTCCTCACAAAGTCCTAGGATCCCTGCCAGAAGTTCAACTTCTTATATTCCTTATCCATGTTATGGGCACCAACAAACTAATGCCATTTTACGAGGACTGCAAAGAGTTGGTGGTAATATTCAACAACCAATATATAGAGTTGAAACACCTAGAACAAAAACTTCTAGACCCATATCTCATGAACCAACATTCTCTGATGTGTAATATGATCCACAACATATAAATGTCATTGAAATAAAACCATTTCAAATTAATTATGAAGGCAGACTTTAATTCAGATCATAATAGAGAAATTATAGAATGGTTCTTAATAAAGGAACAACAGCCTCAAGAAAATATATAAAAGATTTTACATTAAAGCCATGTATAAGGTCGGAGGTAATATATTTTTCTTCCGATGGTTTGGGCGAATTTTTGCCAAGTAGAATAAATTAACAGTCCCATTTCAATATATAGAAAAAGGTATGTCAGAAAATCTCCTGATATTAATACACTAAATTCACAATATACTTCTTATAAAACGGCCAAAGGACAAATAAAATCCAGACATCCTCTTAAAGATATAATAATGGATGTTATGGGGTCTACCGATGTTCCTTATAAAAAAGCTTCTAACACTCCTAATATGGAAGGATTTAAAACAATTATCGAACAAAATCAGTATACAAATATCTATCTCAAATCCTTGGGAGACAAGCTGATAGAATTGAGGATTTGGTATCTAAAAATACCTTTGGAGCAAAGGCAACAAAATCTAAACACGTGCCTTCCTCTATTATGACTACTTTGCCATTGGTTCTTAAAACTTTACGTGAATTATCAAAAAATAGGTTTAAGTTACAACCAATAAGTTCTGAATTCTTAGATGAAGTTATCACCAGATTAGGTAGTTTAAAAATAGATGAAAAAGGGAAAACCCTAGAAAAAATCCCTGAAACCTCCAACAATATGATAGAGGATATTACTGAGGACTGTTCTGAGAAAGATATTGATGATTTAGAACAAATGTTTAAAAAATCACTTAGTGTCCAATCTGCTGAAATTAATAAAGTAGGCTATGGTCTTAAAACTAGATCAATTGCTCCTACAAAAATGTATTATCCTCACCCTTCTCCTGTAGATCTCCAGTATGAAGAAGATATATTAATGGGATCGGTTGTGTATGATGGAAAAGCAATTGTTGAATGGAACTTGGATACTCTTAGTGAGTAAAATACTTACATTATTGAGACATAATATGATGTATGCCACAACTACTAGCATTAAGAATGGAAATCAAGACCCTGATGTGGCCAAAGCCATAATTACAGGCTTTACTGGTCAATTAAGAGGATGGTGGGATTATTATTTGGCCAATCTTGAAAAGGGATACATTCTAAATGCTAAAACGCAGTACACCAGAACACAAGCTATTCAGCCTGACCAATTACAGACTATTCAAGTGACTGAAGATGAATGTGTAAATACTTTAATTTATACTATTGCTCTACATTTCAAAGGTAATACTAGTGTATTGACTCAAAGACAGTCAGACTTGCTTCAAAATCTAAGACAAGTGGTACAAAGATACTTTTAACTCTAGGCTTTCTACAGTCGAAGACTATAGAGCTAGTTATTGGAAAGGGCAGTTTATTGTAGGACTCCCTAGGTTGCTGAGAAGGTTAAAAATAACTAAAAGCTAAAAACAATGAAGAACTACCACTCGTATACTCTTGGAAAATTGTCTGCAGAATTCTATGCAACAGGCCTTGAAATTTGCACTGATCTTAAGCTTAGAAAACAATTCGAAAAACAGAATCTAACAAGAAGAAAAGAGTTAGGAGTTTTCTTTGAGCAATTCGATTTTGAAACCATAAAATCAAAACCTCATACTGATATAAAAGGACCTTATAAGTCTTATAAAAAGTCTAAAAGACTTAAGAAAAAATTCTTGAATAAAACCAATAAGCCAAAAACAGGAGACGAAGACAAAGAAAAACCTTCCATGTATAAAAAGAAACCTGTTATTTGTAGAAAATGTGGCAAATTTTGCCATTATGCTAATAAATGTAGAACAAAAAAGAAAATTAATAATTTTAATATTGATGAAGGCCTTAAAAGACAGTTAGTTCAAGTCCTTCAAACCTCGGATAAAGATACTTTAGAATCTGAAGGATCCATAAATATTATGGATGAGATAGACTCTTACTCGTCAATTGGTGAAGACGACGTCACTCCACACTGCAATTGTGATTACTATAAATCAATATGTTTTCTAAATGGGTTGCAGTTAAATACTTTTACCCAAGAAGAGAGTATTATTCTGGATATCATAGACAAAATTGAAGACCCTAGGTCTAAAGAGAAGCCTTACTAACATATATGACCAATCCAAAACCTAATGAAAATACTCCTAAATAAGAGGACCAATATGTACAACCTACTTATGACTTCAAGAATATTATATGAATGATGAAACAAAGAGAAAAGTTCGTAGGTAGTTCTCAAAAAATAACTATTGAAGAGTTGAAAATGAAATTTATAATATTAAGCAAGAAATAAATATTCTTAAATTAAGGGTTGAACATATAGAAGATCCTAAACTAAAAGCTCCAGAAATCAAAGAGACTACCTTACCCTTAATAGATGAATTTGAAAATCTTAATATCCCCCAGATTGAGAACAGTCATATTTCTGAAAAAGGTTTAAAAGTGCCAACCTATGTTAATTTAGTAGATAAAGTCATATCACAAAAATGGCACATTTATGTTACGATTTGTAGTCGATATAAAGAATTCAACTTTCAAACTATTGCCTTCATTGATTAAGGCGCTGACTTAAATTGCATAAATGAAAGCCTTGTTCCTTCTAAATACTTTGACAAAATTACTCAAATACTTAATACTGCTGACGAAAAAAAAAAGATGATTAATTATAAACTCTCTGATGCAGCAGTATGCAATAATGGTGCCTACTTTATTCTTCCATTTATAATAGTAAAAGGCTTATCCCAAGCTGTAATACTTAGAACATCATTTTTAAACCTTTTGTATCCTATAAAACTTTTGGACCATATTGATATAGAATCTAAAATTGATGGCCATAAGGTAAAATTTGAATTTTATTGACAGGCTGGAGATAAAAGAAAAATATCAAGTACAGAATCAAATAAAAAATAGGGAAAATTTCTTATTCGTCTTAAAGAAGAAATTAATTATAAAATAATAGATGAAAAATTGAAATCTCCTTATATTCAAAAGGAAATTCAAACATTTCAAAATATGCATGAAAAAGGAATGTGTACGGATGTACCTAATGCATTTTGGAATAGAAAATATCATATGAACCTAATTTTGATGAAAGACTTGTTCAGACTGTCTAGACCTATTTAAATGAACAATAGATTGTTAGAAATTTGTAAACAAGAAATACAAGATTTATTAAATAAAAGCCTCATCAGAAAATCATTTTCCCCTTGGAGTTGCCCTGCTTTCTATGTTGAAATGCTGCAGAATTAAAAAGGGGAGTTCCTAGACTTGTGATTAACTACAAGCCTTTAAATAAGACTCTTTGGTTGATTAGATATCCAATCCCTAATAAAAGGGATCTTCTTAACAAATTGTATAAAGCTACCATATTCTCCAAATTTGATATGAAGTCTAGATATTGGCAGATTTAAATAGCTGAAAAAGATAAATATAAAACTGCTATTACGGTACTATTCGATCATTATGAATAAAATGTAATGCCTTTTGGGCTTAGAAATGCCCTTTCTGAATTTCAAAATATTATGAATGAAATTTTTAATCCCTATAACTAATTTCATAAAAGTTATATTGATGACGTGCTAGTATTCTCATAATTTATTGATCAACATTAGAAGCACTTACATTTGTTTCACAAAATCATTCTTAAGGCTGGATTAATTGTATCTGCTAAGAAGATTAAACTCTTTCAGTCTAACATACGTTTCCTTGGTCATAATATACACCAAGATACTATTACTCCAATTAATCGTGTGCTGCAATTTGCTGATAATTTTCCTGATATTATCAATAATAAAACCCAATTACAACGATTTTTGGGCAGTTTGAATTATATCACATAATATTATATAAATCTGGCGGTGGATTGCGAGCCTCTTTTCCAGCTTCACAAAAAGAATCCGCCAGATTGCAGGGAGGAACATACTCTTCCTATTCGAAAAATAAAAGCCAAGGCTAAACAATTGTCCTGTTTAGATCTTGCTCATCCTAAAGCTTTTAAAATAATTGTGACAGACGCTTCTGATCTAGGTTATCGTGGAATTTTAAAACAAAGATTCCAACCAAATGAAAAAGAAAACTTGGTTCGTTATACTTCAGGAATTTGGAACCCTACCCAACAGAATTATTCAACTACCTACTATCTTTCTCGTTGTTTCATCATTCCAATAATTTTCTTGAAGTCATAAGTAGGTTTTACATATTGGTCCTCTTGTTTAGGAGTAATTTCATTAGGTTTAGATTGGCCATATATGTTAGTAAGGCTTCCCTTTTAGACATAGGGTCAATTTTATCTATGATATCCAGAATAATACTCTCTTCTTGGGTTAAAGTATTTATCTGCAACTCATTTAGAAGACATATTTATTTATAGTAATCACAATTGCAGTGTGGAGTATCATCGTCTTCCCCAATTGACGAGTTAGAGTCAATCTCATCCATAATATTTATGGATCCTTCAGATTCTGAAGTATCTTCATCCGAAGTCAGGAGGACTTGAACTAATTGTCTTATAAGGTCTTCATCAATATTCAAATTATTAATTTTCTTTTTTGTTCTAAAATTACTAGCATAATGACAAAATTTTTACCACATTTTCTACAAATAACAGGTTTCTTTTTATGCCTGAAAGGTCTTTCTTTGTCTTCTTCTCCTTCTTTTGGTTTATTGGTTTTACTCAAGAATTTTCTCTCAAGTCTTTTAGACTTTTACACTTATAAGGTTCTTTTCTATCAGTACGATGTTTTGATTTTATGGTTTCAAAGCCGAATTGCTCACAAAAATTTCCTAACTCTTTTCTTCTTGTTAGATTCTGATGTTCTACTTATTTTCTAAGCTTAAGTTCAGTGCAGATTTCTAGGCCTGTTGCACAGACTTCAGCAGACAGTTCCCCAAGAGTATACATGTCATAGTTGAGTTCTCTGTTGTTTTTAGCTTTTAGCTTATTTTTAACCTTCTCAGCAAACAACCTAGGGAGTCCTGCAATAAATTGTCCTTTTTAATAACTAGCTGACAGTCTTCTACTGTAAGGAGCCTAGAGTTAAAAGTATTTTTGTACCACTTGTAATGAGATAGGGTAGGCCATCTTAGGTTTTGAAGCAAGTTTGACTATCTTTGAGTCAATATGCTAGTATTACCTATGAAATGTAGGGCAATAGTATATTAAAGTATTTACACATTCATCTTCAGTCACTTGAATAGTCTGTAATTGGTCAGGCTGAATGGCTTGTATTCTGGTGTACTGTTTATTAGCAATTAGAATGTATCCCTTTTCATGATCAGTGAGATAATTATCCCACCATCCTCTTAATTGACCAGTAAAGCCTGTAATTATGGCTTTGGCCACATCAGGGTCTTGATTTCCATTGTTAATGCTAGCTAGGACATACATCATCATATATGTCTCAAAAATGTAAGTATTTGATACTCACTAAGAGTATCCATGTTCCATTCAACAATTACTTTTCCATCATACATAGCCGATCCCAATAATATATTTTTAGATACCAAATCCTCAACTCTATCAGCTTGTCTCCTAAGGATTTGAAATAGATATTTGTATAGTTATTTTGTTGAATAATTGTTTTAAATCCTTCCATATTAGGAGCGTTAGAAGCTTTTTTGTAAGGAACAACTGTAGACCCCATAACATCCATTATTATATCTTCAGGAGGATGTCTTGATTTTATTTCTCCTTTGGCCGTTGTATAAGAATTATATTGTGAATTTAGTGTATTAATATCAGGGCTTTTTCTGACATACCTTTTTTCTATATATTGAAATGGGAATGTTAATTTATTCTGTTTGGCAAAGATTCCCCCAAACCATCTGAAGAAAAATATATTACCTCCGACCTTATACATGGCTTCAATGTATTTCTCTTTCATATATTGTCTTGAGGCTGGTGTTCCTTTATTAAGAAATCATTTTCTAATTTCTCTATTATGATATGAATTAAAGTCTACCTCGATTTTTTCATAATTAATTTTAAATGGTTTTATTTCAATGACATTTATATGTTGTGGATCATATTACACATCAGAGAATGTTGGTTCAGGAGATATGGGTATAGAAGTTTATGTTCTAGGTGTTTCAACATTATATATTGGTTGTTGAATATTACCACCAACTCTTTACAGTCCTCTTAAAATGGCATTAGTATGTTGGTGCCCATAACATGGATAAGGAATGTAAGAAGTTGAACTTCTGGCAGCGATCCTAGGACTTTGTGAGGAAATATGAATCCTAGCACTATTTTGATGGTTAAATTGTTTATGAACTTCTCCAGAAGGAAGTTCTATTATGAAGTTAATATTCGTATTTTGATATGGTCTAGGAGGAGTTTCATTATGCAGGTTCCGCTACTCTGGTAATTTGACCTGATCCCAAGTGATTGCTTTAGGGACAATTAGATTAGATTTCTCAGTATTAGTTTGGAAATAAATTGTATGTCCTCTTATTTATTTTTCTCACATCAGGACATATAGTATTCATTACTTTATAACATATTCGATAGATTATAACAATATTTTGGGATCCAATTTCCATATCAAAACCTGTATTTTAAAGATAACAGTTAAAACTTTTAGTAATTTGGGATCAGTCAATGAGACTGAGAAATTGGGATCGTAGTTAAATTAAATAGGTCATTCACAAAGGCTAGATTCAATAATTCCTTACTCCGTATCAGAGCCATTATCTTAGTTTACTTGTCCAAGTTTAGGACTATATCTAGATAGACTAATTGTTAAAGCCGTAATTAACTGTACGTCTTATTCTGTGGAACCCTAAGTCGTGGTTGAGCACGTACGCGTAGGAGATAAGTTGCCAATGCATTTATCCCATTTACTGTGAAACATGAAATAGATAACCGTGTTATTGACTCGATGGCTAGGCTATTTAGGTCTAGATCTCAAACTTTAAGCAGCCAAGCAAGTTCTTCTGGTTCTCGTATTAGTGGTATAAAAAATACAGAAGAAATAATTAAATCTAATATAGAAAGGAGTATATAAATTGGAATATTCCTAAGATTCCCATATATGAAATATACAAGAGAGGTTCATTCCAATTTAAAAGTTATTATGCTATTAAGACAGTCAAAAAGACTGTATACATTTTAGAATCACAAGACTCCTTTTCTCTTCTATCTAAAGAGAAATTAGAAATTTATTATGAAATAATAGATGAAAGATTAAAATCTCCTTATATTCAAAAGGAAATTCAAACGTTTCAAATTATGCTTGAAAAAGAAATATGTGAAAATGCACCTAATGCATTTTGGAATAGAAAATCATGGTAGAGAACGTAATTTTGATGAAAGACTTATTCCGCCTAAGTCTAGACCTATTCAAATGAACAATAGATTGTTTGAAATTTGCAAAAAAGAAATACAAGATTTATTAAATAAAAGCCTCATCAGAAAATCATTTTCCCCTTGGAGTTGCCCTGCTTTCTATGTAGAAAATGCCGTAGAATTAGAAAGGAGAGTTCCTAGATTTGTGATTGACTACAAGCCTTTAAATAAAGCTCTTCGGTGGATTAGATATCAAATCCCTAATAAAAGGGATCTTCTTAACAAATTGCATAAAGCTACCATATTCTCCAAATTCTGAATATTGGCAAATTCAAGTAGCTAAAAAAAATAAATATAAAACTGCTTTTACGGTAACATTAAGTTATTATGAATGGAATGTAATGCCTTTTGAGCTTAAAAACACCCCTTCTAAATTTCAAAATATTATGAATGAAATTTTTAATCCCTATACTACCTTCATGATAGTTTATATTGATGACGTGCTGATATTCTCAGAATTTGTTGATCAACATTGGAAGCACTTACATTTGTTTTAGAAAATCATTCTTAAGGTTAGATTAGTTGTATCTGCTAAGAAGATTAAACTCTTTCAGAATAACATATGTTTCCTTGGTCATAATATACACCAAGGTACTATTACTAAAATTGATTGTGTGATGTAGTTTGCTGATAAGTTTCCCTATATTATCAAAGATAAAGCCCAATTATAACAGTTTTTGGGCAGTTTGAATTATATCGCAGACTATTATAAAAATCATGAGGCGGATTGCAAGCCTCTTTTCCAACAACTCAAAAAGAATTCGTCTGATTGGGGGGAGGAATATAGTCTTGTTGTTCGAAAAATAAGAGCCAAGGCTAAACAGTTGCCCTGTTTAGTTCTTGCTCATCCTAAAGCTTTTAAAATAATTGAGACAGATGCTTTTGATCTAGGTTATGGTAGAATTGTAAAACTAAGATTCCAACCAAATGAAAAAGAAAAGTTGGTTCATTGTACTTTAGGAATTTGGAACCCTGCACAACATAATTATTCAACTATTAAAAAGGAAATCCTTTCAATGGTAAAATGTGTTACAAAATTTGAAAGTGATGTTTTAAACCAAGAATATCTTATCATAGTAGATTGCAAAGCTGCCAAAGATGTTTTAGAAAAGGATGTAAAAAATATAACATCTAAACAGATTTTCACCAGATGGCAAGCTATAATCTCTGTTATTGATTTTAAGATTGAATATATAAAGGGAGAATCAAACTCCCTGCCTGACTTTTTAACTCATGAATTTTTGCAGGGACACTCGAAAAAAATTGGCCAACACCGTCTCAAGCAGCAGTAGAAATAAGCATTCCCCTAAACACTAGGAGGATCACAATAGGGCTAAAAGCCCTAATCCAAAGCCAATAATGCCTTATATTGAAAAGGCTATAATTCCTATCATGGTTATAGAAAATAATCATACTCTAAAAGAGCCAACTGAAATAGCAAACCTTTATCTTATAGATAATATGGATCCTGAAATAGGGTATAAGACCCATGAATACTATGAGAAAATATTGACTGAAAGCAAGTCAATAAGAGTTGTCCATAATTATAGAAGTAGCAAAATTATTGGCTATTCCAAGTTTCAAATTTATAGAACCATATCTTATGAAGAATGGGGATTTGATCCCCTAAAATACAAATATCTTTAGGAAACCCTAAAATTAAAGGCTTATAATTATTATGACTACATAAAAGCTTGGGATGTAGTCCTCTTATTCCAAAATATTCATGAACCCATAGTTGGTTCTTACAATTATGTTTAACCAGTAAAATTAGTGAGTTCCCACAATGGTTTAAAATGTGGATGTTATATTGGGGACCATCCCCAGATATCTACCTACCAAAACCAAAAGAATCATATGAAGTGTTTCAGGTCTCTAATAGAGACATGAATCATGTTGATATTTGTATGCACTTTATGGCCTTATATAAGGTCCCTTGGATTCTCAGATAGGAGTATATGGTAACCCCAAATAAAGATGAATGTGATTATATTGCTTACCTAGAACATCAAATATTGATAAAGTGGTGGGATTCATTTGAGGACACTTATATTTCCCTACAAAATATAAATATAGAATTGCTAAAACTAGCCAATCTGGAAAACCCATGTCCTAATAGGATTGATGAATAATTTAAACTCTTAAAAGACGATAATCCGGAGTTATCAAACAAAGAAATCAAAAGACAAATATTACTAGCACTAAATGAAGAGGAACCGGATGATATGTCCCTCACTTCCTCAAAAGACAAGGAAGAAGATTATGCACAGAAAAGTGAAGATGACTGCTATGGGATCCTTACCACTCCTAAAATTTAAGGAGACAAATTATTTGGGCTGGACCGACTCCAAAACAATCAAGGACACAAAGGCCCGAAGGAAATCATGTGAGCCATGACGTCACTCTCCACCGAAAGGGGCTACTGTAGCAGCACTGTAGTAGATACGACATTTTCACTGTAGCAGATACGACATTTCACTGTAGAAAGGACCAATGGCACACAAAAACGCCATTTAATATGCCAGTCACTATAACTGTCACATGACAAAGTTACTGTATTGTCAGTGCAATAATTGGAAGTTACTATTCGAACTTCAAATAGACATTTTGAAATCCAAAGTTTCGCACATAAAAAAAGCAAGACCATTCTCATTTGGGCATCGAAGTTTAGGGGTTTTGAGTCTGTAAATTTCTGAGAGTCTTATGAGTGATAGTTTGTGAGTTTGCTAAGTGTATGTGTAACTGTTATTGGAATAACGTACCTGTATATTTTCTAGACTAATGGAAGCTGTTTGCTAGCTATTGCCAATGCGAGATGTAAGTTTGTTTATTACGCAAATAAAATTAGTATTTTGTATTCGTATCTTAAGGGTTTGTTATATTATTTGGGTTACTGGCAATCTGTCTATTTCTTTACTTATCTGTTGTATGTGTATAATCATAGTCCTCCTTAGCCTTGTTTTAGTCTATAGATTATAGACAATTATGGTATTATAACATAATTATGACATTAGAGCAAAAAATATACCTATAATCTATCGTATATGTTATAAAGTAATGAATACTATATGTCCTAATGTGAGAAAAATGGATAAGAGATGACAGACAATTAATTTCCAATCTAATATTGAGAAATCTAATCTAATTGTCACTAAAACGATCACTTCGGATCATGTCAGATTACCGAAGCAGTGTAACCTGCATAATGAAACTCCTCCTAGACCTATTCAAAATACGAATATTAACTCCATAATAGAATTTCCTTCTAGAGAAGTTCATGTACAATTTAACCCTCAAAGGAGTGTTAGGGTTCATATTTCCTCACAAAGTGCTAGGATCCTTGCCAGAAGTTCAACTTCTTCTATTTCTTATACATGTTATGAGCACCAACAGACTCATGCCATTTTACGAGGATTGCAAGAAGTTGGTGGTAATATTCAACAACCAATATACAATGTTGAAACAGCTAGAACAAAAACTTCTAGACCTATCTCTCCTTAACCAACATTCTTTGATGTGGAATATGATCCACAACACATAAATGTCATTGAAATAAATCCATTCCAAGTTAATTATGAAAAAATCAAGGTAGACTCTAATGCAAATCATAATAGAGAAATTAGAGAATGGTTTCTTAATAAAGGAACACCAGCCTCAGGACAATATATAAAAGAGAAATACATTGAAGCCATGTATAAGGCCGGAGGCAATATGTTTTTCTTCAGATGGTTTGGGGGAATATTTGCCAAAAATAATAAATTAACATTCCCATTTGATATATAGAAAAAAGGTATGTCAGAAAATCTCCTGATATTAATACACTAAATTAACAAGATAATTCTTATAAAATGGCCAAAGGAGAAATAAAATCCAGGTATCCTTCTGAAGATATAATAATGGATGTTATGGGTTCTGCAGCTGCTCCTTACAAAAAAGCTTCTAACGCTCCTAATATGGAAGGATTTAAAACAATTATTGAACAAAATAACTATATAAATCTCTATCTCAAATCCTTAAGAGAACAAGTTGATAGTCCTTAAGAGAACAAGCTGATAGAATTGAGGATTTGGTATCTAAAAATACCTCTGGAGAAAAGTCAACAAAATCCAAACATGTACCTTCCTCTATTAAGACTACTCCGCCACTGGTTTTTAAACCTTCACCTGAATTACTAAAAAATAGGTTTAGGTTACAACCAGTAAGTTCTGAATTCTTGGATGAAGTTATCACCAGATTAGGTAGTTTAAAAATAGATGAAAAAGGGAAAACCCCAGAAAAAATTCCTGAAACCTCCAACTATATGATAGATGATAATACTGAGGACTGCTCTGAGAAAGATATTGATGATTAAGAAAAATATGTTTAAACAATCACTAAGTGGCTAATTTGCTGAAATTAATAAAGTTGGCTATGGTTTTAAAACTAGACCAACTGCTCCTACAAAAATGTATTATCCTCGCCCTTCTCCTGTAGTTCTCCAGCATGAAGAAGATATATTAATAAGATCGACTATGTATGATGGAAAAGCAATTGTTGAATGGAACCTGGATACTCTTAGTGAGTATCAAAACTTAACATTATTGAGACATATGATGATGTATACCACAACTAGCATTAACAATGGAAATCAAGACCCTGATGTGGCCAAAGCCATAATTATAGGCTTTACTAGTCAATTAAGAGGATGGTGGGATAATTATCTCATCGATCATGAAAAGGGTTCCATTCTAACTGCTAAAAAGCAGTACACGAGAACACAAGTTATTCAGCATGACCAATTAAAGACTATTCAAGTGATAGAAGATGAATGTGTAAATACTTTAATTTATACTATTGCCCCACATTTCATAAGTAATACTAGTATATTGACTCAAAGACAGTCATATTTTCTTCAAAACCTAAGATGTCCTACCCTATCGCATTACAAGTGGTACAAAGATACTTTTAACTCTAGGCTTCTTACAATAGAAGACTGTAGAGCTAGTTATTGGAAAGGACAATTTATTACAGGACTCCCTAGGTTATTTGCTGAGAAGGTTAAAAATAAGCTAAAAGCTAAAAACAACGAAGAACTCAACTATGACTTGTATACTCTTGGAGAACTGTCTGCTAAACTCTGTGCAACTGGCCTACAAATATGCAATGATTTTAAGCGTAGAAAACAATTAGAAAAAAATAATATAACAAGAAAAAAAGAGTTAGGAGATCTTTGTGAGCAATTCGGTTTTGAAACCATAAATCAAATCCTCATACTGATAGAAAAGGACTTTATAAGACTTATAAAAAGTTTAAAAGACTTAAGAGAAAATGCTTGAATGAAACCAATAAGCCAAAAACTAGAGAATAAGACAAAGAAAGACAATCCATGCATAAAAAGAAACATGTTATTTGTAGAAAATATTGCAAATTTGGCCATTATGCTAATAAATGTAGAACAAAAAAAATAATAATAATTTGAATATTGATGAAGGCTCTAAAAGACAAGTAGTTCAAGTCCTTCTAACCATGGATGAAGATAATTCAAGATCTGACGGATCCATAAATATTGTGGATGGGACAGACTCTGACTCGTCAATTGGTGAAGACGACGACACTCCACACTGCAATTGTGAGTACTATAAATCAATATGTCTTCTAAATGGGTTGCAAATAAATCCTTTAACCCAAGAAGAGATTATTATTCTGGATACCATAAATAAAATTAAAGACCAAACATCTAAAAGTGAAGGGTTACTAACATATATGGCCAATCTAAAACCTAATGACAATACTCCTAAACAAGAGGACCAATATGTAAAACCTACTTATGACTTCAAGAACATTATAGGAATGATGAAACAAAGAGAAAAGTCCATAGGTATTTCTCAAAAAATAACCATTGAAGAGTTGAAATATGAAATTAATAATATTAAGTGAGAAATAAGGTTTCTTAAATTAAGGGTTGAACAGATAGAAGATCCTAAACTAGAAGCTCCACAAATCAAAGAGACTACCTTACCCTTAATAGATGAATTTGAAAATCTTAATATCCCCTAGACTGAGAACAATCATATTTCTGAAAAAGGTTTAAAAGTTCCAACTTATGTTAATTTAGTAGATAAAGTCATATCACAAAAATGGCACACTTATGTTATGATTGTAGTCGATAAAGATTTCAATTTTCAGACTATCGCCTTAATTACTGCAGGCGCTGACTTGAATTGCATAAATGAAGGCCTTGTTCCTTCTTAATACTTTGATAAAACTACTCAAATACTTAACACTACTGATGGAAAACATTGATGATTAATTATAAACTCTCTGATGCAGCAGTATGCAATAATGGTGCTTGTTTTATTTTGCCATTTATTATGGTAAAAGGCTTATGCCAAGCTGTAATACCTGGAACACCATTTTTAAACCATTTGTATCCTATAAAACTTTTGGACCATACTAGAATAGATTTTGAAATTGATGACCATAAGGTAAAATTTGAATTTATTGACAAGCCTAAGATAAAAGAAAATTATAATACCAAAATTAAGACTAAAATAGAAACACTACCGGATTGTTTTATTCTTAAACAAGGATAAGGAGGACTATGATTAGTCTATAATCTATAGACTAAAACAAGGCTAAGGAGGACTATGATTATACACTTATAGCAGATAAGTAAAGAATTAGACAGATTGACAGTTAAAATAAATAGGTCCTTCACAAAGGCTAGATTCAACAATTCCGAATAAGGAATCAGAGAAATTCCTGTGTATGACATCTCTTAAACATAGTAAGATAAAATTGTTTAAACCAATTCGAGTCAATAGTTTGACTGCAATCTGAACCAGTCCTATATGCAAGTAGTTATATCCCATTTTTTTATACTCTTCTAATCTGTCTTTAGATACAAGAGAATAGGAGTCTTGTGATTCTAAAATGGATACAGTCTTTTCAACTGTCTTAATAGCATAATCACTTTTAAATTGGAATGAACCTCTCTTGTATATTTCATATATGGTAACCTTAAGATTATTCCAATTTTGTATACTCTTTTCTATATTAGATATAACTATTTCTTATGTATTTTTTATACTACTAATACGAGAACCAGAAGAACTTGCTTCACTGGTGGAAGTTTGAGATCTGGACCAAAATAAGCTAGCCATCGAGTCAATAACATAATTATCTATTTCCTGTTTCACAGTCAATGGGATAAATGCACTGGAGACTTATCTCCTATGCGTACATGCTCAACCACGACTTACGGTTCCACAGGATAAGATGTGTTGTTAATTACAAGTTTAACAGTTAGTCTATCTAGATATCCAACAAACTAAGATCATGGCTTTGATACCATAATTATGTTATAATACCAATATTAGTCTATAATCTATAGACTAAAATTGAAACACTACTAGATTGTTTTAATCTTAAAAAAGGCTAAGGAGGTCTATGATTAGTCTATAATCTATAGACTAAAACAAGGCTAAGAGGGTTACGATTATACACATACAACAGATAAGTAAAGAAATAGACAGATTAATAGTAACCCATATAATATAACAAACCCTGAAGGTACGAATATAAAATACTAATTTTATTTGCTTAATAAACCAACTTACATATCACATTGGCAATAGCTAGCAAACAACTTCCATTCGTTTGGAAAATATACAGGTATGTTGTTCCAGTAACAGTCATACATACACTCAGCAAACTCACAGACTATCACTCATAAGACTCTCAGAAATTTACAGACTCAAAACCCCTAAACTTCGATGCCCAAATGAGAAGGGTCTTGCTCTTTTTATTGGTAAAACTTCGGATTTCAAAATGTCTATTTGAAGTCTGAATAGTAACCTCCAATTATTGCACCGACATTTTTGTCTGCCACTTGTTCTTTCTACAGTGAAATGTCTTATCTGCTACAGTGAAATGTCGTATCTGCTACAGTAGCCCCTTTCGGTGGAGAGTGACGTCATGGCTCACATCATTTTCTTTAGGCCTTCGTGTCCTAGATTGTTTTGGAGTTGGTCCGGCCCAAATAATTTGTCTCCTTAATTTTTAAGAGGGGTAAGGATGCCATAGCAGTCATCTTCATTTTCCTAGGCATAATCTTCTTCCTTTTCTTTTGAGGAAGTGAGAGACATTTCATCCAGCTCCTCTTCATTTTGAGCTCGTAAGTCTTTTGATTTCTTTGTTTGATAACTCTGGAATATGGTTTTTTAAGAGTTTAAAATATTCATCAATCCTCTTAGGACATGGGCTTTCCAGATTGGCTAGTTTTAGCCTTTCTATTTTTATATTTTGTGAGGAAATATAGGAGTCCTCAAACGAATCCCACCACTTTATTAATATTTTTTGTTCTAGGTAAGGAATATAATCCCATTCATCTTCATATGGGGTTACCGTATTCTCCCATCTGAGAATGTAGGGGACCTCATATAAGGCCGTAAAGTGTATACAAAGATCAATCTGATTCAAGCCTCTATTAGAGACCTGGAACAGTGCATATGATTCTTTTAGTTTTGGTGGGTAGATATCTAGGGATGGTCCCCAATATAACATCTACCTGTTAAACCATTGTGGGAACTCACTAATTTTAATGGTTAAACAGAATTGTAAGAACCAGCTATGGGTTCGATGAATATTTTGAAATAAGATGACTACATCCCAAGCTTTTACGTAGTCGTGATATTTATAAGCCCTTAATTTTAGGGTTTTCGAAAGATATTTGTATTTTAGGGGATCAAATCGCCATTCTTCATAAGATATGATTTTATAAATTTGAAACTTGGAATAGTCAATAATTTTGCTACTTCTATAATTATGGACAATTCTTATTGACTCAGTTTTAGTCAATATTTTCTCATAGTATTCACGGGTCTTATACTCTGTTTCAGGATGCATATTATCTATAAGATAAATGTCTGCTATTTACGTTGCCTCTTTTAGAGAATGCTTATTTCCTATAACCATGATAGGAATTATAGCCTTTTCAATATAAGGCGTTTTTTACTTTGGATTAGGCCTTTTACCCTCTTGGTGTTTAGGGGAATGCTTATTTCTACTGCTACTTGAGACAGTGTTAGCCAACTTTCTCTGAGTGTCCCAGCAAAACTCACCAGTTAAAAAGTCAGGCAGGGAGTTTTTTTTTCCCTTTATATATTCAATCTTAAAATCAAAAGCAGATAGTATAGCTTGCTATTTGGCGAAAATCTGTTTAGAGGCTATATTTTCTACAACCTTTTCTAAAATATCTTTGTCAGCTTTGCAATCTACTCTGATAAGAAATTCTTGGTTTAAAACACCACTTTCAAATTTTGTAACACATTTTACTATTGGAAGGATTTCCTTTTTAATAGTTGAATAATTTTATTGTGTAGGGTTCGAAATTCCTGAAGTATAATGAAAAAACTTTTCTTTTTCATTTGGTTGGAATCTTTGTTTAAAAATTCCACCATAACCTAGATCAGAAGTATCTGTCGCAATTGTTTTAAAAGCTTTAGGATGAGCAAGAACTAATCAGGGCAACTGTTTAGCCTTGCCTTTTATTTTTCGAACATCAAGAGTATGTCCTCCCCCCAATCTGGCGGATTCTTTTTGAGACGGTGGAAAAGAGGCTTGCAATCCGCCTCCAGATTTTTATGATTCTCTGCGATATAATTCAAACTGCCCAAAAACCATTATAATTGGGTTTTATCTTCGATAATATCAGGAAACTTATCAGCAAACTGCAGCACACAATTAATTGAAGTAATAGTACCTTTGTGAATATTATGACCAAGGAAATGTAGGTTAGTCTGAAAAAGTTTAATCTTCTTAGTAGATACAACTAATCCAGCCTTAAGAATGATTCTGTGAAACAAATGTAAGTGCTTCCAATCTTGATTAACAGATTCTAAGAATACCAGCACGTTATCAATATAAACTATCGTGAAGGTAGTATAGGGATTAAAAATTTCATTCATAATATTTTGAAATTCAGAAGGGGCGTTTTTAAGCCTAAAAGGCATTACATTTCATTCATAATGACCGAATGGTACCGTAAAAGCAGTTTATATTTATCTTTTACAGCTATTTGAATTTGCCAATATCCAGACTTCATATCAAATTTGGAGAATATGGTAGCTTTATACAATATGTTAAAAATATCCCTTTTATTACACTTTTATTTAAAGGCTTGTAGTTAATCACAAGTCTAGGAACTCCCCTTTCTAATTCTGTAACTTTTTCTATATAGAAAGAAGGGCAACTCCAAGGGGATTATGATTTTCTAATGAGGCTTTTATTTAATAAATCTTGTATCTCTTTTTTGGAAATTTCTACCATTCTATTGTTCATTTGAATAGGTCTAGACTTAGTTGGAATAAGTCTTTCATCAAAATTAGGTTCATATGGTAATTCTACCATACTGTGTTTTCTATTCCAAAATGCATTAGGTACATCCGCACAAATTTCTTTTTCAAGCATATTTTGGAATGTTTGAATTTCCTTTTGAATATAAGGAGATTTCAATTTTTCATCTATTATTTTATAATTAATTTCTTCTTTTAAGGAGAATAAGAAATTTTCCATATTTTTTATTTGATTTTGTACTTGATTTATTTCTTTTATCTTAGGCTTGTCAATAAATTCAAATTTTAACTTATGGCCATCAATTTCAGATTCTGTACCAGTATAGTCCAAAAGTTTTATAGGATACAAAAGGTTTAAAAATAGTGTTTCAAGTTTTACAACTCGGGATAAGCCTTTTACCATTATAAATGGTAGAATAAAACATGCAGTATGCAATAAGAGAGTTTATTTTTCATCAGCAGTGTTAAGTATTTGAGTAGTTTTGTCAAAGTATTTAGAAGTAAACAAGGCCTTCTTTTATACAATTTAAGTCAGTGCATGAATAAATTAAAGCGATAGTTTGAAAGTTGAATTCTTTATTGACTACAATCGTAACATAGGTGTGCCATTTTTGTTATATGACTTTATCTACTAAATTAACATAGGTTAGCTATTTTAAACCTTTTTCATAAATATGATTGTTTTCAGTATGGGGGATATTAAGCTTTTCAAATTCATCTATTAAGGGTAGGGTAGTCTCTTTGATTTTTAGAGCTTCTAGTTTAGGAGCTTCTATCAGTTCAACCGTTAATTTAAGAAACTTTATTTCTCGCTTAATATTATTAATTTCATATTTCAACTCTTCAATAGTTGTTTTTTGAGAACTACCTACTGACTTTTCTCTTTGTTTCATCATTCCTATGATGTTCTTGAAGTCATAAGTAGGTTTTACATATTGGTCATCTTGTTTAGGAGTATTTTCATTAGGTTTTAGATCATATATATATATATATATATATATACATATATCAACTTATTTCCTGAAAATTCAAGGGGAAAAACATAAACTATTTACAACCAATGAATCCTAGTTCATCATGAAATGCAATAAATTTAAAATAGATTTATAGCAATGCAAGCTCTAAAATCACCAAGAGGTTTATGCAAAAAACACCACAGTGAAAATCACTCAAACAATAAATCTCTCAATATATTAAAGCCTAATTCACAAACCAAACCGTATTTCTTAAAACTTAAGGCGTCGTAATTCTCAAAATTCAATACCTCTATGACCACTAGGCCCTATTTTCAAGATCTAAACCCTAATTTATCTATAACCATGAGAAATTGCCTATATATCAATGTATACTAGCTTTAAAAATTATTTATACCTAGATGAGAGACATTAAGTAGAGACCAGGAATTTATAGGTGGGGAACAATGTTTTGTTTGTTTTTAGAGAGTGTGAAGGTTGGATGCAGAATCTAAGGGGCATCTCTCTCTCTCTCTCTCTCTCTCGCTAACTTGCTGGAATGCAGTTAGTATATTTGTCATCTTCGTGGTGGAGATGGGTTGGGAAGGAGATTAGAGCGAGTAAGAATGGTTTATAGAGAACTGCCAATATGGAATGGGTTGAGAGAGGGTTAGCATGAGTGTCTATTTTCCCTGAGCTCCCTCTTTCTCTCGTAGGCGGGGTGGGGCTTGGTTGGGGTGTAGTGGATTTGTGGAAAGATAAATTTTCTTTGAAAGTTGTAGCACATGGTCCCTATTGGTTACAACTTTACTCAAGGGAGCAGTAAATTGGGGAAAAAAATGAGATCCTGATTTTCTCATGTTTTATTATTTCTAAATTAAAGAAAGGTATAGTATGAGGGAAAGTACAAGACTATCCCTTATATTCTCAGTATAGTATGAGGGAATGTACAATACTATCCCTTGTATTCTCTATTATCAAGTGCACATAAATCTCTTCTCATTTTCCCTTTAACCCTCTTTACTCTTATCCGTCTCGTACCTTTGCATTATCCTCCACCACGTCTATCTATCTCTCCCCCCACGTGAATCTCTTTCTCTCTCTATGTCCGTCTCCTTTTCAGATGAATCTCCCCATCATAAAATATTTCCTTAAATCAGCACTCTCATGAAAATCTTATATAAATTTCACTCTTTTAAATTTTTAATTCCCCATCTATATCTACCCTTTTCATATCTACATGTCCTCACCCCATAAAAATAATAACTAACCAAATTATAACTAAATACCCTTTTTACCCCCTTATGTCTTAAGTCATAATACAACCAATCAACAAATAAAAAACCTACTTAATCCCTGAAAATTAATTTAAAATATTAGAATAATATGTTTCGAATGCGATTTGTATTAGGCTCTAAGTCAAATTAAGGCGCACCTCAAAAACTCACTAGAAGAGGTTGTTTCAATGCTGAAGAACCATCAATTCGATCATCTTGACTTTGAGATGTATGGATATAAGAAAAACATATTTCAAGCCCTGGACTAATGTATTATCTAGACTATCAATTTTTATGATTTTCAAGTGTTCATAGATCTGCCCGATTTACATTATTTTTGAGTTTTTAAATTTTATAATTAGAGATGTAAATAAAATTTCAGGTCATTACAAAGATTTATGCTATTTTTGCAACAACATACTTCGTGATTATTTGAAGACCCACCTTACTCTAATTGTTTAGGGCCTCAACCTTATACAAACCACACCACTATATATTGCATTATGTATGAGATACTACATTTTGTTACAGGCTTTTCTTCCGTCTTTGATATATGCTAACAAACTATTTGAATCTAAATTTGCTAATTGTTATTGTTTAGTTTTTATTTAAGTTATAATTTTTAGGGAAAATATCTTCATACCCCTCATTTTTAAGTTTTATATCTTAATAGACTTAAGGTTTCAAAATATATCTTGGGTCATAAAAATTCTAAGTTTTATATCTTTTAACCTCCTAAGCTAATTTTATCTCATTTAAACCTATTTTTTTGCCCCAAATAAATATAAAAAAGACATGCCTTTTCTAAACACCATCTTTTCTCTCTATACCTAATTTCCCACTCTCTCTCTCCTTGGTTTCTCCCTCTCTCTCCCCTGTTAGAGAGACAAAGAGGGTGAATGTTAGAGAGAGAAATTTGGGGCGAATATATCACGTAAAGAGAAGAAGAGTTTAGAATAAGAATGTCTTTTTTGTATTTGTTAAGGCTAAAAAAATAGTTAAAAGTGGGTAAAGTTAGTCACTTGGTTAGGAGATATATTTTAAATCTTTGAATTTATTGAGATATGAAAACAAAAAATAGAGGGTATAAGGACATTTCCTCTAATTTTTATATTAATTACTTGTAGAAGAGGGTTTTTTTGTAGACTGCATTAATTACGAGATACCATATTTTTCTATATTTCATTTTGTTCTTGATATTTGAATTCATATTTTATGTTTTAACAAACTGATACAACCAACGTTTTGTTGTTCCTTGTGCACTATCACAATTGGATGCTGATGATTTATATTTATATTTATCTGGTGTTCATGTGGTTTGTGTATTCCTAGTTATGGGGATTGATGATTTGTTCATCGATATATTTTATATCAATGTGTTTGTTAATTTGTCCCTATAAGCAATTTGTTCCTATGAGATGCTATTCACCTATCTTGTCCCAGGTTTTTGTGTATTTCCTATGCAAATGTGAATTTTCAGTAATCCCCACCGGAGACTTAGCTTACTTTTTCTGTTGTGGTGGATCCTTCATGCAAAGCCCAACTAACAAACCAATTTTTTACAAGGGAGGGAAATTGAAAGCGACTGTTAAAAATGGGAATGACTCCTTGGAGTAGCTAAAGGCACATTTGGGGATTGTAACATGTTGCCACCCAATGAGTTTGACCATTATGTTTCAGGAAAACAAAACAATTCCCTAGACATGGCTCTACTTGAAGTGAAAGATGATAGAGATGTATCATATATGTTGTCAATGGCTCCTGATACTCTCGTGTCTATTGGAAACAAAATATTGTGACGCTGGTCCATCCATAAGAAAGAGGTAAAGTAGTTGAATTTCATGCTTATATTCGTTTTTTCTATGTTATGGATTATGCCACCGTATTTTGCACTGGTATTATGAGAACTATTTCTTCATTTGAAATAATTAATGGAGTAATAATATTCCATTCTAGAATTAATGGTATGCCTTTCCCAGACTTAATCGTTCCACAAGGCTGACGCTGATCCATCCTCAAGGAACAGTTAAAGTAGTTGAGTTTCATATTTATGTTTATTTTTCTGTGTAATGGATAATGCCTAAGTGTTTTGTACACGTATTCTGAGAACCATTTCTTCATTCTAAATAGTTAATAAAATAATAATAGTCCATTCTAGAATCAACGATATGCATTTCCAAGACTTAATCATTACACAAAAAAGACGTCAAACTTGAGCATTGTTCCAACGAAAAAAAGTAATTTTATATTCAATAATAAATCCAAAGAGAAGTTCCTAACCCCCATGTTGTGTTATGCCTTGATCTGTATTGTTTTTCCCCAGCCATGCTAATATCAATCACACAGCTGGACCCCTTCTCAGGTCAGTGGTGCATATCAGGTAGCCTCTTTTATGGTTGGAGCTTGAACTGGGGCTTCTCTTACACTTTCTACATAGGCTCAAGTATGGGGACCACCTATATTATTTTTTATATCCAGGAAGGGTATTTTTATCAATTTTTTTTTTTGCATTGGGGGTGTATTTGCTATAAAACTTTTAAAAAACATTTTGACTTGAGAAAAGTTGTCTAGAAAGTCCACTTTAGGGATATTCGCAATTTTCCCTTTTTACGTGGTAGCCTGCTTACAAGCAAAGGGTGGAGGCGTATAATCCCTTTCCTATTATTGTATTTAATTGTTATTCTCTTTCGCATTATTTGAACTGTCTCGCTTTCTCTCTGCGTTCCCACTGCATGCTCCTCAAATTAGAGGCCCTCACTTTTCTCATCTAGTGCGCCTTTAGACAAGGGTCATGATAATGGAATTAAGATGGGAAAAAGTTTATATAAGGTGTCAACCTTATTCTGTACAACTCGTAAATCCATTTAAAAATGGTGTTCCATAAATCCATTTTTAAATGGTGTTTTGATTTTGAAAAAAGCCCTGTAATTGGTTATCTCCACCTCGAGGTGTATGAATATGGAAAAAAAAAGACATGTTACATCTTATAAAAAATTATCTAGACCGTTTATTTTCAAAAAAATTAGTGGTTATGGACATTCTCAATCTAAACCACTTTTGAGCTTTAAATTTCATAATCAGGCATGATAATGGATTTTTAGGCCATCCTAATTGCTTTTACTAGTATCCGAGCTACTTCTTTTAGCTAGATTTAGATCCGTGCTTTACTCTGATTGTTTAAGATTGACACCTTATTCAAGCTGTACCGATTAAGTAGTAAAGAGACGGCTAACACTATGTACAATGAAGACTTATTGCTCAAAGTTGTGTGTCATGATACATGGGGTAGCTATGCATACACCACTTGTGCATTGTATATACCAAACATAAGCTATGTACATTATATCTCCACCATTTTTTTAAGGGTGTGGTTTGCATAAGGCTGAGGCTCTAAAAACTCAAAGTAAGGCCCACTTTCAAATAGTATCGAAAGGTATGTTTTAGATTTGGGGATCTTTTTGATGATTTAAATTTTTTTTTTTTATATCTAATTATAAAATTTTTAGCTTAAAAAACAGTGTATATCAAACAGATCTATGAACACTTGAAAATTGATGGTCTACAAAATATATTATAAGATGCACTATTTCTAAGACTTGAAATTCATTTTCTCATGTTCATACATCTTGAGGTTGAGATGATCGATTTGAGGATTTCTGGCATCGAAACAACCTCTTCTAGTGAAGTTTTGAGGTACGTCTTAATTTGATTGTTTAAGGCCTCACCCTAGTACAATTTTTTATTTATTTTAAATATAGGGGAAATATAATCATGTTTGTCAATTTGCTTCAAAAAATCAATTATGTGGTTAAGCTGACTAAATATAGTTGTTACTTTTGAAAAGAGTGAGGTCATAAAGCTTAGGTTTTATGATTAAGAAGTAAATCTTTAGTTCGAAACCAGTTGAAAAGGCAATTCAAGTGCTAAAGTTTTGATGGTTGCTTAAAAATAAAATTTTGCCCCTACTTATGAAATTTGACGCTAAAAAAATGTGTAGATTTATCGAATTTGAAAAAACTTGAAATTGACAGTCCAAAAATATGTTACAAACTATTTTTAGAATTTGAACTCTATTATTTTATTCTTTTAAAAACCATAATTATCAAGGGTGAAAAATCAATTTCATAATTCTTTCTTTGAAACAATATTTTCTGGTGAGAAATGAACAACAACTTTAAAGAGTTGCTACACTATATAAAGTTTTCTGTCTTAAAATCATTTCACTTGGTTACCTACTAAGTTGTTTTAGGGAACATTATCAAATTATACCCGAGAGATGAACTATTTAATATTTAACTAATTTCTTTTGGTTAAATTTAAAAGACCCAGCAAAATACTAAAATTGTCCCAACTTACAGTTTGGAACCATAAATAAGTGAGGTTATTTTAATAATTTAGCCACTTAAGTTACTCGATTCCAAATAACTAGACACCCCTCATTGTTCTAGGTTTCATTTAAAATTATCGTCCTGAGTTTAGAACTCAGAATAAGCAAGGAAATTGATGTTGGGAACAAGGTTCTCCAATGAAAAATATTTTCTTGGTTTGAAACCTGAGAATAGGAAAGATATTGAGGTCATCTAGCTTAAGTGACTTACTTGAGTTACATTATCAAAATAACTTCCATTTTTTAAGGTTATAAATTTGGCACAAAGGTAATTTGGTACATTTTAAACAAATTATTGATGAGGTATCTGGATAAAAAGATCTTGAAAAAGAAACCATTTTGTTCGTACGATTGTTTTTTATGTGGTTTAGCAATGCTATTGACATTTTCTATAAAATACAATATCAAATATGATTTCTACACACAAGGCACAACTATTTGGCTAGCAATGCTCCTTGCTGTCTAGATAATGCGCTACAAGATGTACTATTTTCATGTCTTGAAATTCATTTTTTATAGATATCCACAAATATCGAGGTCCGAATGATCGGTTAGGATTTTGTGTTGGCCCAAAAAACAATGGATCTTTAAGATTTTAAGAAGTGATAGAGCTATATCAACATACAAATTGGGTTTTGAATTCATTCATAAATATCCACAAACATATCGCTTGCAACTCTTATCAAAATACCCACAAAAAGTTGTTGTAAATTCTTTGGAACTCAAGAGGATGTACAAATAGTAATAACTTTGTTATCCACTAAAGACTCTCAACCAAAACTCAATTGCAACTATTGATAAACTTTTCTAAACAATCCAAATAGAATATCCAGCAAGTATGCACCTTCAAAATTCCATTACAAAATCATTCCAACAATATAAGATGATGCCCACTAATTGTTTCCTTGCTCATATAAGCTTTCTTAACCTTCAAGTACTATTTTCAGACACAAAAGATGAAGAATAAAGTTGGAACAAACTCACATAAATTCATATGAATTTGCATGCATAGTTTGGTAGCTTTTCTAGAGTGAAAAAGTGGTTGATAATGGATTTTTCAACAATATATAAGACAAAATAGAACACAAGTTCGTACAAAAACAGTTGTTAGCAAATAATCTAACAAAAAAAATGAAAGAATAAAATTAACGAAAAAAGGGTTGAGTTGGGCCAAAGTAGTATGACCTTGTCATGGCCTAGGCTTGACCTGGTCTAGACTTCAAGCTGTTGTGGCCCTGCCCTTGGGCTACATCTTATTGCTTGTCCCCTTGGCTCATTGCCAGACATAGTGTTTTAAAACCTGGTGATTTCATTTCGAATCGCCGATCTTGATGGGAATCTGTTCGGACCAAACTATTTTCGAGATGGTGTGGTTTTTTATACTGTTCCCCTTGAAAACCCACCTTATATATATATATATATATATATATATATATATATATATATATATATATATATATATATATATATATATATATATATATACTGAGATTAGCCCACTAGCTCATGTGAACATATGAGCCCAATGGCCCAGATTGAATCTAGGCCGATATGACGATCACGGCCTCATTTCGTGTTTGAATTTTACGTTTTTCTTTTTACAAATCCAAATAACTTGAAATTTTAAGCGTGTATTTATAAAAAATAGCAGAATGTAATAAAACAATCGAAAAATAATTTACAAGAAATAAATTGATAAAAATACCTCTTAAACATTTTGGGGGTATTTTTATCAATTTAGTTTTTGTAAATTATTTTTTAAATATTTTTATTAAGTGAGCCTTGATGAGAAGAATAAACGCCTAAAATTTCAAGTTAGTTGGACTTATATAAAAAACATAACACAAAATAAGGTCATGAATCTTTGAAAAATATCAAAAAAATATTTTATATGAAATAAATTGACCAAAATATCCCCAAAAAGTTTTGAGACGTATTTTGGTCATTTTGTTTTCATGAATAATTTATTTTATATTTTTAATAGGTGCGTCATGATGAGAAGAACACACAGCTAAAATTTCAAGTAATTTGGATTTGAAGAAATATAAATAAAATTCAAGTACTACCGGACATCTATGATCGTCAGATCGGCCCAGATTCAATCTGGTCTGTTTGGTTCATATGTTTATATGAGCTAGTGGGCTAATCCTTGCTTTTTCCTATATATATATATATATATATGGGTGCAGTTTGTATAGAGCCTAGGCTCTAAACAATCAAATTAGAGCCTACCTTCAAATAGTATCGAAAAATGTGGTTTCCGTACTGGAAATATTTGTGATAGCCTTTAAATATATTTTTATCTTCATTTATAAAGTTTAAAGCTTCAAAAATAGTGTAGATTGGCAGATCTATGAAAACTTGAAAATCTTAAAAACTGACGGTCGAAAAATGCGTTACAAACTACATCATTTCAAAAAATTGAAATCCGTTGTTTTCTCACGTCCATGCATCTTGATGTCGAATGATCAATTTGAAGATATTTAAGCATTAAAACAACCTCTTCTAGTGAAAGTTTTTAGGCAGGCTCCAATTGGATTGTTTAGAGCCTCGGCTCTATATAAACTTTTCCATAGATATATATATAGGGATTTTTTGAAGTTAACAATCCTCCAAGCTTCAATCCTCCAAAAACCATAGGTTTAGTGGGACTTGTGAAGTGCCATTTTACATTTACTACCCTCAATTATTTGATGGCCAAAGCTCATACACAAGGGTATTTTAGACTTTTGCTAAAAACCCAAAAAAACAACTACAAAAAAAACGGGGGAATTGGAGGAATTTTGAATTTGGCCTCTGCTCTCTGTCCCCTCTCTGACGTGCCCCTGCTCTCTCCCCCCGCCCCCCCGCCCCCTTGCCTTCCCCATTCTCTCTCCTTCCTTACCCTCACCCATACTCTCTCTCTCCTAAAAACGCAGGCAGGAAACACTATCCTAAAAACGAAGATTGAATGGAGGAGTGCCTCTTTGAAAACCCATTAATGAGGTATGGATTATCCTAAAAATTTGGATTTTGAATATGGTATGGATTAATGAGGGAATTCATGCCCTGAAACACTATCCGAACTTGATGCTGATGAACTATTGGATGCTCTAAGATTGCTATCCGTCTTAGAGAGAGAATGCTGACTGCTGTACTGAGGCTGCATTAAGCGAAAACTCCTGAGGAAAAAAGCAAACAGTAATGTGATCATGGAATGAAGACACCAGAATATCAAAATCAAGAAAGTGTAACATGAAACTCTTTGTTTTTTTTCCACACAGTTGTCAAAAATTTTGCACTGGTGGTTCTAGTGAGAGTATTCAAAAGAGGGAACTGTACTTCAACAACTTCTGTGCTTTCGGAATCTTTCGAGTATACATCTGCATCACAGTCACTGATCTGCCTCCTGATGCTCTTACTGTAGACTTTTGTATAGTTCTTGCTTTTTTCACATTCACTGGAGAAAACAGAAGAAAAACATTGATTGATTTTTTGGTGTCGGTTTCTCTCTGCATTTTGATTTTTCATTGTATTTGTGTTTGTTTAGGCAACTCCAATGCTAAAAACCCAAGCACCTGAGATAAATGGAATTATCTTATTCTATATATAATTTTAAAAATCCCCCCAAAAAATGTGGGTTCATATTAGAATCCCTCAATTTAGTCTTTGATTCATTGTAGCTACTGCAATTATTGACTTGTTTGTAAATCTTGTTGAGATCCAACACATCTGCAAAGTATTCGAAAAAATTCCTAATAGAGGAGATGCCCTGTACAGTAGGGCCAATTTTGACATGTTGGCATCAAGAGCCTCTCCTTTGTGAAATTTATATTGCATTCCTATATTCTGGTGTATATGAGACAAGCATAATTGCTGCCATTTTTGAGGCAGGCAGGTAGAGACCATTGGTCATTCAGGAGAGGATTAGGGATGATGCTGGTTCTTATTCCTTTTAGACCAGAGTTATGAGGAGCTACTGTGTTTGGGTGGTGAACCTCCTATTGAGACCCTACAATTTGGTTGCTCTTTTGGGTCCTAATTACTTTTTTTTCTTTTTTTTTTATAGTGGTACATTGAGAAATTTATGCATGGTATTTCAACTATGATTTACCCAAATTCAGGTTGTAATGGTTTTAATTTTGGGTAGCACTATTCTTGGCACAATATAGTTGCAACAATTTTTGGCAGCTCTACTCTTGGCTGCAATTTTGGGTAGCATTGTTATAGGCACAATTTTGGGCATTGTTAATGACTGTAATATGTTTTTGAACTTTACATTGATAATTAGTACTAGGAAACAATATACTACTGTAATATGCTTTTGAACTTGAGTCTTTTTTTATAGGTACCTAAGTAGATCCCATATAGAAACTCCTCCAAATGAAACCATGCTTGTAGAGGGCTTTGCTTCAATTGTAGAAAACCCATTAGAAACAGTTCCTAGTGATTTAGATCCATACCATGGGAAAATATTTTCAAGTCATAATGATGCTTATGAATTTTACATGAGTTTTGCCAAGGCATGGAGGTTTTAAGTGCGTCGTCAAAGAACAATTGGAAAAGAAGGTGATGGCAATCGAACTATTAGAAGATACTATATTTGCCATAGGGCGGGCCATTTAACAAATAAAGAATTGTCTGCAAATCAAGGAGAAAGAGATCGATCATCAAGGAGATGCAATTGTGGAGCGCATATGAGTATCACAAAAGTCATGGATTCTAATATGTCATATTGGCATGTTGTAACCTTTGATAATTTGCACAATCATGATGTTCTTGAGCCACAAGAAGCTAGATTTTTGCCGGCTTATCGTAGTATTTCATAAAGTTACAAGCATCGTATTCAACAATTTGCCAAAGTCGGTATATGTGTGAGAGATATGATGCGGTTGTTTGAAATATAGAGAAGTCTTAAACCAGGGGAATTACCATTTATAGATAAGGATATCTGTAACTTTGTATGTGCTATGAACAATACGAACCGCGACAATGATGCTCATATTCTCTTAACAAAATGTAAGCAAATGAAAGATAGAGGTAAACATTTAAAGTATGATTTTACAGTTCGTGAAGGTAATAGGTTGGAGCATATTGTTTGGTCACATGGTTCTTGTTCTCGTGCATATGAGATCTTCGGTGATGTGGTAGTTTTCGAAACCACCTACAGGTCAAATGGTTACTCTATGCCATTCGGCATTTGGGTGGGTGTCAATAACCATGGTGACACTTGTTTATTTGGGTGTGTTCCACTACGAGATGAAAGAATTCAATCTTTTTGATTGGCAATGAAGGTATGTGATTTTCTACAAATTTTGAGCTTTGAATTCTTTGATATTCTTACCAATGATGTTTGTTTGACCCCGCTTATATGTTTCTAGTGTTTCTAAAGCATGGTATGGTTGTAGGCATTTGTAGGTCTAATGAATGGAAAAATGCCACAAACAATCCTAACTGATCAGGACTTGGCTCTCAAAGAAGCAATATGTAAGGAACTCCCCACCACTAAACATACATTTTGTATATGACACTTATTATCAAAATTATCTGGCTGGTTTTCCCTCCTCCTTCGTAAAAGATACAATGAGTATTTACACGTTATATAATATTGAGTCCATTGAAGATTTTGAAGAAGGCTGACATGCATGTCAATAAGTTTGCATTGCTTTCAAATAGACATATTAACAACCTGTGGAATTTAAAAGAGTTTTGGGCATTACCATACTTGAGAAGCCATTTTTTTGCTGGAATGAAGACGATGGGGAATTCAGAGTCCATCAATGCATCTATGAAACGATTCTCGGGTTCACAAACTCCGCTTAGTGAATTGATAGATCAGGTATAACAAATAATGATCTCATTGTCTTCCTTAATATTTTAATATATTGGCATGTTATTCTTTATAGTTTTTTGTCTCTTTTTTGTAGATGACAGTTGTTATTGAGATGAGAGATGTAGTGAGTCAAAGGCATTTGATGCAACAAAAGTCCAACAATGTGGATGTTCAAACAATGTGCCCTTTCGAAGATCATGCAGCACACGTCTTAACTCCTTATGCATTTTCAAAGATACAAGAAGAAATTATTTCATCTTTCCAGCATTTGACATCTAGAAATGATGATGGAACCTATGAAGTGACACACTTTTCAAAAAAAAGAGAAAGGGCGAAAAGTTTCTTTGATGGTTGAAGACAATATTATGAATTGTAGTTGTAAAGGGTTCGGGTTTACAGGTAACATTTGCAGGCATTTTCTTCATGTTCTCTTCAAGGAAAATTTTATTCAAATTCCAGACCGATATCTGCCAAAATGTTGAACTCTACATCATTGATATCAAATGTTAGCTCAAGCACATCAGCTGCATATGTTGAGCGTGTCCAAACTATACAATCACTAGCATCAACAATTGGTACAAAAGGTGCAAGATTTGATGATTGTTACAAGTTCATTATGGAGCAATTTTCAAGAATTTTAGAACATGTTGAAGAAGTAGAATGCATGAGGTCTCCTATGGTTGATGAAACATCTAATGCAAGTCTAGTAACTGAAGAGGATGAAAATAGATCTCATTGTGAAAGCATCCATGTAAAAAACCATGTTCGGTCTATCACAAAAGGGCGGCCTCTTGAAAAAAGGTTAAAGTCCCATGTTGAAGTTGCTAAGAAACCTAGATGTTGTAAGGTTCCTTCATGTGGCCAAACTGGCCATGATTATAGGAATTATCCATTAAGAAGAGGTTAATTTAGTAGGTAATCATTATATGTTAGAGAACACCATTCTTGGTATGATGTTGACAATTTTTTTGGGCAAGAAATGCTACTTTGCATATGAGATTTTTGAGCATTTACATGTGACAACTTTGTATATGTAATTTTGGAGTTGTATATAATGATTATTGTAAGGTTGAAATGTGGATGCAAATGTAATGAATATATTTTTACTTGATTAAATGCTCCATCTAACTAATTCACTAGATAGGATTTCAAGCAAAGTATCATTCTTTGTTCCTTGTGAATATGTTGGGGCAGGGACTGCATTTTCCAATTTGATATTAAGGAAGGCACATCAGGGCAGCAATGCTTAGGTTCTTTAAACTCACAGGATCATAAGGGCACAACAAGGCAGCAATGCAATTCAAACATATAAGTTACTTTTCTTTTTCTTTTGCTATTAAAATTAATAACCTGCCTGAAAAACAAAGAAAATAATGTTTGATGCCAACAAGAAAGCAAAGAGAGTAACAAATATACTATAGAAAGTGGACTTTGGATATATAGGCCACCCATTTCTAAATAGGATTTCAAGCAAAGCATCATTCTTTGTTCCTTGTGAATGTGTTGGGGCAGGGACTACATTTTCCAATTTGATATTGAGGTAGGCACAACAGGGCAGCAATGCTTAGGTTCTTTAAACTCACAGGATCATAAGGGCACAACAGGGCAGCAATGCAATTCAAACATACAAGTTACTTTTCTTTTTCTTTTGCTATTAAAATTAATAAACTGCCTAAACAACAAAGAAAAGAATGTTTGATGCCAACAAGAAAGCAAAGAGAGTAACAAATATGCCATAGAAAGTGGACTTTGGATGTATAGGCCACCCATTTCTCCATGTATCATAAACATAAAAAGGTAACATTCCTCTGATGTACCAATGGAAAATTTACAAAAAAACAAATGATATTACAGAGAAAGAAGACCAGGAAAGGTTCTATGGACAGTTAAAACCCATGCTCCTTAGATACACTCGGTGGATGTTTACATAAAACCTCATACATAAAAAATAGTAAAAGAAACAACAAAATAAGAGAGAGAACTGTAAGTATGCAAAATCTCTCTGCCCAAGCTCTTTCAACTATTGACTGAGCCCAAGCACCCCTGGGGATATGTTGATAACCCTCTATGGGTCACCAACTCCTCAGTTTCTTTATGTCATTATTTGATAATTTTTTTGTTTTGAGTTAATTGGCTTCTTCATCAGATAAACCATCTTCTTCTCCACCGCTATCTCCATTAACAGATGTTCAAGCTTTTCCTAGATATTGAAGTGGACCTTGAGGAGAACCAGACTGTAAATGGTGTGGCCACTGTGGAAACCATCAATGTGCAAATGGCTTTTCACTTCATCATTTGCCACTTCATCCGCCTGCAAATGCCTGTTCACCTCATCATTTGTCAAGCCATCAACGTTCATCGGCTCTCTGATCTGCTTTGGTGTGGCCACTGTAGAATAATCCAAAAAATAAACTAAGAACAAGTTTCAAAAGCAAACTTTGGATGAATTTTCTTGCTATATCATTGCATTCAATTGTAAACAAGAAAACCCATTTCAACAAATTTAACTTTCGATTGTAAATCAACCAACTCATTTCAGTGAATTGAATGATTCCTTCAATAATAACATTTGTGGTTTCTTATGTCATTCTAGTACCATATGGGTCTCTAATTTGCTTAGAACACAAAGAAAATCACATTTTTTTGCTTGTCTTTTCCTATTTTTTTTGCAAAGCCCTCTACAAGCACGGTTTCATTTGGAGGAGTTTCCATATGGGATCTACTTAGGTACCTATAAAAAACGACTCAAGTTCAAAAGCATATTACAGTAGTATATTGTTTCCTAGTACTAATTATCAATGTAAAGTTCAAAAACATATTACAGTAATTAACAATGCCCAAAATTGTGCCAAGAACAATGCTGCCCAAAATTGCAGCCAAGAGTAGAGCTGCCAAAAATTGTTTGATGCCTCAAAATTGCAACTATATTGTGCCAAGTTAAAGCCATTACAACCTGAATTTGGGTAAATCATAGTTGAAATACCATGCATAAATTTCTCAATGTACCACTATAAAAAGAAAAGAAAAAAAAGTAATTAGGACCCAAAAGAGCAACCAAATTGTAGGGTCTCCATAGGAGGTTCACCACTCAAACACAGTAGCTCCTCATGACTCTGGTCTAAAAGGAATAAGAACCAGCATCATCCCTAATCCTCTCCTGAATGACCAATGCTCTCTACCTTCCTGCCTCAAAAATGGCAGCAATTATGCTCGTCTCATATACACCAGAATATAGGAATGCAATATAAATTTCACAAAGGAGAGGCTCTTGATGCCAACATGTCAAAATTGGCCCTACTGTACAGGGCATCACCTCTATCAGGAATTTTGTCGAATACTTTGCAGATGTGTTGGATCTCAACAAGATTTACAAACAAGTCAATAATTGCAGTCGCTACAATGAATCAAAAACTAAATTGAGTGATTCTAATATGAACTCATAATTTTTGGGGGGATTTTTAAATTTATATACAGAATGAGATAATATATAGAATGAGATAATTCCATTTATATAAAGCGCTTGGGTATTTAGCATTGGAGTTGCCTAAACAAACACAAATACAATGAAAAATCAAAATGCAGAGAGAACCCGACACCAAAAAATCAATCAATGTTTTTCTTCTGTTGTTTCTAGTGAATGTGAAAAAAGCAAGAACTATACCGAAGTCTACAGTAAGAGCATCAGGAGGCAAATCAGTGACTGTGATGCAGATGTATACTTGAAAGCTTCTGGAAGCACAGACGTTATTGAAGTACAGTTCTCTCTTTTGAATACTCTCACTAGAACCACCAGTGCAAAATTTTAGACAACTGTGTGGACAAAGAACAAAGAGTTTCATCTTACACTTTATTGTTTTGATATTCTGGTGTCGTCATTCCATGATCACATTACTGTTTGCTTTTTTCCTCAAGAGTAATGCAGCCTCAGTACAACAGTCAGCATTTTCTCTCTCTAACACGGACTTCAATCTTAGAGCATCCAATAGTTCATCAGCGTCAAGCTCAGATAGTGTTTCAGGGCATGAATTCCCTCATTAATCCATACCATATTCAAAATCCAGATTTTTAGGATAATCCAGACCTCATTAACGGGTTCTCAAAGAGGCACTCCTCCATTCAATCTTCCTTTTTAGGATAGTGTTTCCTGCCTGCATTTTTAGGAGAGAGTACATAGGGGAGGGCAAGGAAGGAGAGAGAATGGGGAAGGCAAGGGGGCGCGGAGAGAGAGCAGAGGTGCGTCAGAGAGGGGATAGAGAGGATAGGCCAAAATTCAAAATTCCTGCAATTCGCCCTTTTTTGTGGTTGTTTTTTTTTTTTTTGGGTTTTTAGCGAAAGTCTAAAATAACCTTTTGTATAAGCTTTGGTCATCAAATAATGTGAGGGTAGTAAATGTAAAATGGCACTTCACAAGTCCCTCTAACTTGAACCTATGGTTTTTTGGAGGGTTGTTAACTCTAAAAAATCGTTTATATATATATTGAAAAAGGTGGGATTAACTCACTAACTCATATGAACATATGAGTTCATATGAGCTCAATGGCCCAGATTAGATCTGGGCCGATTTGACGGTCATAGATGTTTGTTAGTATTTAAATTTTAACTTTTTTCTACAAATCCAAATCACTTTAAATGTTAGGTGTGTGTTCATAAAAAATAGGTGAATCTTCAAAAAATATCAAAAAAATATTTTACATGAAATAAATTTACTTTTAGGGGTATTTTGGTCATTTTAGTTTTTACGAATAATTTTTTTGTATTTCTATTACGTGCGCCTTGATGAGAAGAACACACATCTAAAATATCAAGTGATTTGGATTTATAAAAAAAAAATTACAATTCAAACACTGACTGACATCCGTGACCGTCAGATCGGCATTGGGCTCATATGTTTATATGAGCTAGTGGGCTAATCCCAGCTTTTTTCTATATATATATATATATATATATATATATATATATATATATATATATAATGATGTAAAGTATGCTGGATTAGTTGTATCTGCTAGAAAAATTACTTTATTCAAAACTACAATTAGATTTCTAGGACACAATATTCATCAAGGCATCATTATTCTCATAGATAGATCAATACAATTTGCTGATTAATTTCCCGCTCAAATTTTAGACAAAAAAGAACTCCAACGGTTCTTAGGATGTCTTAATTATGTTATTGATTTCTACCAAGATCTTGCCATTGATGCTAGACCTCTCCATGATAGATTAAAAAAGAATCCCCCACCATGGACATATATTCATACTAAAGCAGTACAATTAATTAAAAAGAAAGTCAAAACTCTCCCTTGCCTTGCTCTTCCTCACCCTACTGCTTTCAAAATTATTGAATGTGATGCTTCAGAATTGGGTTTAGGAGGAATCCTAAAACAACAAGTGGATGGTCATGACCAACTCCTCAGGTATACTTCTAAGGCCTGGAATCCAACCCAACAAAATTATTCCACAGTAAAAAAAAGAATTACTTGCTATTGTCCATTGTGTCACAAAATTTCAAAGTGATATTCTCAATCAACATTTTCTCATATGCACGGATTGCAAAGCTGCTAAAGATATTCTACAAAAAGATGTTCAAAATCTTGTTTCTAAACAAATATTTGCTCGCTGGCAGGCAATTCTTTTTGCCTTTGATTTCACTATTGAACACCTTCACGGTTCTGCCAATTCCCTTCCTGATTTTTTAACCCTTGAATTTTTGCAGGGGGGGCCACACTGACGCCAACGACGAAGAAACACCATTATCACTTGCACTACAGCTCTTTGCAGCTAATCAACATAATACTTTGTCCAATCCACCTATTCTTATGAGCACTCGTAGCAATTCTTCCTGCAATGAGAAACGCCCACTAGAAATAATACCGTTTGAAGGTGAAAATCCGCCTTTGGCCACCCTTTCACCTTCCATTTCACCCATTCATCAAATAACTTATCCAAAAGCTAATACATCCACTCCAGCCTATACTCCTGCTCAATCAAGGCCGACCCAAAGGCCTAATATTCCTCGATCTATATTCATTGAAAGAGCATATCTCATGGACATTACAATAGAGGACCACCATACCACTATGGATCCAATCAAACTTGCTCCTTTATATCTCATAAACCATTTAAATCATACCAATGGAGTAAAAACCCGTGAATACTATGAGGCCATTCTTATGGAAACAGGGTCCATCTCTGTTGTCCATTACTACCAACAAAATACAAGAGTGATTGCATACTCTAAAATCCAAATCAAGAAGTTGCTTTCTTATGAGGAGTGGGGTTGCAATCCCACTTAAGGAAAAAAACTAAACAATACTGATTTTTTGTATAAATATTATAAATATGCCGAATACATAGAAGCCTGGCATAAAGTATTTTACTATCAAAACCCAAATAATTCTCATAGCTGGTATATTCAATTTAGGTTACCAATTTTCGAAAGATTCCTAAGTTGGTTTAAAAATTGGTTTTTAGTATGGGGATCAACTACTGCGATTTTGCCTCCTGCGTTTCAAAAAGCTCAGGAACAGTTTGCTCTCTTCAACAACATTGATATTAATACAGACCCTCACCTTTACTTTGTTGCATTATACCAACTCCCATGGATTATGAAGTGGGAATATTCAATCTCTGTTAATAATACAACCGACCATACTTATATTCTTCGCCTGGGAAAAACCATTTTAGTTAAATGGTGGGACATCTTCAATATGGATCCCACAACTATAGTGCCAAAAAGAATTCATCTACAAAAACCTATATACAATCCCAATCCAATAGGATATAATATTGCCAATACTTCCTTTGATTTTCCCACATACTTGAGAAATATGTTGCAAGCAAACCCTAATACTACAAAAGAAATCCTTGAACAACAAATGAAAGAGATTTTTGCAGAAGCCGGAAGAAAGCCAGTCTCACTAGAAGAGACCGTACAATCATCACCAGCCCGTACCAATAAATACTTCCCACTCGAAGAAATTGATCCCGAAGAAGAAGAGGATGATCCTGAAGAATGCAGCCAAAGACCGTGACTATGCTGCACCGACAAGACTCATACCTGCCGAACAAATCACTATCCACACCGATGCATAAGACGAAAAGAAGCCGACAATCTCCTGTAGCCACCGACAGATGAGACAAACAAGTTACTGTTCCCACTGATATATAAGACAAAAAAGCGACTGTAGTACACAGGAAATGACAAAGCCACCGACACGTGACGACAAAAGAAATACTATTCCCAGATGCCGTTTTGTCCTCACTCCCGACCAATGAATATTCTTTTTCCTTTTAACGTTTGTCTTTTTCTTTTATGTCATATCCCTCTGCTTTATGTCTCTTCGCGGTCTTTTCCTGCACCCTTACCTTCGCGACGAAGGCACCTCCCTTAGCTTATAAAAGGCAGCCTCCTGCCTCCAAACCTCCAAGGTCGCTCGGAGCCTCTCTTCTCTCTAAGTTCTTCGCTCTCTCTCTCTCTGCTCTCTTATTCTGAGCTCTATCTCTCTCACTCTGTTTTCTCACTATACAACTCTACTCACTCTAAGTTTTGCTCTTTCCTCACTACTCATCTTTACGCTCCATCTACTGCCATCACAGTTGCGGTTCCGACCTTACAGCCCATGCTTTCCGGGTCTTTGTCTCAATTCTTACTCCATTAAGACCCAGGTTCTATCTTCTCCTTTCTTTTTATTTCCAATATGTGCGATTGTAATTTTCATTCACTTCCATCATACTGCCCTCAGCACTGGAAACTCTTTTCCAGTTATTGTATTTGCAGTTTGTAAGTGTGTTTTTATGCTTTTATCATTTGTAAGTGTGTACTTTTCGCATTTGTAAGTGTGTGTTTGCTTTCATAATGTCTGTATAAACGTCTGTCTAAACTTTGTAAGAGTGTTTTTACAGTTGCTTTCTCTTGTATACAGTCCAAGTTATTAATATAATGGTTTGATTATTATATAATGGTTTGATTATTATATAATGGTTTGATTATTATATAATGGTTTGATTATTATGCAATTGAAACTTGTATTTAGCATAAAAATGGGAAATCACAACCACACACAGTGATTAGTAATAGATATATCTGTCATACCATTTATCTGCATACTCCTTTTCTGTTTAAACTATTATCGTATTTTACAAGAAATAGTAAAGTATAATAGCCTCTTATTCACATACCTAATTTAATAGAGTCACGAGAATTCACTGTAGATCCTGGCCTCGTTTGGTATTAGAGCCAAACAGTGAAACTGTTTAAGAGTCGAAGTTACCGTATTACTGTAGAAACCTAACTAAATTTACATCTAAGAAAGTTGGTCCGAGAGTTAAGGTAAGAGACGAAAGAAGTCTAGGCAAAGTACCCGTCAAGGCCAGGAAGAGCCGCTTAGGGGAACACGCTGGACCCTTGGTCGTCCAGATTGTCATTATCCGCAACCTACAGATGGCAAATTTAATTAGGAATCTTAAAGGTAACACAGTAACTCAACCTCAAACCTTAAGAGTTAAGAATAAGGAAGAGATAATCATAAATGATATTGAACATCATATACAAAACTGGAATATTCCCAAAGTCCCCATCAAAGATATTTATCAAAGAGGAACATTTATATTCAAACTTGGATATGCTATTAAAACAGTTGAGGAAAGCTTGTCAGTGACACAAAACCAAGAAGATTTCCAACTGTTATCCAGAAAAATAATTGAAAAATATAAAAAAAATAATTATAAGTATTTACACATTGGATTAATACAAATAGCCATAAAACCTTTAACACGTTTAGGTTTAAACAACTCAGTTCTCGTATGCCTAAGAGATACGAGGCACAATAAGTTTTCGAACTCACTCTTAGGCATGGTTGAATCTAGCCTTTGTAGTGGACCCATTTATTTTAACTGTTTTCCAAATTTTCTGTTTCATTAACCGACCCTAATATATTAGATATATTAACCATAAACCTTAAGACCCATGGATTTAATATGACTCCTGGATCTCAAAATCTAGCTATAGTATATCGAATATATTACAAGTAATGAATACCCTTTGTCCAAATATTATGATGCAAACAGATAAGAAGGATCAAACTATTTTATTCCAAACAAATGTAGAAAAATCTAATACTATTATTCCCAAAACTATTACATGGTTCGATATTATTCTACCTCAAACATGGTCTATCCAAAATGAAAACCAACCAAGAGAAATACCTAGGAATAATATTCCCAGCCAAATAATAGAACATCAAGATGGAAATATTGAAATAAAATTTCAACATAATACATCACAAGATGACTTAGACATAAATAGAAAAAGGATTAGGAAGCCATTAGTTCCTGCAAGAAAATCTTGTCATACAACCCCAGAAGTTATAATTCTTCCTTCTCCATCAATACTTACAATATCTTCAGACTTACAACTACAAGGAGTAAAAAGAACAGCTGATCATGTCGTAATACCCACTTATACATCTGAACCTGACATAGCAGATTTTCAAATACTAACTCTCCAAGTCGAAGAAGATATAGACATTGAAGAATATCTAGCATATAAACTACAAAGAAAACAAAGAAAAGTAGATATTGAATATGTAAAACAAGACTATTTAGCCTTAGAAAACAAAAAAATAAGGGAATGGTATTTAAAAGCATTTCAACCTAGATTAATAGAATTATTTAATAAAAAATACAATAAATTTCTAAAAAAAGAAAGAGAAACAAAATGATTTTTAATTTGGTTACAAGAAACATGTGCTCAATATAACATCAAAATTCCTCATTTCAATACTATTCAAATAATAGAAGAGAAAATTTATATCAGTACAGATGGAACTAGTACTTCTAGTACCCATCCACCTGAAAAAAGTATTATCTTGAAAGGAATCAAAAGTCCACCTGTTAAAGGTGAACCACCACAATCCCTATATGACATTATTGCAACACCTTATAAGGTTGTACCCAAGGATATGGGAAAGAAACATGAATTAATTCTTCATATTGTGGAACAAAACAATTATACTAACCTATATATGCAATCATTAGACAAACAAGCTGAACGAATAGAAAGATTAGTTACTCCCCAATCTAAGGTAGTAACTCCTCCTATTCCTAAAGCTGTTTATTCAAACCTCCTCTTGAACTTAATAAAACCAAATTTCATTTAGGAGAAGATAATAAAACACTCATGGACCAATTAATATCTAAATTAGCCCAATTAGATATCAAAGGAATTCTTTCGCCAAAATTGAGTATTCCTACACCAATACCTAGTATTTCGATACCTTGACCTAATATTCCTGAATCCTCTGATAAAGGCAAAATGAAGATTCTTGAGCATGAGACTTTAATGCTTCAAGAAGAGGAACCAGTAATCGATGATACATTACAAAATAGAGAATCTGCTTTTACGGATACTTCACCTAATGATCTAAATAGAATAGCCTATGGAAAAACATGGAAACCCATTACAGCTTTACCATACTATAAGAGACCTACATCTATTGATGTACAACTGGAAGAAGATGCTATACAACATGCTGTTTCCTATTCAGGAAGATCAATTGTCAATTGGACAATAGATGATTTATCAGATATAAAAATATTAGATGTAATGAGACATATGACTATGTTTGCCTCAGCAAATAAAATGGCTGGCAATCCAGATCAAGAGGTCGCCAAAGCAATAGTAAATGGATTTACTAGTTGGTTACGAGGATGGTGGGATTTCTATGTTGATGATGAAACAAAGAATAGAATCCTCACCAATACCAGGCAATGGACAGCCAGAAATGAACAAAATCAAGAAATAATTTATACAGAAAGTGATGCAGTAAACACTTTGATTTATACAATTACTTTACACTTTGTCGCTAGTACAGCTTTGTTAGTAGCACGATCAGAAGATCTACTGTCAACCTAAGATGTCCTACTCTATCTCATTATAAGTGGTATAAAGATGTATTTTTCTCAAGATTATTGATACGAGAAGATTATCAACTAGACCATTGGAAAGAAAAATTCATTGCTAGTCTACCTTACCTATTTACAGAAAAAGTCAAAGAAAGACTTAGAAAGAAACATAATTGTGTTATCATATACTCTGCATATACACTTGGAGAACTATCAGCAGAAATATGTGTTGAAGGATTAGCTTTATGTACTGATCTGAAACTCAAAAGACAACTAGATAAACAACAAATTACCAAGCGAAAAGAACTTGGTGATTTTTGTGAATATTTTGGATATCATATAGATAGGAAAAATAAACCTGAAAAATTATATAAGAAAAAGAAAAAATATAAGAAAGAAAAATATAAACCAGAGAAAATACATAAAAAGTATAAAAAGTATAAAAAGTCTAAACAAAAATTTATAAAAAAGTTTTCTCCCAATACTAAAAATAAAAAGAAACTACCAGTATGTTATAAATGTGGAAAAGTTGGACACTATAAACACCAATGTAAAGTAAAAAAGAAAATCGATGCTTTAGAGCTAGAAGAGTCATTAAAATCAAAATTATATAGTATCATCAATTATGATACATCTTCTTCAACTACAGATTCCACTAGCTCACTTATAGGAAATATCAATAATGATGATTTCATATGGATAGAGTCATCAGACTCTTCAGAATCTTCTACCGAGTCAGAATCACCTCATTCAATGGAAGAATCTACTTGTACTTGTCCTATCCCCTCACACAATCTTCATACTCTAACACAAGAAGATAATTTGATTTTAGACCTCATTGAAAAAATCACCAATCCAGATGAAAAAAGATCTGTGATCACCAAATTTATCAATTTAGCAAAAACAAAAGCAAAAACACCTCCTATCAGAAAAACACCTGATGAATATAATTTTACCTCTATTATGAAAAGAGTTAGTACACAACACCTCACTAAGCAAAAAGAATCTTCTATCTCAGACCTAAAACAAGAGATAAATGAAGTCAAGAAAGAAGTTCATCAGCTCAAACATAGAATTAAAATTCTAGAATTACAAAATCTATCCAATCATAATTCAGACACAGATGAAGTAGAATTTAATCATCTAGTAACGACATATAGTCCTGATCCACTCGAAGATACTCCAGAAACCTCAGAAACCAAACCACTTCTGATAACTGAACCTCCTGCAGTTAACATTTTGGATAAAATCATTATACAAAAATGGTTTGTTCAAGTAAATATTATAGTAGCAGAAGATTACAAATTTCAAACATCAGCTTTAATAGATTCAGGTGCTGATTTAAATTCTATCAATGAAGGACTGGTACCAACAAAATATTTTGATAAAACAACACAAATCTTAAATACTGCCGATGACAGCAGACTCTTTATAAACTATAAATTATCTAATGCCTCAATATGCAATAATCACCAATGTATCCAAACACCATTTATTATGGTAAAAAGACTCAGCCAAGCAGTTATCCTTGGAGTCACATTCCTTACAATATTATATCCATTATCCATAGACCATACAGGAATAACATCTACATATCAAAATGTACCTATACATTTTGAATTCATTCACAAACCAAAACTCAAAGAAATAAATAATGTTAAAAGCCAATTACAAAATAAAGAAAAATTTCTATGTACTTTAAAACAAGAAATTAAATATAATCATGTGGAAGAACAATTACAAAATCCTTTGGTACTACAAAAAATCCAACAACTCCAACAACAAATAGAAAGCTCTATCTGTAGTGAACATCCCAATGCTTTTTGAGAAAGGAAGAAACATAGTATCAGTCTACCATATGAACCAGGATTTGATGAAAAACAAATTCCTACTAAAGCTACACCAATTCAAATGAATACTACTCTACTAGAAATGTGTAGAAAAGACATTGATGACCTCCAAACTCAAAAGCTTATCAGACCAAGCTCATCACCATAGAGTTGTGCAGCTTTCTATGTAAATAAAAATACTGAAAAGGAACGAGGAGTTCCAAGATTAGTTATTAATTATAAACTTTTAAATAAAGTTTTACAATGGATAAGATATCCAATTCCTAATAAAAACGATTTATTAGATCGTGTAGCAAATGCTTGTATCTTTTCTAAATTTGATATGAAATCAGGATACTGGCAAATTCAAATCCAAGAAAAAGATAAATATAAAACAACTTTTAACGTTCCATTTGGTCAGTATGAATGGAATGTAATGCCATTTGGATTGAAAAATGCTTCATCTGAATTCCAGAAAATAATGAATGATGTATTCAATGCTTATTATCAATTTATGATAGTTTATATTGATGATGTATTGATATTTTTCGAATCCATAGATGAACATATAAAATATATATATATATACACACGCTTAAAAGTTCAGATCATTCTAATTTGTAAAAAAAAATTTAAAATTCAAACACTACCGAATATCTAGGATCGTCAAATCAACCCAGATTGAATCTAGACCGCTTGCGCTTACTGTAGTAGTATGCCATTGAGCTGACATGATCTTTTCTCTATATGGGAGTGGATTCAGTATGCCCACTAGCAGACCGCTACAGTAAACGCCAATGGCCCAGATTGAATCTGGGCCGATATGACGGTCACAACCTCTTTTTATATTTGAATTTGAATTTGAATTTTTTTATCAATCCAAATCACTTTAAATTTTAGATGTATTTTCTTCTCATCAAGGCGCACCTAATAAAAACATAAAAAAAATAATCTGTAAAAAAAGACAAAAATACCCCTGAAACTTTATAGGTGTCTTTTGGTCAATTCTTTTCATGTAAAATAATTTTTTTTGTATTTTTCGAAGATTCACTTATTTTTTATGTACACACGCTTCAAATTCTAGATCATTTTCATTCGTAAAAAAAAAACATTAAAATTCAAACACTAACAAATATCCAAGATCGTTTGATCGGCCCAGATTCAATCTGGGCCGTTGGCGTTTACTGTTGTAGTACGCTATTGGGCTGACATGATCTTTTCCATATATATATATATATATATATATATATATATATATATATATATATAACTAGCTGACCACTATAGTAAACACCAATGGCCCAGATTGAATCTGGGCCGATTTAACATTCACGATCTCTTTTCGTGTTTGAATTTTAATTTCTTTTCTATATATCTAAATTACTTTAAATTTTAAGTGTATGTTATTCTTATCAAGGTGCACCTAGTAAAAACATAAAAACAAATTGAACAAAATACCCCCGAAACTTTACAAGGGTATTTTGGTCAATGTTTCTCATGTAAAATATTTTTTTTATATTTAAGGAAGATTCATCTATTTTTTATGTACACACACTGTAAATTTCAGATCATTTTGATTTGTAGAAAAAAAAATTTAAAATTCAAAACACTACCAGACATCCAAGATCATCAGATCGGCTTCGATTTACTCTGGGTCAATGGTGTTTATTGTAGCAGTACGCCATTGGGTTGACATAATCCTTTCCCTATATATATATATATATATATATATATATATATATATATATATATATATAGCTAGGATTAGCCCACTAGCTCCTATGAACATATGAGCCCAACGGCCTAGATTGAATCTGGGCCGATCTGATGGTCACAACCTTATTTCATATTTTAATTTTAATTTTTTTTCTACAAATCCAAATCACTTAAAATTTTAGACATGTGTTCTTCTCATCAAGTCGCACCTAATAAAATAAAAAAAACATTACTCGAAAAAAAAAAGACCAAATTAGCCTCGAAATGTATCGGGGGTATTTTGGTCAATTTATTTCATGTAAAATATTTTTTTGATATTTTTAGAAGATTCAACTATTTTTGATGAACATAGTCCTAAAATTTTAAGTGATTTGGATTTATAAAAAAGCAATTAAAGTTTAAATATTACTGGACATCTGTGATTATCAAATCGGCCCAGATTCAATCTGGACCGTTGGGCTCATATGTTCATATGACCTAGTGGACTAATATCAGCATCTTCCATATATATATATATATATATATATATATATATATATATATATATATATATATATATATATATATATATATATATATATATATATATATATTCTTCCAAACTAATATGGACAAATCCAATCTTGTAATACTTAGGTCTGTATCTTAGAAATAGGTAAAATTACTTGAATAAATAGTTGAATATCCTAATGGAGAAATAGAAATGCAGTTCCCATATTCTAAGAGAACTAGGTTGAGTATTTCTAATACACATCCCAGAGTTCCACTTAGGACTTTAACCTCCTCTATTCCTCAAACTAATTATAAAAAAGTTCATAATGAGAGAATAGTTCGTACGTACAGTTTAAAAAGAACTGAATCGAGAGAGTTTTCTAATAAGTTTAAAAGTTGGTTCCTGTTAAGAGGATCATCCAGCCAGATACTTCCTCAAAAATTGCAGATTTCACAGAGAAAATTCTCTAATTATAATAAAAGTAGTCTAAAAAGAGACTATCATCTATATTTTATGGCCTTATATCAGGTCCCCTAGATATTAAAATGAGGGTATCAACTCTCTGAGGATGACATGGATCGATGAGATTATATCCCGGAATTACGGCGACAGATATCAGTAAAATGGTGGGGTAATTAAAAAAATGATTCTCTGAACCCAGAGAATATTCACATGAAAATAACACCCTCTTTCTCACTGAGTTCTAATATGGGTTTTTCTGAATACATTACATTAATGCAACATAAAAACCGTACACTATCAAAAGTTGAGCTTAGAATGAAGTTGTTATTAGCCCTAGAAAAAAACAAAGAGTAAATATCTGCTCCAACAAAATATGAAGAAACGAAAGATTATAGCCTGTTAAATGGTGATGACTGTGCCGAGATTACATTCTCGCTATTGAATTAAGAGCAAGGTCCTGTACGACTCCAAATACATTTAGGACACGTGTCCTTAAATCTACAGTAAAGAGCATCGACAAGTTGGTCACTGTTTCTACAAAAAAAAATGAGCATTATTGCCACCGATAAATTGGTCACTGTAGAAGAATATTACTTTTACTTTTTCTTTTCCTAAAAGTATTATACTTTTCTAAAGCATCTTACTTTTTGTGTGTCGGTGCTGATTTGAAACCATTTGAAGTCCGACCCCTCCTTCTCTATATAAAGAGGCCAAACCAAATGAGATTGCACCTTATCTTGGGAGTGTGTAAGTGTTTGCTTGTCTCAGTGTTTGCTTATTGTCTGAGTGTAAGCTTTGCTTAAGCTGTTTGAGTCTTAAGTTGTTTGAGTCTTGTGAAGAAGAGGCACCACTTTGTTCGTATATCATTTGTTTCTTCAAGACTATCATGTAAGTGTTACAACTTTGTTCTATAAATGTTAATACAACTTTGCTCGTCTGAGTGTTTGCTTATTGTCTGAGTGCAAGCTTTGCTTAAGCAATTTGAGTCTTAAGTTGTTTGAGTCTTCTGAAGAAGAGGAACCACTCTATTGGTATATCATTCGTTTCTTCAAGAATATCATGTAAGTGTTACAACTTTGTTCTATAAATGTTAACATATATGTCTTAATTATTTATTATATTTAGTTACTCCTTTTGTTTTATTTCTTATGTTATTATTAAATTGTTATTGATTATCGACTATTGACTCTTCCTTTTGTTTCTTCTGCTAATTATGGTATCAGAGCCAAGTCGTATTCAGTGGTGAACTGAACATTCTTGCTCATTTAAATCTTATCAAAATCCTTACCAAAGACCACCATTAGCCGGAAGGGCAGTAAGGTGTAAGGACTATTTTCAGTTCACTCCAGGTAATACCAAGATTAAAATGATGAACTTATTCAGAACATTATCGAATAGAACCGCTTCTAGTTCCAGTAGTAATACTCTCCGAGTTAATAATAGGGAAGAAGTAATTATCGATAATATTGAGAAACGAATCCAAAATTGGAATATCCCAAAAGTTCCAACAACTGTTGTTTATAAGAAATGAGCTTTTGATTTCAGAACTAGTTTTTCAATTTAAACTATTGAAAAGACTATTTCTGTTATGGAAACTCAATATAGTTTTCAACTTTTATCAACTAGAATGATTGATGAGCATAAAAAGAAGGATTACAACTATCTTCACATGGATCTTGTCCAAATAGCCGTGAAACCCTTAACAAGAACATGATGTAACAATTCTGTACTACTTTGTTTAAGAGATAATAGACATAGACGATTTACCAATTCTTTGTTAGGAATCATAGATTCTACTCTATGTAATGGACCTATATACTTCAACTGCTTTCCAAATTTCTCAGTAGCTTTATCGGATCCTAATATATTAAAAGTTTTAGCTCTCAACCTTAAGACTCAAGGTTTTGATATGGATCCAGGATCACAAAACCTAACCTTTGTTTATAGGATTTGTTATAACGTTATGAACACTCTTTGCCCTAATGCTAGGCAAATGGATACTAAAGGGCAAACTATTTTCTTCCCCTAATTATGGTATCAGAGCCATTGCCTTAAGCAGATAAGGCATAGCACTAGTGGGAACTCTTACTTGTGACCTTTGGGTGTGATTAGCTGAAGCAAGACTCTTCGCCCACTTGTGTAGGGTTACTTGTGTGTTGGGACCCTGTTGGTTGCCTGAGCTGAGTCCGGGGTTACTGCCGGCCAGATCGAGAATGAAATGGTATCAGATAAATACCAAGATTAAAATGACAAATTTATTCAGAACATTATCGAATAGAACCGCTTCTAGTTCCAGTCTTAATACTCTCTGAGTTAATAATAGGAAAGAAGTGATTATCGATAATATTGAGAAACGAATCCAAAGTTGGAATATCCCAAAAGTTCTCACAACTAATATTTATAAGAAAGGGACTTTTGATTTCAGAAGTAGTTTTTCAATTTAAACTATTGAAAAGACTATTTTTGTTATAGAAACTCAAGATAGTTTTCAACTTTTATCAACTAGAATGATTGAAAAGCATAAAAAGAAGGATTACAACTATCTTCACATAGGTCTTGTCCAAATAGCCATGAAACCCTTAACAAGAACATGATTAAACAATTCGATACTACTTTGTTTAAGAGATAATAGACATAGACGATTTACCGATTCTTTATTAGGAATCGTAGAATCTACTCTATGTAATGGACATATATAGTTCAACTGCTTTCCAAATTTCTCAGTAGCTTTATCGGATCTTAATTTGTTAAAAGTTTAAACTCTCAACTTTAAGACTCAAGGTTTTGTTATGGATCTAGGATCACAAAACCTAGCCTTTGCTTATAGGATCTATTATAAGGTTATAAACACTCTTTGCCCTAATGTTAGGCAAATGGATACTAAAGGGCAAACTATTTTCTTCCCCTATTTATGGTATCAGAGCCATTGCCCTAAGCAGATCAGGAATAACACTAGTAGGAACTCTCGCTTGTGACCTTTGGGTGTGGTTGGCTGAAGCAAGACTCTTCGCCCACTAGTGTTACTTGTGTGCTGGGACCCTGTTGGTTTTGATAAATACCTTTTGTTGGCTGCCTGAGCCGGGTCCGGGGTTACCGCCGGCCAGATCGGGAATAAAATGGTATAATAGAAATACCAAGATTAAAATGAAAAATTTATTCAAAACATTATCGAATAGAACCGCTTCTAGTTCCAGTAGTAATACTCTCCGAGTTAATAATAGAGAAGAAGTATAATATTGATAAACAAATCCAAAATTAGAATATCCCAAAAGTTCCCACAACGGATATTTATAAGAAAAAGACCTTTGATTTTAGAAGTAGTTTTTCAATTTAAACTATTGAAAAGACTATTTCTGTTATGCAAACTCAAGATAGTTTTCAACTTTTATCAACTAGAATGATTGAAGAGCATAAAAAGAAAGATTATAACTATCTTCACGTAGGTCTAGTCCAAATAGCCGTGAAACCCTTAACAAGAACATGATTAAACAATTTTGTACTACTTTGTTTAAGAGATAATAGACATAGACGATTTGCCGATTTTTTGTTAGGAATTATAGAATATACTCTATGTAATAGACCTATATACTTCAACTGCTTTCCAATTTTCTCAGTAGCTTTATTGGATCGTAATCTATTAAAAGTTTTAACTCTCAACCTTAAGACTCAAGGTTTTGATATGGATTCAGGATCACAAAACCTAGCTTCTTTGTTTATAGGATATGTTATAACGTTATGAACACTCTTTGCCTTAATGCTAGGCAAATGAAAACTAAAGAGCAAACTATTTTCTTCCAAACTAATATGGACAAATCCAATCTTATAATACCTAAGTCTGTTTCTTGGAAACAAGTAAAATTACTTGAAAAATAGTCACTCCAGTCTGAAACCCAGACTAAGATCCTTGAAAATAGAGTACCTGAACAAATAGTTGAATATCCTGATGGAGAAATAAAAATACAGTTCTCATCCTCTAGGAAAACTAGGCTGAATATTTTTAATACACATCTCAGAGTTCTATCTAGGAGTTCAAACTCCTCTATTCCTCAAACTGATTATAAAAAAGCTCATAATGAGAGGATAGTTATTGAAGGACTAAGAAAAGGTTCAAACCAAGTCCAACACCCTATTTATATGGTTGATACCCCCAGTTCTTTTCAAACTGAACATAAAGACCCAACTCTTTCTGAATTTTATTTCGAAATTCTCACCATCCAAAAGTCTAATGAATTTATTATTGATAAAGAGTGGATCCAAAAATATTTTCTCTCAGAAGAAAATAAAGAAATAAGAGAATGGTTTTTGCAAGAATTTAATGAAAAATTGAAAAATGCTTTTCATATAAAAGTTAATGAATTTATGTTATAGCACAAAACAAATGTCAAATTCTTTAAATGGCTCAGATATATTCTAAAAAAAGAAGGGATTAAGTATCCAGAATTTAAAATAAATACAGTTCAAAATACCTTTCAAACTTTTCATACAATTAAAGGTGAAAAACATAGAAGCTATCCACCCCCCTGAATCAAGTTTACAATTAAGAGGAGAAAAAAAATGAAATAAAAGTTCACCTTTTAAGCTAGGGCCCAAAGAATTTGACAATCATATGGTCAAACTTGAAGGAATACATCACATAATAGAGTAAAATAACTATACAAATATCATTCTACAAACTATAGGAAAGCAAACTAGTATAATATAAAATGTACTAAATAAAATAAGACCTCAAGAGAAAAATGAGGAGAGGGAAAAATAAGCAGTCTTATTTAAACCACCATCAAATATAGCAGCAGGAAAATTTAGCTTGCATGGAATTAAGAAAAAAGAGGACAATAAAGAATTCGTAAATGAGCTGGTCAAAAGACTTAAAAAACTAAACATACATGGTAACGGGAAAACAATTGATAAGGTACAAGTTCTCCAAGAAGATGATAGTTTTGCAAACCAAAAAATGTCCGAGTTAGAGAAGGCTTTTAGACCCGAAAGCTTAGATATTAATTGAATAGATTATGAGAGTAAAACTAGGCTTGTAGCCCCAACTAGGATGTATTATCCTAGACCTACTCCGGTAGATCTCCAAATAGAAGAGGGCCTTATTGCTAGCTCTATGTCATATTCAGGAAGGTCTATTGTAAATTGGAATTTAGATAGCATGTCAGAAAACCAAATTCTTGACCTTATAAAACATATGACAAAGTATGCCACCGCTTGTAAAGCAAGCGGAAACAAAGATCATGAGATTGACAAAGCCATTATATGTAGTTTTACAGGATGGCTTAGAGGTTTGTGGGATTTTCATATAGATGAAAAAGCCAAAGATCAAATTTTGAATGCCACTAAGAAATGGGTGGTTAAAATTGGATTAGGATAGGTGCAATAAACTATTGTAGATGAGGGAGATGCAGTTAATACTCTAATCTACATTGTTACACTTCATGTTGTAAGGAGTACGGCTCTTTTATCTACTAGGTCTGAGGACTTACTGTTACGTTATCCAACCCTCTTACACTTTAAATGGTATAAAGATGTTTTTAACTCCAGATTATTATCTAGAGAGGACATTAAAGCCGATCATTGGAAAGAAAAATTCATAGCGGGACTTCCCCATCTATTCACCAAAAAGGTTAAGACAAGGCTTAAAAATAAGCATGGAGGAATTATTCCTTACTCACTCTATACCCTACTCTCAGCAGAAATCTTTACTGAAGGTCTTGTGTTATGCACAAACCTAAAATTGAGAAGACAATTAGAAAAGGAAAGAATGACTCAGAAAAATAAATTAGGAGATTTTTGCGAACAATTCGAGTATAACACTTTGCCTACTTCCAATCCTACCCATAAATAAAATATAAAGACTTACGTAAAACAAAGTCTAAATATTCAAGAGGAAAGAAAAATACTTTTCTTAAAAAAAATTTACAAGACCATTATTTTAAACAAAGGGGAAAAAGAAAAATACCAGTTTGCTACAAATGCGATAAGGTAGGACATTATAAAAACAAATGCAGAGTGAAAAAGAAAATTAATACACTTGAAATAGATTTAGATATTAAAAAACAATTATTTAACTTCCTCTTAATAAAAACAGATGACTCTGATAAGTCTTCTAACTTTGACAGTGAAATACTTAGTGGAGAAATAAATGATGAAGATTTGATCTTTACAAGCTCAGACTCTGATTCAAATTCTGAGGACATGCTTAATAATAACTGCCAGTGTAATTTTTTAAAGGCTAATATTGATATGAATGGTTTAAACTTAAACACACTAACAAAAATAAAATAAAAATAATCATAGACTTAATTGATAAAATAAGTGACCCCGAGACTAAAAAATAAGCGATCCCGAGACTAAAAAATAAGCCTTGATGCAATATATAAATATGGCCAAAGAACCTTCCAGTTCCACTACTCGTAAACCATCTCTCATCCCTACTTGGGAAGACTATAGTTTCACTGATATTCTAAAGAGAGTCCAAAACAAAATACAAACTCAAAGGGAACCTTCGATCCCTGAGTTAAAAGGTGAGATAAACAAAGTACACAATGAACTTATAACTCTAAAAACTAGAATTCAAATCTTAGAAATGGCAAATACCTCTTTCAGAAAAGAAGATAATCATAGTGAGAATATTGAAGAAGAATTCAGTAACCTGATAGTTGATTACGACCATAATCTTCTACCTCTCAAAGCCGAAGATACTTTGCCTAAAGTTCTAGAAAATGATATTCCTAACACTTCAACTAAAAGTAATATGTTAGAAAACTATGAATATGTGAATCTGTTAGACAAAGTCATAACCCAGAAGTGGTTCACCATTGTTAAGATAGTTGTCCAAAAAGAATATACTTTCCAAACCACTGCTCTCATAGATTCAGGGGCAGATTTAAATTGTATAAATGAAGGCCTAGTTCCAACAAAATACTTTAGCAAAACAATACAGGTCTTAAACACCGCTAACGGAAGCCAGATGTTGATAAACTATAAACTATTTGATGCTGCGGTCTGTAATAATCGTGCATAAGCCAACTGGTTATTCTTGGAACTTCTTTCATAAATATGCTTTATCCTATAAAAATTGATAACACTGGAATAAAACCTGATATTGAGGGACATGAGGTAAAATTTGATTTTACAGATAAACCTAGAGTTCATGAGATAAATAATATGAAAAATAAAATATTTGCAAAGGAAAAATTCTTTTTTCATTTAAAAGAAGAAGTCAAATATAAAACCATTGATGAAAAGCTTATGACATCCCAAATGCAAAGTAAAATCAGCAATTTTAAAATAATACTGGAAAGAGAAATATGTGTGGATATTCTAAACGCTTTTTGGAGTAGGAAATAATATATTATTGAGCTTCCTTATGAAACAGATTTTAATGAACAAAAAATTCCTTCTAAAGCGAGACCCATTCAATTGAATAGTAAGCTCCTGAAAATTCGTAAAATTGAAATATAAGAATTACTTATTAAGAAACTTATCAGAAAAAGTTCCTCACCATAGAGTTGTGCAGCTTTTTATATTGAAAAAACTTTCGAAATTGAAAGGGGAGCTCATCGACTGGTAGTAAATTACAAACATTTAAACAAAGCGCTGAGATGGATTCGATATCCCATACCAAATAAAAGAGATCTCTTAGATAGATTGATCAATGTTTGTATTTCTCAAAATTTGATTTAAAATCAGGATATTGTCAAATTCAGATAATAGAAAAAGATAGACATAAAACTGCTGTCAGTATTCCATTCGGGCATTATGAATGGAATGTCATGCCTTTTTGTTTGAAAAATGCCCCTTCTGAATTTCAAAATATCATGAACAACATTTTAAATCCCTATACTAAATTTATGATTGTTTACATTGATGACGTGCTCGTTTATTTAGAAACTATTGACCAACATTGGAAACATCTAAAAATATTTTTGAAAGCTATAAAAAATGTTGGATTAGTTGTTTCAGCAAAAAAGATGAACCTTTTTGAAACAAAAATAAGGTTTCTTGAGCATAATATTTACCAAGGAAGGATTATTCCTATCGACAGGCCACTTGAATTTGCATCAAAATTCTCGGATATTATTAAAGACAAAAATGAATTACAAAGATTTCTTGGTTGTTTAAATTATATCTCTGACTAAAAAGCTAAAATTAAAAGCTAAAGAATTACCATGCTTAGCATTATTGGATCTTATAGCTTTTAAAATTGTTGAAACTGACGCTTCTGAACTAGGATTAGGGGGAATACTTAAACTAAAATCCAAAAACCATGAACAGTTAGTACGGTTTACTTCCAAAACCTGAAATCCTACTCAACAAAACTATTCCACTCTCAAAAAAGAAATCTTAACCATAATTCATTGTGTAACTAAATTTCAAAGTGATTTACTTAATAAAACATTTATCATTCGAATTGATTGCAAATCAGCTAAAGATATTCTTGAGAAAGACATAAAAATCTCGTCGCAAAATAAATTTTTGCCCTATGGCAAGGTATTCTTTTCTCATTTGATTTTGATGTTGAGCATATTAATGGTAAACATAATCATCTTCCTGGCTTTTTGACTTGAGCATTTTTACAGGGAGGGAAGGAGAAGCCAACATCAGCCAATGGATATGGTTCTCAGCCAAGGCAAGAGCCAAGCCCTATATATTAAACCAGAAAAAAGTTTGGCCTCACATAGTTCTAGCTCGGGAAAAAGCCCAGCTTCACAATCTACTCCAAAAGCTTTAATATGAAAGCAAGTTCAGGAGATTGATCTATCTTCCCAACAATCTCCTATAAGCATAAATAATCAAGGTACAAATAGAACCCATTCCTTGAAACAACATATATACCACTGAAAATTATTGAAAATGATCACAGGGAAAAGGACCCTGTTGAGATAACAGCTATATACTTACGAAATCACCTTCATCCCAATATGGGAGACAATTGCAGAGAATGGTATGAAATCATACTGATGGAAACAAGGCCAGTGTCTATAGTACACCATTATAGAAATAATGGCTCTGAAATAGCTTAATCGAAATTTCAAATCCATAAAATCATCTCTTATAGAGACTGGGGATTAAATCCTTTGAAGCCAAGGATGTTGAATACTAAAAGATTTTCAAAAAAATCCTACCATTACTTTGAATATATAAAGGCATGGGATGATGTTTTTGCCTACCAAAACACAAAATCCACACATAGTTGGTATGTACAGTTTAAAAGAACTGAATCAATAGAGTTTCCTAACTTGTTTAAAAGCTGGTTTCTGTTATGGGGATCATGCAGCTAGATGCTTCCTAAAAAATTACAGATTTCAGAGAGAAAATTATCTGATTATAATAAAAATAGTCTAAAAAGAGGCTATCATTTATATTTTATGGCCTTATATCAGGTCCCCTAGATATTAAAATGGGCGTATCAACTCTCTGAGGATGACATGGATCGATGGGACTATATCCCGAAATTACGCCGATAGATATCGGTAAAATGGTGGGATAGTTACAAGAATGATTCCCTGAACCCAGAGAATATTCACATGAAAATAATAACCTCTTCCTCATCGAGTTCTAATATGGGTTTTTCTGAATACATTACATTAATGCAACATAAAAACCCTACACTATCAAAAGCTGAGCTTAGAAAGAAGCTGCTATTAGCCCTGGCAGAAATGAAGACAAAATATCTACTTCAACAAAAGACGAAGAAACGAAAGATTATAGCTCGATAAATGGTGATGATTGTGCAGGGATTACATTCTCCCCACTGAATTAAGAGCAAGGGATGGTACGACTCCACATGTAGGACACGTGTCCCTAAATCTACAATAAAGAGCACTCACAAGTTGATCACTGTTTCTACAGAAAACAAGAGAATTATTGCCACCGACAGATTGGTCACTATAGAAGAATATTACTTTTACTTTTTCTTTAATTTTTCTTTTCCTAAAAGCATTCTACTTTTCTAAAGCATCTTATTTTTTGTGTGTCGGTGTGGATTTGAAACCATTTGAAGTTCGACCCCTCATTCTTTATATAAGGAGGCCAGACCAAGTGAGAGAGCACCTTATCTTGGGTGTGTTTGAGTGTTTGCTTGTTTGATTGTTTGCTTATTGTCTAAGTGTAAGCTTTGCTTAAGCTGTTTGAGTCTTCTGAAGAAGAGGAGCCACTATGTTGGTATATCATTCGTTTCTTCAAGAATATCATGTAAGTGTTACAACTTTGTTCTATTAATGTTAATATCAGTGGTTTAAAAAGCAGATTGGTGACCCGAATCGGGCACCCCAAAAACCCATTCGGATGAGTGAATCAGCGATCCAGATTGGGAATCTGCTGAATCGATCGAATTAAGCCTTAAAAAAAATTCGAAAAAATTATTAAAAATTCATTATAAATGTTGCTTTTTAGGAAGTCAATAAGAAATAGGGATACTCCATTAAGAAGTTTCATTTCTTTGCATGAATATACGAATATTGATATGTTCTTTCCCTGCATGAACTACTATTTACTATTTAATTTATATTATACAAAAAGGATAAATATAGAATTATCATGAATTAAGTATATCATCATACATGGACTACAATAAAGCATACAATTCGTAGCATACGATCTAAAAATAAAATGACAGACGACGCCGTTCTTCATCTTGGTCACGCTGGTGCCATTGATTGAATTCGCGTGACAATTCAATGACTCGTTCTAAAAACGAATTACCTAAATTAGTTGGCACCTGACTATACCCAAATGCCTGAGTGTTAGTGTTTTGTTGTGGTCCTAATCCAAAATCCGCGAAGCTTATCCATCCTTCATACTCACCTACACTGTCGTGCTCATCCCTACCCTCTTGCTGTTGGGACTCGATATGTGAATAATTTAGCTGGGATTGGGTGGCCTTAGAATCATCATCTCTCTCATTTTTCGTTAGACCCCCTTCACACTCTCTCTCATTAGGTGCAATATCACTGACATCTCCGACAAATTGTGGATATGTTGGCGGGCTGCTTCCTCTTTCATGCTGTTCATCACCTTCTTTAAGATCTTCCTCACCGATAGCCTCAAGGAATGCTTGTTTGAGCAACACTGGCTCCTCTTCTTCTACTACCCATTGTTCTGCTGTGTCTGTGACAAATATTGTGTCCAAGTCTATCGACCCATAGTCTTCAAGCTTTCTTCTTATTTGTCGCTCTTAGAGGTTTACGTTGTAATGAACGTAGACTAGGTTATGAAGTTTCTCTGAAGCGAGTCGATTCCTCCTAGTAGTGTGCAACCATTGGAACGTACTCCAGTTTCGCACAGCCAGTAGCAGAACATGTCTGGGAGAGCACCTTGATTGCTATCATATTTAAGTGAGGTGCATCACTACCATATATGTCCCACCATCCAGCTGGATTAAAATGTAAAAAGTATTGTAAGAGCAAGAATAATTTATAAGATTAAATATATGAATGAACAAAACATTAGTTAGGGGATAACCTGGATCCATCTTAGTTCGAGAATTCTTGACAAGTCTAGTTCCGAAGGATCCTATAGCATCCTTATACATAGCAAGCTAAAACAAAATATTTCGTTTTAGTGCATTATTCCTCACAAATATAACAAGTCAATCAAGTTCTTACCCAAATATTAAATAATACCTCTTGTATTGCTGCTACCTGGTTTCGATGGCTTCTCTCCAACCTAGCAATAATGTATCTGACCCCTTCCATAATCTTGTGGGGATGTTCAGGTGTCAAATAGAAAAATTTTGGGTTGAAGTGGTAACCTAGAAAATATATAGATATAGAAATGTCATTTAAAATTTCATAAACAAATAATTTAGAATGAAATACTCTAATGATATAAATATATATTTACCTGCATAATTTGACGTCGAAATTTAGTGTTCCACCTTCTTTCTATAATCTCGATCACTGTACTAGCAAAACTACACTTCTCCCCAATAGCTGATTTGACCCTCTCGATACCTTCATAAAGAATGTCCATGGTAGTTTTCTTGTCAGCATCCACCATTCTTAACACCATGACCAAAGGGGCAGTGGCCTCTACGACACTGGACAATCGAGACCAGAACCTCCTATTTGAGACTATGCCGTCCACTTTTAGCCCGGTACTGGACTTCGAGAGGCGGTTATTTAACCACTCTTCACTAGTAAACAATCTGTACCTTCAGATTTTAGAATGGAATCTACAGCCAATTAATCTGTCGCAAAGCGGGTTATGGCAGGCCTGATTACTTTTTTTTTCTTAGACTGTTCTCTGAACAAAAATAAAATTTTAGAGTGGTGATATATAAATATTGACACCAACCTCGCTTCCTGTAGAGTGTCCTTCATAATTTTGATCTCACTGATCTCCTCTAACATAAGATCGATGCTGTGTGCAACACATGAGGTCCATACTAGATGCTTCCTCTTATCCATCAACTTACTGCCCGCAGAAACACATGCACGCACATTGTTCGTAATAAACTGGACTACATGCTTATCTCCCACCTCCTCCACTATCTGATCATATTGTCGTACTAAGAAGTTTGCATCTTGATCATATTGTCGTACTAAGAAGTTTGCATCTTTCTTTATCCATGATACGTCTTTGCTGGACAAAAAAGCTGTACCTTTTGGGGAATAGGCAAAGAAGTTTAAAAACTCCTTTTTGTTAACTTTATTCAACTAACCATCACTCATGAGAGTAATGCATGTTATTTGTCAACTCTGTTTATATTCTTTAATCCACTTTCTAATTTCCTCTACCTCTTCATCCAATATTGGCCCACTGAGCTCATATGTCGTCGGGGGTTTTATCCGGGGCCCGGCTCTCTGGATTGCGTTGACCATAGGTGGAAAATATGGGCTATTGGCTGCATCAAAGGGATCCCTTCATTGTAGAACCATTTACCAACATATCTGCCCAACATGTTCCTCGTACCTTTCACCATGCCTTTGAGGGTCTTCTGTTGAGACTTAGGCTTTGAGAGAAATGACTCTATACGACCATGACCTATAATACTAGCACTCCTAGATAAGCTAGAAACAATTTCTTCAAACGTCTGATTCCTCTTGATACATATTTCTACCAACCCCTTCATACATATTTGAGTTGGGCCCGCCATACATGTTCGAGCTAGGCCCGCCGTGCATGTCTGAACTAGGCCCACCATGCATGCCCATGTCATAACCACCAGGCATTTTAAACCCACGTTCCTTCTGGTATGTTTCCTGTAAACTCATTCTTGTGGCCATCTCCAAGTCATTATTATATTGCTCTTCTAGATTATTTCCGCTTGATGACGTATATAAACTAGTTATCTCCTCATCCATTCTCTGCTTTACAGTTTTTTTACCTTTGGTAACCCTGAGAAATGACGCCATCTGCTTTCTTACATTACTAGGGACACTATTGCACCCAGAAACTTCTCCCTTAACCCCTGCTAAGTGTTGCTTGAACCTATGTACCCCACTTCTTATCACTTTTTGGCAGTAATTACAAATAATTTTGTTTTTTTTGTTGGAATCAAGTCTAACCCCATGTTGCTATGTAGGGTCTTCCGCAGATCTTGCCATGGTTCAACTGTTTTAAAATATAAAAGGTTAAAAATTAACCTGACAGTTCAACATGAAAAATAATCACCATGTGTAGTGCTAATATGTAGGGGTAGTTCATGAAGTTATATTTGTTGTTAATGCAAAATACTTCTATTGACAAAAATATTTTAGTCCTATTGGGAAAAATAATTTATTTATACAACATTATAAATAAAAATATCCTAAATCAACCACTACATATAGAACAAAAAATTACATTGATATAGTATCAATAGAAATTATATTTACAATGGTATAGTAATATATATAGACTTGTCTCAAATCTTCATTTCGACATGAGCGATTCCGGTATTGCAGTGAAATAGGCACGCGTATGCCGGTTCCCGAGTCGAACTGGGCGAGTCTAGTTCGACTCGCCGAGTTTTCAAACACTGGTTAATATATATGTCTTAATTATTTCTTCTATTTAGTTACTTCGTTTGTTTTATTTCTTCTGTTATTATTAAATTATAATTGATTATCGACTATTGACTCTTCCTTTTGTTTCATATATATATATATATATATATATATATATATATATATGAACATATGAGCCCAATGTCCCTGATTGAATTTGAGCTAAACTGGTGGTTGCAACCTCATTTCGTATTTGAATTTTAAGTTTTTTTCTACAAATCCAAATAATTTGAAATTTTAGATGTGTGTTCTTGTCATCAAGGCGTACCTAATAAAAAAAAATTTAAAATAATTTGTAAAACATAAATTGACTAAAATACCCACGAAACATTTCAGGGATATTTTGATCAATTTATTTCTCTCAAATTATTTTTTTTATATTTTTATTAGATTATCCTATTTTTTAAAAATACACGCCGAAAATTTCAAATTATTTGGATTGGTATAAAAAAAATTAAACTTTACACGTAAAATGAGGTCGCAGATGGACCCAGATTCAATCTGGACCGTTGGGCACATATGAACATATATGCTCATATGAGTTAGTAGGCTAATCTCAGCATTTATATATATATATATATATATATATATATATATATATATATATATATATATATATATATATATATATATGGAAGATGCTAGGGTGAGCCCATAGTTAGCAAATCACCGTTTAATTGGTGATTCTTTCAAAAAAACGGCTTTTTTATGGAAACAATTTTAAACGACGATTTTTTGAAACGATCGAGAAAACGAACGTGCAGTTATCTTAAAAACGTTTAAAACACGTTTTTTCATAACACGATTTAAATCCGGCCAAAAAATTGCATCTTTTTTTACCTATAATTTTTTTTTTTGAAAGATTTTTTTTTATTTTTTTCCTTTTTGTGTATTGCAGCCATTGCTACTTTCGTGCTTTTGAAAAACAAATAAACCTAAACTAGAAATTTTTATGCCCCATAATGTTCTTCAAAGCCACTGTTGCAGATTGAAGGTATGAATTTTTTTTCTCTTTTTTTTTAAATTTAAATAAATAGATGCAGATTTCAATGTCATTGTGCAAACTTACAAGAGCAAGCAATTGTACATATAGGATTAGTCCCCAAACCTAATTATTCAGCTCTGCTTGTTGTTTCCCCAAAAATATAGAAAACCCTTATCCTTTTCTCTCTCTAAAAATCAGTTAAGACCTCTTGACAAATCAGTATAGTTAAGGACTACAATAAAGCATAAAATTAGTAACATATGATCTAAAAATAAAATGATAGACGACGTTATTGTTCTTCTTGGTCACGCTGGTGCCATTGATTGAATTCGTTTAACAATTCGCTGATTCGATCTAAAAACGAATCATCGATATTAGCAGGCGTCTGACTATTCCCAAATCCCTGAGTGTTAGTGTTTTGTTGTGTTCCCAATCTAAAATCCCCGAAGATTGTCCATCCTTCATGCTCACCTGTACTGTCGTGCTCATCCCTACACTGTTGCTGAATAATATGGCTGGGATAGGGTGGCCTCAGAATCATCATCTCTCTCATTTTCTCTTTGAATAATATGGATTAAAAAAAAAAAAACAAATTTTCAAAAAATCGATCATGGATTAAAAAAAAAAATCACAAATTTTCAAAAAATTCTTTCATGGATTACAAAAAAAAATTCGATCATGGATTAAAAAAAAAAATCACAAATTTTCAAAAAATTCTATCATGGATTACAAAAAAAAATTCGATCATGGATTACAAACAAAAACAAACAAAAAAAACAAAAAAATTCAATCGTGGATTACAAAAAAAGAAAAAAACAATTCGATCATGGGTTACAAAAAATTCAATCATGGATTACAAAAAACTCTATCATGAGTTACAAAAAAAGCAAAAACCAAAAAATTCGATCATGGATTACAAAAAAAAAAAACAAACATTTCAATCATGGATTACAAAAAAAAAACAAACATTTCGATCATGTATTACAAAACATTCGATCATGGATTACAAAAAATTCTATCATGGGTTACAAAAAAAAAAAAAAAAACAAAAAATTCGATCATGGATTACAAGAAAAAAAAACAAACATTTCGATCATGGATTACAAAAAATTCGATCATGCATTACAAAAAATTCTATCATGGGTTACAAAAAAAAAAACAAAAACAAAAAATTCGATCATGGATTACAAAAAAAAAAAAACAATTCGATCATGGATTCAAAAAAATCGATCAAGTATTACAAAAAAATCTATCAAGGATTACAAAAAAATCGATCAAGTATTACAAAAAAATCGATCAAGTACAGAATCGTCCGGTTCTCTCTAGAACTGGACGATTCCCGTTTTTTTTGCCGAATCGATCCTTCCATGGTGATTCCCGAGTCGAACCGGGCGACTCCGGTTCGACTCGGCGTTTTTTTAAACACTGCTCTAAACTGTAAACATAACTGTGAAACCCAAATTTTTACCAGCCTCTTTTCAATTAAAGAAATTCACAAAACTTTAACCATAGCTATGGTGTGACCATAGTCACCATACTATAGTTAAAGTATTTAATGAATAAATTTATATAGTATATTTATTTTTAGTATGTAATGGGTAGATTTATACGGTACAATTGTTTTGGCATATACTAGTTAATTATGTATTTAATAGTGGATGATTGCATCAGAGTCACGAGGCATATAAGTTAATTGACTTAATTATATTAGTCTAGTAAAGCTTTTATAGATGAATTAGTTATTGATGGGTTTGACATAATTTTTATTTTTTAGAATTTCAAAAATTCTAATATTATAAATTTATCCGATTTTTTTACTCTGATTTTTTTAGCCTAATCCGATATATTAACAATATCTTTATATGAAGTATATTTGCCGATTCGTATTTTTTACCCGATTTTTTCATCTGACTTTTTAAAATAAAAATGATTTGTTTTTGATTTTATGGCGAGCCAATTTATTGATAGTCCTTGACTTACAAACTATAGGGGAGCCCACTAGCTCACAAGAAAAAATGACCCTAACGGCCTAGAATGAATCCGGGCCGATCTGACGATCACGGATGTCCAATAGTTTTTGAATTTTAAGTTTTTTTTTATAAATTCAAATCACTTGAAATTTAGAAATTATATACATCACAACTAGATGAATCTTCTAAAAATATCAAAATAATATTTTACAAGAAATAATTGATCAAAATACCCCTGAAAATATTAAGGGGTATTTTGGTCATTTTGATTTTTTGAGAATGTTTTTTAATATTTTTATTAGTTGCGGCTTGATGATAAGAAAACGCACCTAAAATTTTAAGTGATTTGGATTTTTATAAAAAAAAAATTAAAATTAAAATACTACCAGACATCCGTATTCATCAGATTGGCCCATATTCAATTTGTGCTGTTGGGTTTATATTATTCCAGGAGCTAGTGGGCTCACCCCAGCTTTTTTCTATATATATATATATATATATATTCTTTTAAGTTTGTCTAATTTTGTTTAGGTCCCCTCTAAATCCCTATCGTATAAACACTTATTGTGATTTTTATTTTATTTTATTTACTCTTCAATATTTCTTGGATCACTGATTTAGAGTGTTTAAGACCCAATCTTGATAACTGATCCAACAATTTGACATGGATCTATGGTGGAATGATCTACTCCACCGGTGCTGATTTTGAAACATTGGCATGACAAACTATATTGACATAGAAGCGGTAAGATAAAGAGTGATTTGCGCATGGACTCGAAAGCTTAACCTAGATTACAAAATGTTATGTTTATAAGAAGAAATTATAAAAAAAGTCGGTCACCTTGCATTTTTTATATTTTTTTAAAAAATAGCCCTCAGTCTGAGGATGCTATCCTCGGAGCACATTTTAGCTTTTTTTTTTCGTTAGTAGGGCAAAGTGTAGTCATTAGTAGGAAAATGCCTAGGTGGTCCAAGGTTACAATAGTTGGATCAATGTTGAGCAGTCTGAGGGCCCTATCCTCATGCTACAATTTATCTCAAAAAATAAGAAATAAACAACAGTTTGAGGATGTGGACCTCAGACCGCCCTGGAACTAAGTTGTGCTCAGTTTAGAGAGCAGTGTGAGGTTCCCATCTTTGGACTACTAATTTTTTTAAGAAAAAAAAAAGAAAAGAAAAAGACATATAGTGTATTATGAGGATGACAAACTCAAATTGTTGTTTTTCTCAAAAAATAAGAAAGAGCGGTCCGAAGATAGGAACCTCTGACCGCTCAAAAGACCAGAGGTAGTTCGAGGCACTACCCCTATAGCTCAGGGCACATTAACAAAAAAATTAAAAAAAATAATTAAAATACGATATGAAGCGTCATACTGATGGGCGTATTGACATATCTTTAATTTCTTCAGCATTTGGTATTTTAGATAAAGTTTTCAGGTCCATGCGTAAATGATTCTAAGATAAAAACAATAAAACCCAATTGTGCCAGCATGCTACACTTGATACATGCTCCAAACTTTAGAGCAATTAAAATAAGCAGGGATCGCTGAGCATCTTCAACCTTTGGCATCTTGGATCCTCGCAACTTATTACCACCAAAGACTCAAGTTTTGTAATGTATGCCCGGGTGTTCCCCATCCTCACCATGAGGACTGTTATGAGTGACCAACAAAATAGAATCCACCCCATACCTCAATCTCCAAAAACGTCCTCCACTTTCTCTCTCTCTATATCTTTGCCCGTGAGTGGAAAGCAGAGAGAGAGAGAGGTGCGGGCAAAGAAGTAGAGAGAGAGAGAGTATGAATAGCGAGCGGTGCTGAGCTGTAACGTCCAGCTCAACCAACAACCAACCGCTCAAGAATCTCCCACGCGCCCATATATATATATATATATATATATTCTCCCTCCTTTCCCCGCCCCTCCCATTTTCAAACTCTCTCTCTCTCTCACTCTCTACCTCTCAGTCTCTCTCTCTAGCCATGGCGACGGACCTTCCGCTGAGGGTTCCTGACCCCCCGGAAACCTCGGTCGATGAAGATCAGGCCAAGAATCAGGGAACTGAAGTAACATGGGCACACAATGAGCAAGAGGAAGCCAAGAATCACGAAATTGATGAAACAGGGGCGCAAGAGGATCCCAAGAATCCAGAAATTGATGAAACTGGAGCGCAGAAAAAGCAACATCAGGCAAAGAATCAAGAAACTGAAGTAACAGGGGCACCGAAAGAGCAAGAGGAGGCCAAGAATCAAGAAATTGATGAAACAGGGGCACAGAAAGAGCAAGAGGAGGCAAAGACTCAAGAAATTGAAGTAACAGGGGCACATAAAGAGCAAAAGGAGGCCAAGAATCAAGAAATTGAAGTAACAGGGGCACAGAAAGAGTAAGGGGAGGCCAAGAATCAAGAGGATTTTCTCGGGAGCCAGCAATTGGAGCACGAATGCTTAACCAGCGAGCTGGAGGTCCTCACGACGAGGAACGAGGAGCTTCAATTGGAGCACCAACGCTTAACCAGGGAGCTGGAGGTCCTCACGAAGACGAACGAGGAGCTTCAGGGTCAATTGGAGCACCAACGCTTAACCAGCGAGCTGGAGGTCCTCGTGAAGAGGTTGGAGGACGCAAAAGACCAATCAGACATGGAAGGTGCCAACCCTAACCTCAAGAACCCTAGCATCTCTCTCTCGAACCAGTTCAAGTTTTTCCTCTCTACAATCCATCGAATCCTAGGTTTTTTGTTACTTTCTAAAACCGACTTGACGCCTAGGTTTTTTCTCTCTCTAAATTTCGACTCCCCATTTGGATCCTAGCTTTTTCTACTATGTGCAGGGCACTTCGACTGTGAATCTTTATTTGTTTTGAATAAAGAAATTTTTTGATTCTGAAATCCAGATCGTTCAATTCATGGAGACCACCCTTCTGTGCCTGTAGTACGAAATAGGGCCTTTCTTTTCTATAATCCATTTGCCTTGTATGAAGAAGCAACAACCCTCTCTCTCTTCTCTGTGTATGTAGTATGAATAGCAGCAGCACCATTTTTCAGTGTAACCCATTTTGAGTCGAATTCCTCCTTGCATTGCATGAAGTAGTAGTTTGATTACGATTATGATTTTCCTCCTTGTGTTGTGTAAGATATTCTTCGCTTTTGAGGCAGCGGTTAATGGAGGGAGAATGGCTGCGATGATTCCTGAGTTAGAGAGGATTTTCGAGCACTCAGAAGCTCAGTGTCAGGGTTTGGTGGATATGTCAGAGGAAGCAAGTACAGAGGTGGCGCTTTTGGATTTGCTCTGGAACCTGCAATTGGAGCAGAAATGCTTAACCAGCGTGCTGGATGTTCTCACGCGTCAATTGGAGGAAGCAACAGGGGCAGGGCGAAATGACCAACCAGACGAGCCTCAAGAACCCTATTTCGATTCCCCATTTTGATCCTAGCTTTTTCTACTATGTCCAAGACAGTTCCACTGTGACTCTTTTTTTGATACGAATAAGTAAATCTTTTGATTCTGAAATCCATATCCTTCAATTCATAGAGACCACCCTCCTGTGTCAGTGGTACGAAATTTGGCCACTCTTTTCTATAATCCATTTTCCTTTGCCTTGTATGAAGAAGCAACAACCCTCTCTCTCTTTCTTCTGTGTATGTAGTATGGAATTGCAGCAGCACCATTTTTTAGTGTAAACCATTTTGAATAGAATTCCTCCTTGCATTCCATGAAATAGTTTGATTCCTATGATTTTGATTTTCCTCCTTGTGTTGTGTAGAAGGAAGAAAGCAATCTAATGAAAGACTCTTCAGTTTGCGACTCCTCTGCTCTGTTCTTCTCTGCATGTAGTATGATTATGAATAGGAGCAATTTTTGTGTGCAACACAATTTTATTAGCAGAAGCAGCAGCTGAATTGAATACTTCTTCTTTTTTTTACGAAGATACACCATTCCAATGCAAACACTGTGATGCAAGGCCTTTAAATCTGCTATATTCTCTCTCTCTCTAGCCATTACATAAGGGCAGGGTCAATTTACGTAAATTTCCATATGGCATCTGCTGGATGGTGTACCACCACCACCAATTGTGAGCCTCTGTGTGACAACTGCTTCTTGAGTTCTCAGATCCCCAGACCTTTTTGTCAAGCAAACACTGTCCCACATCACCAGATGTATTTTGTGAGTAGCGTCTGACCTGTTCCGGAGGAAATTCTGCATTAACCATTCCAATTTATAGACTTTGCTCATCAGCATGCAGAAGAGAAACATTTGAGAGATGGGGATTTAGCTAAAGTGGCTTTTATCAAGTTGTTTCGACCTCTGAAGGAGAGGGTACAACCTTTCATGGTAGCTAACCATCTTTTAAACTTCCGTACTATGCCATTTCCTTTGTCCTTCTTGTGTTTCCCCATGCAAAGAGGTAGATTGAGATATTTTTCTGGTAAAAAGTCTGTACTGTAAATCATTCTCCTTGCAAGGGATCGAGCTTTGATATGTTCAAAGCCCAACCCTCAGGAGCTTGGTCCTTGCCATATTCACTTTTGTGATAGTGACCACCCCATAAAATCTCACGTACACTCAAAGGTTGTCTATTTGTTGGGGAGTGACATTACAAAACATGTATATATTATTAGCATATTGGAGGTGGATGACGAATTTTCCTTGTCGTGAAGTGGCAAACCCCCTTAGGAATTCATGGTTGTAAACTTGTTCTGTGGATTTGCCTAATGTGCCTGCCCAATAAAAAACATGAACGCAGAAAGGGGATCACTCTGTCGTAACCTCGTGATGTAGGAAAGATGCCCTATAGGGACCAATTGATGAGGATTTAGAAGCAGTACTACCTACACTTCATAGATCTCATTGTGTTGGGTATCGACACATGTCAATATTTTGACACGTATCAACATGCATAAACACCGGTTTGACATGTTGTCTGTATGTCTCGGGCCATTTTACTGATTACTGGTTAATGTCAAATTATAAATGTTTTTACTAAAACAATCGTGAAATGTATATGGCATGCGTTATGCAAAATATTACTGTTGCATATATAGAAGGATATATTTTTATTTTTCTTCTGTAAAATTTATTTATATTTATGAAATTTTAGATTGTTTATTTCTTATTTTAGCAAATTATATGTTGAAATTCTTTTATTATTTATGTATATACTACATATAAGGTTGCATAGACGTGTCGAGGACATATTGGGTTTTTGGGACAAAGTTCTAGACACTTGAGATACACACTGTACACGATACTCACATCGGCGTCTATGGAACACTATCTATAGGTGCTCAGAGGAGGGGCAACCTGACATAGAAGATCTCCATGTAGTTCCAAAACCTATTAAAGATAGAATTTAATTGAGGATGTCCCAACTCATACGGTTGTAGGGATTTTTAAAATCTAATTTGCAATGATTTCTGACGAGTTGGATTGGGCTCGTTTGTCAATACATTCGTGTACAATTAGAGCCACGTGGAGGATCTGCCTTCCTTGCACAAAGTCACCTTGGGGAGGCGACATTACTTGGCTTAGCTCCTGGGTAGCTGGGAGGTCAGCATTGGCTACTATTTGTAGGAACTGTTGATTAGATAGTTGGATTTGAAGTCTTTGATCTCCTCTCGGTGATGAAGGTGGCGTTCATGCCCTTGTTTGTGATGCCCCTTTTGTAGAACTCAGAGTAGCAGTCCATAATGTCTTGGCAATGTACCACAATTGGTGAGAACAAATCCACTGAAAAGACATCAGGCCTAGGTGCCTTGTCATGGTCTAGCTCGATAATGGCCCTACAAACTTCTTTTTTCATAGAATGGTTTCCCTAAGCAGGTGGACCACACATTGGAGATTGACTGGGATTTCAATATTGGCAACTTTTGGTCAGACGGTGTTTTCAGCAAAAAAAATATTTTTGAAGAAAGTTATCACTCGACAGATGTCATTGTGGTCTTCGAATGTGCGCCCTCGACCTTAATTTGTAGGACATAATTGCTTCTTTTCCTATAGAGAGCCATGTTATGGAAGAACATTTTTTCTGTTTCCTTTGACCATTTGATCTTGCGGCATTTGATGCCTGAAATTCTCGTCCTTCCTGAAGCAATTTGTAGGTAGATCTTAGTAGTGTTTCTAATGGCTCTCTCCTTTGGGTTCAGGTAGCTGACATCCTCAAGCAGGTCAATATCTTTGATAATAGATGAGAGGGACAATTTTTTCAACGAGAGGTGGCCGAAAAATGTTCTTGGTTCCAGGTCATCAGTTTATTAAAGGAGTTGGAACTTCTTGCATAGTCTTGAAACACAAAGGAGGACAACCATTGAGAGATTAGGCTGTATATCCTACTATTCACAAGCCACATCATTACGAAGTTGTAAGGTCTAGGGGCCAAATTGGGTGACGGTGGAGTCGAGTAAGTATAGGGCTATGATCGGAGACTGGTCTGCGTAAGGTTCTAGTGTGGATCCCTTGAAATAGGATGTCCCAAGAGTTATTTTAAATTTGTAAAGTAACTCTGCCAATTAGCTGTGTTCAACAAGACCATGTTTTTTGACTGTTTGATAACTCTACTCATTCTTAGTTTTGTTTCACAGATGGTTGGTCGCCTATTTCTTAGTTCTTAAGTAATTAAAACAGGTGCTAATGCTTTTAGATGGCACCAACACAAAGAAAACTTTTATTTTGGAATAGGAGGTTCTTTCAAATCCTCAGATTTTTTCTCTTGAACTTGTTTAGGTCATTATTGATCAATATTATCATGCCTCTTTACGTATTTGGCAAGACTTTACTATCACAATTTTATTCTTATCCCGTCATGTATATTAGAAAGGGGTAGTTTGTTTTTTCCTTGACACTATTAGATGAGCTAGCATTCAATAGTTTGTCAGAGACTGAAAACTCTGGTTGACAATACATCAACAAGCTTTCCCATTACGGTTTTTTTGGAAGTTGACAAAAATAATTGATAATTAAATACTGCAGTCAGCATATGCCTAAATAACCATGTGAACGTACAAATCATACACCTAAGGGAGCCACCCTCAATAATTAAAACAGTTAATGGATCACAGAATGGCACAGGAGCAGAACTAGTAAGACATATCTATACAATACTAAGTCACAAGTTCTAAGTAGAGCAATTGGACTACATCTCTGCAAGTTATTTGCACGACTAGAAGTGGATACAACTTGAATCAAGTCCGCACTTCTCATAGCTTTCCTGTTTTAGGTGATTCTTCCGCACTCCATTCTGGATATAAGTTCAGGTAAGTGGCTTCTGTTCTTTATGGGAAGAAGCCATGATGACTTTTAATGACGTTTCACGTAAATCTATTGCATGTGAACACCAATTTATAGATGCCTAATTGATTGGACCGACGCGGGGTAGATTGAGCTGGACTGCTACCTAAAGTTTGAAACTGATGATCTGGTTGCATCTGAAAGAAAGTATTTTTGATGATCTGGTTGCATCTGAAAGAAAGCTTGATGAAAAGGGGGTGCTATTACACAATACAGTTATAGTGGGAGCTGCCAACTGATATTGCTGCAATTAAATTGTTGCTTCATGCGTCCTATGATATATAGGCTTAGGGTAGATGAAGCAGATTCTAAGACTGATTTGTTTCATAGAGACAGCAAGGCAATTATATGGGTCTATAGATTGTTGTCATAGAATTAGGTGATTTGTCTGAAGTGGGGTATCATCAGTGCCAATGCATAGATCATTTTGTTTTGTTTTCTTCTTTTTTGGTAGTTCAGCATCCCTTACCCTTGGTGGGAATGAAATTCAAGATGTCATCTTGTGGCGCATCTCACCTTGAGCCCATTCCTTTACCCATAAATAGATTTGCCTCTTCTATTTGTCATGTAAGGTATTGTGTCAGTCCATAAATTTGCGTCTTTCGAACTATCATGTACATGTAAGAAAGTTGTGTTCCCTGATGATTTGATCTGATTCTATGCTTCTCCAATTGTCGAAGAACAGTTTTTTGTTGGAAACAAGGTTTCTCTGAGCCTAAATCGTCCATTACCATTTTTGTTTTATTTAAATTGCAGGCTTTAGATTGAGGCTTTTTTTATTTATTTCATTGCAAGATTCATTCAATGCCTGATTTGAAATACTCGCACATTTTTTTGTGTCTTCTACTGCAGTTTACAGAGGCGTATGAATCCTCGACAACTCGACAATGAGGCCCTCGCCTTTAGACATGTTCTTGGGGCTATGCTGGCTAGAATTTATCACAACCCTCAAAACAAAGATGCAAATCAGTCTCGGCTAAAGAAGATTTTGCAATTTTGGGCCTCAAAGGAAGTTTATGATGACGACACCATCTATGCCCTAAACAGAGACATGACTGCGGGACTTACCCCTTCTATGATCGGACCCACAAAAGATCCTACTTCCTCAATGGAACCATCCGGACTCATAGGTCTCTTGCTGTGTGTATGGGTGAGTGTGCGTTTTAATTCTTTTATTGCCCTCTCTAAACTCCAAATTGGTCACAGGGCTACCAAGAGGACCATCAGAGGGTCGTCAACACTTCCTAAACAGCTCCAGTTTTCAAAGTTTACAACCCACGCCTCAATTCTCTGCACCCTTGTCCATTCTACCGACACAACAATTGACCGTGCCCCAACTCACTACTCCATCAACCAAGGTCAGTGACCAAGGTCCCCCACCCTACCCATTATTCCCACCAGGCCTCATTCCTGGCATGGTACAAAAGATGCAGATTGGTAGTGGGGTTCCTTACTCTCCATTGAGTCCTCTAGATATCCCGACTGTCATCCCTCCTTCCACTGCCTCTCCATCTTACATTTTAGAGAGAGTTTCTAAGTTTCTCAAGGGAGTAGGAGAGGTTAACCCCTCTGAGGGTCCCATACGCAACTCCGAACCACCTGATCATGTGAATGATGTTGATGAGGATGAGGATGAGAGAGAAAGAGTGGTGCGTAAAGGTGGTGCATGCATTCCATCACCCAATTTGTAGATGGATTTGGAGACTGGGAGCTTTGTAGTGGTCCCAATAATTTTTTTTTTTTGATAAGGTTTTGGTAATGATTGGTACAATTATGGTGTTTAAGTGATGGATGGCTTCATGCATGCGTTCCTGCCTATGCCTGGGGTAGGAAGTTCTGCGTTCTATGAAAACATTAGGCTTTGAAACAGCTGCGATGTTTTGGGATAATGATAGCGTGCAATGGATGAACTTGGTACTAATTGTTGTATTTGGCAATGGAGATTAACTCTGCTTTTATGAAATAGGCACAGTGAAATTCAGGTGTATTGTGCACAAACAGTTATGCAAAATATCCTTGGTTCTTCTCGTAGATCTGATTCTATTACTGCTGTTAACTATTTTCTGTTTTCCCCTTTGTAGGTTAGCTTGATTTGGTTAAGCCCTTGATTTCTCCAAACAAAAGTGTGAATCGCTCTAGAGTTTCTATGTAATGGATGTCTGTTTCTAGCGTGCAAATTAAAAAGCTGCGGGGCTAAATCTAGCCGTGGTTAGGGTGGTATAGTGTCACAAAATGACGTCTTGAGTTCGATTTTTAGTATGGGTACGAATTCTCCATTAAATTTTACCCAAAACATATTAATAGCAGTTGGCCAAATGTGATTCCTACCAAAGAGATGTTAAATTTCAATGCTATGAATTTACAAATCTGACAATTTCTCGTCCAAAAAGTATCGAGTGGGACTATTTATAGGTGAAGGTCACAATCACACTTAGTCTTTAGAAGTGACTTGGGGTAGCTGGTGGTATGCTACTTATTGGGTTCAAGGCCTAAAACAAAGAAATTTTGTTTTTCAAACTTCATGACATTCCTCACGCTTAATCTTTAGAAGTCAATTGGGTAGCTGGTGGTGTGTTCAAGGCCTTAATTTGTTTTTTTTTTTTTTTTTGCAAGCTTTATGACATTCCTCAGTTTTGGATTTTACATGTGACAATCTCTTGGGCACTCTATAAGACGTAGATCTTGTTTGCAAATTTGTTGTTGACGTTCTGTATCAGCAACCGGGCCAGTCGATGAGCTTGATTCATCTCTACAGTGAGATTTGGCATCAGATCTTTATGGTTGCAAACACCCTTTTCGGATAAACATTTTCTCAACCATGATAACTGTTAACTCATTTCACGAAATTCGGTTCGAACATCCTCCACGACTTTGGTCAAGTTGTCACGAAAATCCTTAACGACTTTGGTCAAACTTTCTAAAGCTTGTTCCAAGCAATCGAGATTAGCTTTTGGTGACATTACAAAAAAAAATTGGACCTCTGGATCTTACTTGCTTTTATACCAACTAAGGCAGGGAAAACATAAAATCGGAATAATAAAAAAAATAGAGTTGAGATGCTATACATTCTCTCAAGATTTGCAAGGGAATCCACCCCAATCTCTTTACAAGACCAACTTTACTCAATTCCAATCGCTGCTCCTTAAGTGGTGAAACCTGGTGAGCCCATCAAATAGGCCAATCAAAAGATGGGAATCTATGTCAACCCACTGCCGACTAGTGACACTCAGCCGAGTGCACCATCGCCTACAACCACAGAAGCTTCACCAATAGATCCAAGGTGAAAAATTGTGGTCTCTACCATTCACAGAGCCATACATTATAGATCCATCCCTACTCATCTTCCTGTGATTATGCCAGCTACTCCACTGATTCCAAGGAAACCATTCCTCGAGAACCTCTTCGAGACATCTCGCTGCCCACCATTCAAAACGACCAATGGGACTCTACCCCTTCAGAACCACAAACATGCAGCAAGACATCATAATGACAGTCACTTCAGAGATCTTGAATGAGTTTGTCCTTCAAGAACCCTTGACACAATATCAAGACATTGAGATGAACCTTAATGAAGAAACTAAACCAGGCGATAGCTAATCTCTCAATAGCTTGGCAGAAATTAGAGTCGAAGAGGGATATACAATCCAATTGGAAGGAGCGTACGAGGAGGTTGACTCATGGATCAAAGACCAACCCTCCTACACCCTTAACAATAAGGTTATCACTTCACTTACAAGATATGGTCAACATTTCAAGCCAACGTGGCTCAAAGCCGATACATTACAGGAAAGGATAGGAAATCTTGCCCCTATGCCACAACTGGTCACAAATAACCCAACTTCTAGTGCTCAACTAGTTCAAGAGGGGGAAACCACTAGTCTCCCTAGCACTTATGACCTCCCGACACACCTAGACAAGATCTCTGCTTCCATATCCATCCTAGATTTTCTTAAGAGCTCTCCTTTTCACTGGTGTCAAATTGAGAGTGTGCTCCAAAAAGCGCATGTGCCACCTAACACTGGACTCGAACAACTAAGTGGAATGATCGTGCAAGTAACGGCTTCAACGCCCATTACCTTTAGTGATAGCGACATTCTTCTTGTCACTGACCGGTTCAATAATCGAGCCCTATACATCACTGTCTATGTGGCCAGCCATGGAGTCCCAAGGGTGCTCATTGATAATGGGGCAGCCCTCAACAACTGTCCAGTTAGGACCCTAAAAGAATAGGTATAAACCTAAGCACACCATCACTACTTATGATGGAAGCAAGAGACAGGCAGAGAACCTATATAGTTAGATTTTATGTTTCAGATATAGATTCCTCCTTTAACCTTTTCTTAGGACGGCCTTAGATTTATGAAAGCCTGGTTATAGCCCTCGACACTTCACCAATGTCTCAATTTTCCTACAGATCAAGGGGTGATCACCATTTATGCTAACCAACTCCAAGTTGTCAATCTACTAGAACTCGACCGGTCAGGGGCCATCAATATCCCAGAGAGCGTTCTCACCTTCGGTGATATACGATGAACCTTATTGCACCACTATTGCTCTCGAAACAGGCAATCTTGCTCTCGAAAATGTTTGTAGCTTTTTGCACTTCGAACAGGTTCAATTCTACTATGAGAAATATAAATACGGGTCATTCGAAGTCTGGTACATGCTTATAACCTAAGGCTTTCATGTCGAGCACCCCCTAGGACCATTAGAAATAGGGGCAACCAATGGTTTAAAAAACGGATCGGTGACCCGGATCGAGCTTCCAAAAAACCGATCCGGATCGGCGAATCGGCGATCCGGATCGGGAATCGGTCAAAATAAAGCTTAAAAAAAATTCGAAAAAATTATTAAAATTCATTATAAATATTTTTTTTTAGGAATTCAATAAAAAATGAGGGTACTCCATTAAGAATTTTCATGTTTTTGAATGAATATGCGAATATTGATACGTTCTTTCCCTGCATGAACCGCCATTCAACATTTAATTTACAGTATTTCTTGCTCATCCCTACACTGTTGCTGTTGGGACTCAATATGTGAATAATATGGCTGGGATAGGGTGGCCTCAGAATCATCATCTCTCTCATTTTCTCTTTGAATAATATGGATTAAAAAAAAAAAAAAACAAATTTTCAAAAAAATCGATCATGGATTAAAAAAAAAATCACAAATTTTCAAAAAATTCTATCATGGATTACAAAAAAAAATTAGATCATGGATTAAAAAAAAAAAATCACAAATTTTCAAAAAATTCAATCATGGATTACATAAAATTCGATCATGGATTACATAAAATTCGATCATGGATTACAAAAAAAAAAAAACAAAATAAAACAAACAAACAAAAAACAAAAAATTCAATCGTGGATTACAAAAAAAGAAAAAAACAGTTCGATCATGGATTACAAAAAATTCAATCATGGATTACAAAAAACTCTACCATGGGTTACAAAAAAAGCAAAAAACAAAAAATTCAATCATGGATTACAAAAAAAAAAACAAACATTTCGATCATGGATTACAAAAAAAAAACAAACATTTCGATCATGTATTACAAAATATTCGATCATGGATTACAAAAAATTCTATCATGGGTTACAAAAAAAAAAAAAAAACAAAAAAATCGATCATGGATTATAAGAAAAGGAAACAAACATTTCGATCATGGATTACAAAAAATTCTATTATGGGTTACAAAAAACCAAAAAATTCGATCATGGATTACAAAAAAACAAAAACAATTCAATCATGGATTACAAAAAAATCGATCAAGTATTACAAAAAAATCTATCATGGATTACATAAAAAAAAAAATAAAAAAAAAATAAAAAAAAAATCCGTACGGACTCGCCGATTCCGTACAGTGAATCGGCGATTCACTGTACAGAATCGTCCGGTTCTCTCTAGAACCGGACGATTTCCTATTTTTTAGGCGATCCGGTCCCCTTTCACGATTTTCGAGTCGAACCGGGCGAGTCCGGTTCGACTCGGCGTTTTTTAAAACGCTGGGGGCAACCATGACAGTCGCGAAATCTATAAATACAAAATAAGAAAAACATGATCGGAGAGAGTTATGTTTCTCACTTGCCCTCATGGAAGACTATGAGAGGCCCGAAGGGCTGCTCAAGTTCGTCTTCGCGGGTATTCAACACCCCGACTCCATAAACCCTGCTCCTTCAGCCCAACAAATGGGAGACATCATCCAATTACTATACGGTACTGCTTTTGAAGCCTTACAGTTGTCGAACACCGACAAACAGGTATCACCTTCTCACCCGATATCTCTGGCTCCACACATGTTTTAAAAATCTCAATTTCAATTGAGCACACACACAAGTCAGTCAAATGCCATCTCGTTCAACTTGACTTGAGTAGTCGGAGTATGACCCTGAATACAGTTCAACACTCTCTTGAATTCTCAAGAGGGTCAAGGACGAAATTGTTCTCTCGCTCTGATGGTGTCTAATGCATTGGAAGGCTTCTAGTGGCGCCAACGAACATCAGTGCCAAAAAATGAGTAGGCACGGGGTATCCCAAGGAGTGTCCCATGCCCTCGTTTTTTCCTGTCACCTCATCCAGTCCCATACGGGACACTAATCCTAAATATGATAAAAATCTTAATAAATCTAATGAGAATTCAGATTTTTTCAAAGAAAGTGTTTTTAAAGGTATAAAAACTTCAAAATTTTTTGAACGTCCTATAATGGAAATCCCTAGCGACGAGCCGAACCCTCTAGCTTAGATCAAATAGATGTACAAACCTAAAGTGATTTCGAGCCAGAAGAGCTCAGGTTCCACATTGAACAATTTAAGCAAAAATGCGATGGCAACTCGACCAAATTATAGGCAACATAGAGGCACTCTGATCTAATCATGTGACTTCTGGAATTTAGAATGGCAAAGTGGCACATGAATAGGGCAATTTAGGACACCAAGTAAACTGTATCATCCAAGTTAGTAGGGTGGGCAGGCATCTCTATGATAAGAGGAGAAGGTGTTTCACTCGTATTGAAGATGGGGGTGTTTAGTACTTTTTAGCCTTTTGCTTATCGAAGAAATGGCTAATTCACACCTGAAAGGGGATGTCTTTACTCTCCATTGAGCTGCTAATTTCAGAAACTCTTTGAATAATCCCTTTAAGAATTTGGGCTTTCGAAGGCCCTCATAAGATCCAGACCCGAAAATGATATCACTCTCCGGAATAAACTCACATAGCATTCCCCTAAGAGGGAAAGACCGCCAGTAAAGTGTAGGTCCAAGAGTGACATGCCAGCCACTCCATGGCAAAAAAGATTGGTGCTCGTCTTGGGACACCAAGGCTCCAGGTAAGCTCGAACGACATTGGTGCAACGATCGTAAGGGAATTCCAAACACTCACAGGCGTTAAGAAACCCTGCAAATTGATGTCTTTCTCTAAAATGCACACATATTTCGTGGGTCCAGGAGTAATAGCCCGGAATATATCTACTTTCTCCTTCACATCTAAAACCTGAAGTTGACCACAATATGAATTGCACACGAATATGTTGCCCCAAAATTGGAAGAGGACTCGAGCCGACAACATTTTTGTGCAAAGTGTAAAATGAGGCTATGCTTAGGAAGGCCAAGGAAAGAATGATGGGTGAATTCCCCACACTCAACAGACTCTATCAAAAAATTAATATGTGTGGGCCATGTAAGGTTCTCATGGTAATGACTATCATTTTGAGATAAAGGATTGTGTCAGGGCATTGAGATGCATGTGCATTCCTTTCTCCAATTTTCCCCTTCCTTTGGAAATGGCTTGGAGTGCATGATTCTTTAGAAAGAAAAAGGTTCCATAATTAAAGGCTCAATTCTATTCATCTTTTATGGTTTAAGATTCCTAAAGGTTCCATGATTAAAGACTCAATTCCATGCATCTTTTATGGTTTAAGGTTCCTAACCTACTCCCAATGCCTTCGCGGCTTAGAGCGAGGTAAGATCCATAGTCACATACTACTTTTATGGTTTAAGGATCCTAACCTGTGCCCAGTGCCTTTGTAGGCTAAGGACGAGGTTCGATCCTTAGTCCCATACTTTTTTTTATGGTTTAAGGTTCCTAACCTTCGCCCGATGCCTTTGCATGCTTAGGACGAGGTTTGATCCTTACTCCCATACTTCTTCTATAGTTTAAAGTTCCTAACCTATAACAGATGCCTTCGTAGGCTCAGGACGAGGTTCTATCCTAAGTCCCATACTTCTTTTATGGTTGAAGGTTCCTAACCTATGCCTGATGCCTGATGCCTTTGTGGTTCAGTATGTGGATTGATCCTCAGAAGCATGCTTATATGTGTAACCCGAAGATTTGAACCAATGGTCGATGCTCTTATAGGATTGGAAGTTGGGATTCAGACCCCTGGATTGTTTCAGATGTATAAGTTGGTAACCTTTTAACTTATGCTCGATAACTTGAGACCTAAGGTTGAAAAATCCCCAAATTTTTTTTAAGGTTTAAACAGCCGGGCGATAATAAGCATCAAACTTTACTGATGGAAGATATGATCCACCATCAGTAACCAAACGCATAGGGCATTCAATTTCAGGCTAATATCAGTTATAAAAGATCAAGATAACTTAGGATTGAACCTTGATTTCTAAACTGACACCTCATAGAAAGCTTAGCCAAATCTTGAAGAAATCCCAATGGATTTTTACAAAATTTGGGCATATCTTGTGCATGAAGTATTGAATCTCAAAAATCCCATGCGTCTAATTGATTGAAAGCCAAAGTTGGGGGCATAACCCTAGAGCATTGGGCCAGACCTAGAGGACGGGATTGAATGAAGGTCACTAAACCTTTTCGCTGTCGTTAGAAGATGCCTCGGTCCCAGGTTACGATCAAGAATGGCTATTAAAGTCGATAGTAAGGAAAAGGTGGAACAAGATAATGTACGCTGTAAAATAAAAAAAAGGAGAGAATAAACACACCATAAATTGACTAGGAAGGGGAACTCACTGTTTTATGCTGAACTCCTATCGAAAAGGTTGGAATGTAGTTACGAAAGTTCGAAAGACCAAAATCTACAAGATCTGCTTGCGCGAAATGGATGTTCTTCAAAGCTTTGAGGTCATCGGAGTTTGATGCAAAGGACCAAAGTTTGGTTGGAAGGCTTTGAAACTCATTGGAATGGAGGTTGCGAAGATTCGTGAGAGGAAAGTGGCTGAATACGGGCCGATGAAACTTTTCTTCACAAGATTGAAACAGGTCACAAAGGCTTGTTGAAGGTCACCAAGAAAATGAAAAGTTGTTGAAAGATACAGAGGGATATTAGGAAAGTTTCTTTGTTTCAAGGTGAAAGAATGAGGAAGAATGAAGAAGAAGTGGGATTTAAGGGAGGTGTGACACTTAGGCATCCTCACTTTGGAATTTCCAAGGATGATGGAAGGATAATGATGAGAAAATGGAGTTTTACCATATTTTTCCTCGTCTGAATTAGACAATTTTGAACTACTGATGCATAGAGCATGAGATATGCCCACTAATGCACAGATAATGTGAATGCAAAAAATTAAATTAAATATAATATACATTGAGACATGATGATGAGCAAAATAAAGAGCTTTATTGATACTGGTTTGGGGACTTAGCCCTTAAATAAAGAATAAAAAAATAAAAAAAAGAAAGAAAAAAGGGGGAAAGAAAATAGCTCTGCCTAACCATGCTTCAGGGTATCACTCCCTGAAACAAGTTAGTCTTGCGATCTGAGCCAACTTCCTCTTAACAGAGGAGAGGGTCTCCATGGCATGTTCAACTTCTCCTCAATAGAAGTCAGACGTATTTTGGTGGTGTTCTGCCTCACGGCACAGCCTTGTCCCATCCTTCATCGAATCAGCCACTAATGCCCGCTCATGGACTTCAATCTCAAGGACCCCCTCATCTAAAGAGGAGGCCAAGCCTAAGATATGGAAAGACACATGACACTTCCGGCTACTCTCATCCTGAGTAATAGCTAAAGGTATGTTGATGGCATGACCTTCACCACGTTGGATTGTAGTGGTGAATTTGAGGTTCAGAGAGATAGAAAGGTAATAGGGCAAGATAAGAGAAGTCATAATTTACGGGTGTGATATGTCGATAGGCTCCTGTTGCCAATGGATTTATAGGACACCTATGAAGAAATCAAAAGGTTTATCTTCTGGGAATAAGGAGTAGTGATGGTGGGTGTGTTGAGAAGTAGAGATGAGATGGTTATTCATTCTCGCATTAAGTTCAGGTGCCTAGAATAAGGAGAATGTTTGCATGTATGGCCATGATGATGGAGACACACGATGTCAGTGGACTCACCCAAATCAGCCGGACATTACACACCTTTTGGGATTCTCCCAGGCGCGCAATGCCCGGGGCGGTTCTTTTGGGTGTATTTTAGTTGTATACAAGGCTAAATACATTTGGATGAATGCTCAATAAAAATTGAGGTAATTGTGAGACAAGGGTTCTAATGCATGTAAGATAAATACCTTAATGATGGATATGCTTGATGAGCTTAGGAAGAACCAAAGAATGTGCCTTGGGTTAAGTACGCTTCTAGTCTTGATAGGAGGCAAGTGTATTCTAACTAACACTTGATAGAGGCATTGGATAAGTGTAAGTTTTGTAACAAGCTCTAGATAAGCGTAAGTTGTGTAACGCACCCTGGATAAGTTGTCTTAACGAATGTTGGATAGAGGATATATAAGTTCGATAAGCTTAGCCTTTGAAGATATATCTTGGACAATAAACATGTTTCTTAGTTCTCATATAAGACTAAGTGTGTTCTATCGAACGCTTGATAGATTGAAGATGTGAAATATGCAGCGAAGTCAGTAATGCACACTGGATAAATTGTCTTAACAGACGGTCGATAATAGATGAGCACGATTCCTGCTCAGATATGCCCCATGATGTGAAGTTATGATATGAAAGATATGATATGCTCATGATTCGTGATATGAAGGCCCCATTATGCCTTTGAAACCCTGACTCGTCAGTCAGCCTCTATATATTCGTCCGGTAAGATATGGTTTGATTGACACTCTAAAATTTTATTGTTTAGAATTAAGCCGAGACTCTCAGAGGCTTATGTTCGAGGAATCATAGCACTCGCTCATAAGTTTCATATCGCTCGGAGGTGAATTCATTCATCATCTTTATAGTCCATGCCTTATAGCTAGGATGACTCCCGGTCACTAAAATGGAGATTTCTCTTTCAATATGAAGAATTTTCCCATGAGATTAGGACTATGGGATTCCTGACTCGATTGCCTATTACCCTTAAAAGGTGTAGTATTAATTGATTTATGTATTGAAAGCGGTTGCATCAACAATCCATTGTTATTGTTGACGCAATTTCCAGCAGAATTGTGGTACCTTGAACAACCTATACCTCTCTCGTTTGAAGTCCATTTGAAGTGAGACTTAAACCATTGTGTTTGTCTCTGAGTCTTTTCTCAAACTATCAAAATCTATAATCAAAGAACTGAACATTAGAAAGTGGTTAAAGAAATAGGAAAACATGTCACTACTACATTGTAGAGCTTAACTACTAGGCGATGGAAGATGAAAAATAACATATTTATTGATTTTGCTCGTACATTGATTTTGTTGAATCCATATTTGTGAATTCAAAATTGATTGGAATAAGGATAAGCATTGACCAAAACGAGTGACTATGAGATGATCAAGTGCATATGGATTTATTCAAATCATATGATTATCATTCAAAACGATGAGATAAGGAGGCATGATTTGCAGGTCAGTGATTTTGAGAAGAAGACAAGTCCAATAGAGATAAAGGGTGAAGATTAAAATTTAAAAGATGTGTGATTATCAGTTAAGAATTATGGCTTATCAACATGTGAAAAATGATATAAACCAATCTCTCGATGAGAGAAGCATTCAGATTTTCTTGAGGACACACTTCTGGAGTGGACTTTACTTTTGAAGTTTACTTCTGCGAGAACTAAGTGACAGACAGAGCGAAGCAGAAACAGTCTCACATATGACTGTTTCCCAAGAGTTACACAGAGAGAGAGAGAGAGAGAGAGGGAGAGAGAGAGAGAGAAGGTTGTTTCATTGAACCCACTTGAAGCCTGTTCTTGAAAGAAAGCTAGACTAGAGGATTAGTATTCTTGCGTGTAATCACATGTATACAAGCTAATATGCCTTATGATATTATTCCCTCTTTTAATGTGTCTTTATATTTTCTTCCTTAAAAACAAATGAATAGGTTTCAAGGCCTAAATCAAGGGTATTCAACCTATCTTTCTATTCTTTAGCTGATGTAAATTGTAACAGAGGATTAAACCTTAGGTACGGTTCCATTATCAGTATATGATATATGAAAAGCCTGTGTTTCTATGATATTGAATACAAGCGTAAATTTGGCCTTGAGTGTGATGTTCTCTAGTCTTTATTTGAAGTTTAGTGTTTATTTAAACATTCTAATCAAATTAAATCGTCACATTTTCAGAACGTCCAATTACTACCACATTTACTTAATTTATAACAAAATTAAACCGTTACGTTTAGATATTTTTATTACACACACTTCATCTACTCCGAAAACATTTTTCAAAATTTTTAATTGTTTATAAAAAAAATTTATTCCATTGTAAGATTTAAATTTTTCAAAATTTTTTAATTTTTTAATATTACTTTTCAACGCTTTAAATTTCATAATTAGGGATGACAATATTTTTTGACACGAAAACTGCCTCTTTCGGCATAGTCTTAAGTGTAATTTAGTTTAATTGTTTAATGTTGATGCCTCATACAAAACCTCTCCTTATGAGTTTTGGTGCCAGTATCATGTTTTAGTCGCTTAAGTGTGGTGTGTATTTAATGGGTAGCCATTTTACTATTGAAAATACAAATTTGAGCTCTTAATCTCTAAAAAACAATTATAAGAAATTTACATATCTACTTAAAATACCAATTATTTAATATTTTACTTAATTTGTTAAAGGGTGCGATTTGTATAAAGCGTCAACCTTAAAAAATCCAAGTATGGCATGTCTCTAAATTATGTTAAAAGATGTAGTTTTGGTGACGAAAAAATTTGTAATGGTCTAAAGAATGGACTTGATCCCTAATCATGAAATTAAAGCTCTAAAAATGGTGCAGATCTAGTAAGACTATAAACACTTGAAAATCTTGAAAATAGACGGTCTAGATAATCTGCTACTAGATGCCCCATTTTCAGGACTTGAAATTAATTTTTTTCATATCCACAAATCCCAAGGTCAAGATGATTGATTAGAGGATTTTGCAGTAACAATACAATATGTTTTAATTCGTTTTTGAGGTGTATGTCAATTTTAATTCGTTTTTGAGGTGTATGTCAATTTTAAAATGCAAGGTTCACACCTTATATAAATTTTTTCTTTTGTCAAATCATGTCTAAAATAGCTACTACTCTAACTCATAAATTATATGTTATTTGATGATATTTTTGGAATTAAATCAATAGAGAAGAAACTAAATATTAAATAATTTATCTCTTAAGTATTTTTTGATATATATATTAATGATATGCATTTTTTTGATAAATTTGCTGAGTACCGTTCAAAAAAAAGAAAAAAAAATTGCTGCCTTTTTAATTCAAGTCTTAGGCTTTTCCAATACAAGGTAAAGCATCATCTAAAAATATTCCTCTGGAGTTTAAAAAACTCAAATCAATCATCTTGATAATTATGAGTTGGAAAAATATGGATTTCAAGGATTAAACGTAGCATGTTGTGAGAAGTTTGCATATAAATATGCACCATTATTAGAGTTTCAAATTTTATAATTAAATCATAATAAATTTTTCAGGCCAATTTGGGGACTTTCGACTTCAAAACTACAAAGTTCAAGTGAGGTTTCCAGGTAGAGTTTTATCTTTTTAAAGAAAACTCTAGACTTATTTAACCTAGTATAAAAAGTTAGCATGAATTTTAGAGTACGATTTCTATAAGGTTGCAACTTTATTAAACAATCCAATTAAGACGCACCTCCAAATTTTATCATAATATATAATTTTGGTGTAAAAAATTCTTAGGATTATCTAAAAATCTAGTTTTGTATCTAATTATAAAATTCTAAACTCCAAAAATGGTTAAAATCAAGTAGATGAATAAACATATGAATATGTTGAAAATGGACGGTCTAGATAATGTCTTCCAAGATGCATCGTTTTTAGGACTCAAAATATGTTATATATATATATATATATATATATATATATATATATATATATATATATATATATATATATATATATATATATATATGAGAAATGACCTTATGAGACCTTCCCACACCCATGTATATAGGACCCCAAAGGATCGCCATTAAATTTGACACATATTTCTAGAAAAGTCATGTCCCACACCCCTGCGATAATTTTTCTAGATATTTATGCCAAATTTAATAGAGATCCTTTGGAGTACTATACACGTGGGTGTGAGCGGGTCTCATAAGATCATTACTATATATATATGTGTGTGTGTGTGTGTGGAGATGATCAATTAGAGGGTTTTTCAACTTAAAACAACTTTTTCAGATGGATTCTTGAGGTGCATATTTAATCCTAGATTTTATAATTGCAACCTTATATAAATTTTTCTTTAATTATATGGAACTCAAAATGGAGATGGCTATGACCAGCCAAGCGTATGTATTGATGGGCGTTGAAGGCATGGAATGGGGCGGTTCTAGGCCCCTTTTAGGGCCCATCAATCTTGTTGGGCCTACAATTAAGCATGAGTCCACCTAGGCCTAGCTTTCTTACACTTTAATGCTAACTAGGGCTACCAACGGGCTAGGACTGGGCTGACCACTTGGAAATATTCAGGATGGCCCAGCTCGGGAAAAGTACTATTGCGGCTTTGCCTGGCCCAAAGCCCGTTAACGCTCTATTAGCTTGGGCTTGGGCCGGCCTATTAAGAAATGTATTTTCTTAAAAAAAATTTCTTTTATTCTTTATTAGTTATTTTTCTCGGTCTTCAAACTTTCTTGGTAGTAAGCATATTTTTTAGAGAGAAAAAGAGAGATTGAGTTTTTAGAGAGACGAAATGGGAAATAGAAATTCCGGTTTTGAGATAAAAAGAGTATGAGTTTTTAGAAAAAGAAAGAGATTGAGTTTCTAGAGAGAGAAAGAGAATGAGTTTTTAGAGAGATAAAAAGTATTCAATTGGCTTGCAAATACTTGTTTGATGGCATCCAACGATTACTTACATGTGAATATAGCGGGAGTGATTTCATGCAACGGTTATCTCATAGTATCATGCAACGGTTGTATCATAGTATAATGCAACGACACTTTTAGAAAACCATGTTTGTGGTATTTGTATGAACCAAAAGTTTATACAAAATTTTGGACATGTTCTCTTTATCTCAATAATGAATCCCAAAAAAGAAAAAATTCAATTTGAACCTTAGATATGGTCAAAATTAGTCCCCTCCAAAAACGAATCTAGGCCCTTCATTTGGAGAATTTCAAGATCTTAGCCTTTATAAACTCAAAATCATTTTTTTTTTAACATTATTCATCTAATGATAATAAAGCCATCCAAAAAAATTAAAAATAAAAATACCATTTTAAGGTCTAGAATGAAAAGAATATATATTTCAAATTTTGGATCAAACAAATGGCTATAACATAATTTTTAAAAATTACTGCATTATATTACTATACAATCGTTACATGAAATCATTATCCGAATATAAAAGGCCATGCCAAATAGCTTCTTCCATTCAACCACAAACTAAAGGGGAAAATAACATCAGATGTCTCTCTCTGATTCTAACTTCACATTAAAGAGCATCTCATCGGTCTCTCCCTCACTTGTGAACGTCCAAGGAAGTTCTCCAAGCGAAATGGGTATCTCTCTTTCCCTCCAAGTAAAATGGGTCTGTCTCCCTCTGCCCTTGGAATTCCCTCTAACGTTAGTGGCAAAGAAGCCAAATAGGTGTCTATTTCCTAATATGGTGAAAAGTCTCAACGGAGAGGAAATAGAAGGCCGGATACTTTCCTCGAGATGCATTTCCTTCTCTCTAGGTCGCAAAGGGGTTTTCTTATTAGGGTAAAATATCAATATGAATCCTTAAAGAAAGGGTCGGATTTTATTATGTTTTAGAGAGATTATAGGTATTTAGAAAGAGAGATTGGGGTTTTGGAGAGGACTGGGGATAAAGAATGGGCTTTTAGAGATAAAAATAAAGATAGGTTTTTATAGGGAAAAAAAGATATTGGGTTTATATAGAGAGAGATTGGGTTTTTAGAGAAAAAAAAATATTGGTTTTTTGATAGAGATTGGGGTTTTAGAAAGAGAAAGAAATGTTGGGTCTCTAGAGAGAGATTGAGTTTTAAAGAGAGAAATAGATATTCAGTTTCAAGAGAGAGAGAATGAGGATTTAGATAGAGAGAATGGATTTTTAGAGATAGAGGAGATTTAAATTTTCTAAAACTATTTTAGCATGTATTAATTTTTAATTTTTGACTTACTACAAATAAGAAAAGCTTGAAAAGTGAAGATTTATATTAAAAAAAAAAAAAAAAAAGCTAAATGGGCCGAGCCAAACCTTATTGGCCAGCCCAAGGCATTTTTTAGCCGCTGGCCCAGTTATGCCCGCTGGTCAAAAATTTCGGGCCCTCCCGGGTGGGACCGTAAAGGCCGGCTAACAGCTATGTAGAACCCGGCCTGGCCCGTTAAAAGGCCGTGCGTGTTTCGTTAGAAGCCTTAGTACTAATATACGTCAACGTTCATGATATGAGGCTAGTGGGGTAATTAATTTTTGAATGGCATCACGTGTAGCAATAGGACCGGCCAAACTTGGCCGTACCTAGCCCGGCTCGGCCTGTGCCCAAGAGGTCATGGCTCAGGTCCAGCTCGGCCAAACACAATCCAAGAAAATGAAACAAAAAAAGGTCAAAAAAAAGGTTGAGTTGGGCCGGCCCTGTCATGGCCTGATCCAGACCTCAGACTCAAGTTTTGTAATGAGCGGCATGGTGTTCCCTCACCCTTACCATGAAGATTGATCACTGCTATGCCTGAACAACAAGTAGTAGAAATGGAATCCACCCCAACTGTTTCATGCCAATGGCTAAAAACTTCCATTCATTCTTTCTCCAAACCCTCCGTGAACACAACACAATAAAACACATTCTTATCTGCCCTCTGTTTCTCTCTCTAAAAGATGGAACTCCACTCTGCTCCATGTCAGTCTGCAAAAACCATGAAACCTCCTCCACTGTTCCTCTCCAATATGAAAAAAAAAAGTGGACCCCCTCCCCTTCTGTGTCTCTATTTCTTTGCGCGTGAGTGGAAAGCAGAGAGACAGAGGTATGCAAAGAAGTAGAGAGAGAAAAAGTAGAGAACGAGAGTATAAATAGCGAGCAGCGTCGAGCTTTAACGTCCAGCGGACCCAACAACCAAGCGCTCACGAATCAACCGCCCCTAACCTCTCATTTTCAAATTCTCTCTCTCTCTCTCTAAGGCCAAGAATCAAGATATTGATGAAACAGGAGCGCAGAAAGAGCAAGATCAAGCCAAGAATGAAGAAATTGAAGCTGAAGAAGAGAGAGAGGAGGCCAAGAACCTAGCAATCGCAGCAGGGAAGAGAATCAAGAGAGAAAAAGTGGGGATCAGGAGATGAGAGAGGGAGAGACGAGTCAAGAAGGTGGGGAGGCCGAGGCAGTGGTTAATGGAGGGAGAATGGCTGCCATGATTCCTGAGTTGGATTGAATGTTGGACCTCTCAGAAGCTCAGCGGCAGGATTTGGTCAGAGTGGTGGATACGTTCGAGGAAAGAAGAGAGGGTGAGCTCTCAGATTTTTTCGGGAACCTGCAATTGGAGCGAGGACGCTTAACCAGCGAGATGGAGGTCCTCATGAAGAGGAACGAGGAGCTTCAATGTCAATGGGAGGAAGCAACAGGTGCAGGCGGAAATGACCAACCAGACATTGACGGTGGCTACCCTGAGCCTCAAGAAACCTATTTCGATTCCCCATTTCCTAGCTTTTTCTACTATGTGCAAGACAGTTCGACTGTGATTCTTTGTTTGATATAAACTTTTTGATTCTGAAATCCGTGTCCTTCAATTCATAGAGACCACCCCCGTGTACTTACTACATAGTACGAATAGGGCCATTCTTTTGTATAATCCATTTGCCTTGTATGAAGAACCAACACCTGTCTCTCTCTCTTTTGTGTATGTAGTATGAATAGCAGCAGCACCATTTTCTAGTGTAATGAGTCGAATTCCTTTGATTTTGATTTGTGTGGAAGCAAGAAAGCATTGTAATGAAAGACTTTTCAGTTTGCTACTTTACTTGATTTCTCTCTCCCTCTTCCTGCTCTACTCTTCTCTGCATGTACTATTATTATGAAAAGGGGCAATTTTTGTGTGCTACACTACTTGTTAATTTTATTTTTTATATTTTTCACTTTCATAGAGTACTCCAACATAAAAAAAAAAAAATCGAACAACCTCATTCGTAGGGTAGTTTGATGTTCTAAACATGGATTGCCCAACACTTGCATTCTACTGCTGCGTCTAATGTGGTATGATGTATAAAACTTCGGACCACTCAATACTGAGCATATTTTACCCTTTTTTAGGTTCAATATTTCGAACACCATATTGCTCTACATTTGAGGAAAATTTTGCTTTTTCTCTAATATGATGTTTAAGAAAAATTTTGCTTTTTTTCTAATGCGATGTTTAAGAAAAATTTTGCCTTTTCTTTAATACGATGTTTAAAGACATTGGATTGTCCTATGTTCTAAGTAAGTCTCATAAGAGAAAGCAATCCGATGTTTGACACATTAAACATCAGATTGCACTCAGATAGTCCCTCTTAATATCATATGGTTCGATCTTTCAAACCCAAGGGGCTAAATTAGCGCTTAGATACCACAATTCAACCCATGCTCTCTTGCCCTTTTTCTCCCATCATCTTGCTTGTTTTCTCTCACACGCCATATCTCTCCAAGCACGTGCTCTCTCTTTTTGCACCAAGTGCGCTCTCTCCATCTCACCCCCCTGCAAAATACTCTCCCATCCTCTCTTTTATCTTTCTCTCTTTAACTTTTCTAAAAATGCCAAAACCCTATGGGGCCATTTGGATCAATGGAAAAAAGATTACTCAACAAAATCTATTTGTTTTGAAATATATTTCGAGAAAAGTATTTTCTGTAAAATAGATTTCGATTATTTGGATGCTACATGAATACATAAAATTTTCATGTTTTTTTCTAAAAAAATTTTTTGTCAAATTTTTTTATTCTATTATTCATTATAATAGCATTTTTTATTAAATTTGAGATTAAATGCTCTCTCTAAATATTTGAGATAATTTCTCTCCAAAAATTTTCAAGTAGTTTTTGTATCTAAAATTGGATATAAATTTTTTCTCTAAATTTTTTAAGATGTTTTGTCACCCTAAAACTTAAATTTTGGGATGGTTTCTCTCTCTAAAAATTTAAGATAGTTTCTCTTTCTAAAAGTTTTAAGTAGTTTCTCTCTTTAAAAATTTTGAGATAATTTTTCTATCTAAAAAGTTTTAAGTACTTTTTCTCTCTAAAATTTGATATAATTTGTCTCTCTAACATTTTAGGATACTTTTTTTATCTAAAATTTAAAATATGAGATAATTTTTCTTTGTAAAATTTTTGAGATAATTTGTCTCTTTAAAAAATTTGAGGTACTTTCTCTCTATAAAACTTTAAATTTGGTACAATTTCTCTCTCTAAAATTTAGAGATAGTGTCTCTTTCTAAACATTTTTAAATATTTTCTCTGTAAAACGTTAAATTTGAGAGAGTTTGTCTATTTAAAATTTTTGATATAGTTTCTCTCTCTAAAGAGTTTTAGATATTTTCTCTCTAAAAGTTTTCTCATACTTGTCCTCTCTAAAACTTAAAAATTGAGATAGTTTTTCTATCTAAAATTTAATATAGTTTTTCTGCCTAAAATTTTAAGATTCTTTCTCTCTAATACTTAAAATTTGAGATAGTTTCTCTTTCTAAAAATTTGTAAATAGTTTCTCTCTAAAACTTTTCAATTATTTTCTCTCTCTAAAATTTTTGAGGTATTTTCTCTCTCTAAAAAATTTCCTGTACTTGCTCTCTCTAAAACATAAAATTTGAGATAATTTCTCTTTCTAAAATTTGGTATAGTTCCTCTCTCTAAAAATTTAGAAATACTTTCTCTCTCTAAAATTTAAAATTTGAGATAGTTTTTCTTTCTAAAATTTTTGAAATAGTTTGTCTCTCTAAAATTTTGAGATAGTTTCTTTTTCTAAGACTTAAAATTTGAGATAGTTTCTCTATCTAAAATTTTTGCGATAGTGTCTCTCTAATTATTTTAAAATTTTCTAAAATTTAAAATTTGATATAGTTTCACTCTTTAAAAATTTTCAGATAGTTTCTCTCTCTCTTTATAAAAAAATTGTGATAGTTTCTTTCTCTAAAATATAAAAACTGAGATAGCTTCCCTCTATAAAATTTTTGAGATAGTTTCTTTCTTAAAAGTTTTTTAGGCACTTTCTCTGTCTAAAACTTTAATTTTGAGATATTTCTCTCTCTAAAACTTAAAATTTGAGATTTATCTCTCCAAAATTTTGAGATAGTATCTCCCTCTAAAAATTTTTAGGTACTTTTTCAGTATAAAACTTAAAATTTGAGATAGTTTATCTCTCTAAAAAATTTAAGATAGTTTATCTTTCTAAACGTTTTTTAGTACTTTCTCTCTTTAAAGCTTAAAATTTAAGATAGTTTTTCTCTCTAAATTTTTTGAGATAGTTTCTATCTCTAAAACATTTTTATGTACTTCTCCCTATAAAATTTGTTATAGTTTCTCTCTTGAAAATTTTAAAATATTCTCTCTCAAAAACTTAAAATTTATATCGCTTCTCTCTATAAAAACTTTGAGATTATTTTTCTTTCTAAATTTTTTTAATAGTTTTCCTCTCTAATATTAGAAATAGTTTTCTTTCTCTACAATTTAAAATAGTTTTTTCCTCTAATTCGTCATGTAAATGCGTTTGGGAGCTTGGCTTATACGGTAACTTTAAGCCCGTTGGCTTATACAATTCTTTCTCAAGGAATATAAGACGTCACTTTGAAAATAAGATGTCTATTGAATTCCAAATTTTTCACACATGTAGATTTCATCTAGGCATTCAAAAATGGAAAAAGTTTATACAAGTGCGAGGCTCTAAACAGTCAAATTAAGGTGCACCTCAAAAAATTCACGAGAAGAGGTTGTTTTGATGCCCAAAAATCTTCAAATTGATCATCTTGACCTCAAGATTCATGGACATGACAAAAAATGGATTTCAAGTTTTGAAAATAATGCATTTTGTAATGCATATTTGGACGGTCAATTTTCAAATTTTCATACATCTACTTAATATACAGCATTTTTGAAGCTTTAAATTTTATAATTAGAGATGAAAATAAATTTTCAGGTTATCACAAAGATTTCCAGTATTAAAAGCACACCTCTCAATATTATTTGAAGGTTCACCTTACTTTGATTGTTTAGAGCCTCGGCCTTATACAAACCGCACCCATCAAAAATTACATATAATGGTCCACAAAAAAAGAGGGAAATTGAGCCCATACATATAAATATGACTATAAAAAATGACCGCCTGCTTGAGAGTGTAAAAAGCTCTCTCTTCTATCTCTTTTAGATCGGTTTCCTATTTTCAAAAGTTGCAGCAATTTCATGTTGTGCCCTATGAACGATAGCTCTTGCGTGGGATCTTGAGACCTTTCAGCATCTTTTAAATTGGCAGCCCATGATAGCTGTTGCGTGGGATCTTGAGACCGTTCAGCATCTTTTATCCGATGAAGTGCGACAGCATATCGAGTAGACAATAAACGATATAAATTGCGCACTTCATATCGAGTAGACAATAAACGATATAAATTGAGGGTGTGTTTGCCAACAAAGTACGGACGGGATGTTCAGAGCACACATTCGGCTTAGAATTAGATCTCACATAATTTGTAGCTATCACTAAATATGGGCCAATTCGTTAAGGTCATTTTATACAGCACAGAGTCTATACAAATTCGCCAAAATTCTATCCACATTTCACTCTCGGGTGCACCATTATATAGTGGTAAAGCAATAATGGAGCAGACCATCCAAAAAGACCCTAAAGTCTTCCCAATAAGTATACAAAGCCATATCATGATCAATATAATGCAATTCTCATTAACAATGTTATGATGAAAACAAGCGGAAAGAGCTGAAAGTCGAAACATAATAGAGGACCTTCACTGGACAAATCAACTCAAAATAGGCAGCTAACAAATCAATTTCCTCCAAATCAATTCAAACACTGAAATGGCCAAAGCCCTTCCCTGCACCCAGTCGCGGGAAAACAACCAAAAGCCCTCATCCCTTGGGCTACTCACTCAAGTTATGCATGACACCCTCACCTTGGGAGGAGGGTGCTTTTAGCAAAAGAAACAAAAGAGGCCAAAGCTGCAACATGTTGTAAAGACATTCTGAAAGTATAGAAATGATAAATGGAAGACAGATCAAATACTTAACGACAGTCAAAATTGTAAGACTGCCAAAACAAATCACCCACAATTTTTTTGAGGGAAAGATTAGAATTTTCAACAAGCAGTAGCTCCAAATTTCTGCCATCCTAATTTGACCTTTTGACGTCTTGTGCCAATAATGTTTCCTTCAAGGTTTAGAAAATGGGCATAACATAACAAAACAGGAACAATCATTTTCTATTTTTATAATGTTAACAGCCGTTACAAAGGAAAAAAATGGTGTTTCACCAAACATATGGGAAAAAGGGACTGAAACCCAAAAAAAAAAGAATAGTGGAAATAACAGAAAAGAAAACATACATATATATATGGACGAAAACACTTATGAAAACATTTCTATAATACTTCGCTCATAGTTCATCACCATTCAAAGTCCATCAAACAAGTCACACTTATCTGACAGTATTTGAATTTTAATAATTTTTCTATAAATCTATTAACCTCAAATTTTATGGGTGTCGGCACCATAGTGAAGCACACCAAAATGAAAGATACAAAAAATAAATAAACTAATAATTAAATAATAAAAATGACCAAATTCCTCTATGAACATTTCAGGGTTATTTTCATCATTTTATTTTTTGATAATTATTGCATTAATGTTTTATTTAGGAGTGAGTTCGATAGATGTACAGACGCTCAAAATTTCACATGAATATAATTTATAAAAAATTAATTAAAATTCAAACACTATCAGATAGTTGGGACCGTCTGATAGACTTTAGATGGGGATGAGCCATAAGCGAAATATCGGTCACGAGTATTTTTCTATATATATAAATATATATATATATATATTTATATGCATTCACTCCACACTATATTATTCTAAGGGATGTTAATCCGTTATATAACTTCCAGTATAATGGAAATAATTGCCATTGTTTCATGTACAGAACATGTTCTATGCCCTGCTGATTACCTTTATGATGGCCATTATAACGGTTATAAGAAGCACTTTTTAAACCTTGGTCTTCCATGTGATGCGACAAGTAGAAATTTGTACCGAAATGCAAATGAAGAAAAAACTTGGGAATGAATTTTCTTCACTCATTCCAAGTACTTTGATAGATCTTAGTTCTCTAGATGAAATGCAGAGCGTGACAAAAGAAATAGCAAAATCAAGTTCATAAGTTAGGAAAAAAAAAAAAAGTGATGTAGGGCCACGGATTTTAAAAATCAAGTTCACAATTTTAAAAATGACCATTATTCTCAAAAATAACAAAGCAAAAATATCTACTACTTCTGCTATAATAACCATTTACCAAAAATTAAATTTACTATATTCTTACAATATTTGACCGTTAGATTATTGCTTTTACCATGTTTTTCATCATCTTGTTTTCTCTGTTTACACCCTTTTTCCCTGAGTTTTTTGTATAAAACGCTGTTTTTCCCTTATAACACATCTTACCATTATACGATCAAAAGGACCAACCCATTGCATTATGTTACGAAATTTTAAAATGTTGACCCATGATTAGTATTTTTTTTGCTATGGAAAAGGAGTGCACGAGTCAAAATGAGAGAATTTTCTTCTCAAGTAAATATAAATAAAATAAATATTAAAAAATGCATACCATTATGAATATCATATTAATAGATATATAGAATAAAAATCTATCTACATCTATAATAATAAATGGAACAATAAATCTAATTAATTAAAATATAAATAAATAAAAAATAAGTAAGCGAGATCTCGTTGGATGAATCTTGAACAAGACATAGCCCACATCAATGAAATAATCTATGCGGCCCGATAGCAATCAATTCTTGTTTCGAGTAAATAGTATAGGTTAGTTGACAATTCCAATTCAAATAAAATAATTCGATATATTTTACATTCATAGGAGTACATCAATGTTTATGCTTCACGGATATGGTAATTTCTGGGCATTTCTAATGACATCAAGTGTTATTCCTATTTTCGTATTTCTAATTTCTGGAGTTCTAGCCCTGATTAGTTAAGGACCAGAAAAAGTCTCTAGTTATGAATCAAGTATAAATACTTTCTCCAAACGACCCCTAAGGGTGCCTTTCATAACTTTTTCTACAGTTTCACAGAGGAAAACCCCAGCGGCTAACTTTTCTGGATTTTAGGAGGAAAGTGAAATTTGGTAGCTTACTTTCTTGGATGGATTAGCAGGAAAATGAAGCCAACTTTCCTAGAATCTAAGAGGAGGTGAAAATTGGTTGCTTGAAAGCAGAGAATCCTGTTTGATGAATTGTGACGACTCGTTTGATATTGAGAACGCTGGAAACTGCTTGTCTTAACCTTGAGACTCAAATTTTTATTTTTCTGATTGCTCAACATTCGAAGAGATAATTTGATAAATTTCCCAAAATTAAAGACTGAAAAAATAATTACTATACATATCTTAAATCCTAAGTACCAATTTTTGATGTCCTACAAAACTTATATATATATATATATATATATATATATATATATATATATATATATATATATATATATATATATATATATATATATATATATATATATATAGATATCATACAAAATGCCTAAAGTACTCATCTTAAAAGCAAGAAATTTATCTTTGCTGCCAAAAAAAACATATAAATTAACCTTAAATCATAAGGATAGTATAAAGATAGAGCATCAAATTAAAAGCTTTCAGAATTTCCCTAAGGAACAAAAGAGAACTAATGAAGAACCCTATAAACAAACTCGTAACAACTCTAGCAAAAACATAAAGAGCGAGCTTCAAATATTTTAATGGGCAACAGGAGTAGGAGCACAAAAGCATTCAATCATCGAGCCCCAATATATCAAATGAAAAAAAAAAAAGAAACCCTAGGTAGTATCTCGATGCTGTCCCATTTTTTTGGACGGTATGGAAAAATGGATCGCATCAAACATACTATGTCTATTGTGGTACCGCAACGCATGTAATATGTCTGGTGCAGTTGTTTTTTCATGCGAAATCTCAACGGCTCTACGAAAGCCATTGCGACTTTTCAGGTTAAACTACAATGGCTCTACGAGAGCCGTTGCCGAGTGAAAAAACTATACACTTTCACCCCATGGTGTTTCTAAGAGTTTTCTTGACAATTCAAGGACAAAAAAAAATGAAATCTTTACAACAATTGAATCTTAGTTCATCATGAAATGCAATACATTTCAAGAAAAATTATCAGAATGCAAGCCCTACAATTAGAAGCTCCAAAGGTACTAAGAGGTTTATACAAGAAACACCACAATGAAATTACTAAAGCTCTCAAAACATTAAACCCTAATCCACAAATGATGAAAATAAAACTTGGAGCTTATTATTTATTTATTTTTAATTAGAAAGAGAAAAAAAGCTAGGATAAAGATAAAGTTAAGTAGGAGGGAGGATTTTTGGTAAGTATTTTTAAGTGGAAGATTTTATGGAGATTTAGTTAGAGATTTAAGGGGGGTTTAAATAGATTTGGTGAGAGATTTAATTGGAGATTTAAATATGAGAAAAATATAGGAAGATATGTTTTGGATTTATCAAAGATTAAGGAGATGAAAATAGGGGGTGCACATGAGGTTAAGAGAGAGAAGATAGGGAAAATACATATTTTTTTAGAGAGAGACTTTATTTTATTTGAGGGTTTTTTTGTTATTTATTTATTTTATTTGAAGTGTATTTAAATAAAAGATGTCCCTTATTGTAACAGATCAGAGAATGATCAAAGAATGATCAAAGCATGAGAACTGAGAAAAGTTGATCTTGTGAAAAGATCTGAATTCAGAAAAGTTGATCTTGTGAAAAGATCTGAATTGAGAAAAGTTGATTTTGTGAAAATATCATTTTTGGGTGGATTCTCTTGTAGACCCTGATAGGATATAATTTTGGGGTGGATTCTCTTGAAGACCTTGAGAGAGGGTATATTTTTTCAACTCTTTTGTTTTTGTTTATTTTTATTATTCTAATTTTATTTTCTGCCTGATCTGTTTATGTCAGAGCCATAAGATCCTTGATCTACTGATTCTGGGAGAAAATAATAAACGGAATAATAAAAATAAATAAATAAAACCACTGATGGAATATACTATCTCTCAACGTCTGCAAGGAAATCTACCCCCCAATGACAAAATATACCCTCTCTCAGGGTCTGCACGAGAATCCACCCCAACAAGAGAATATACGCTTCTTTAGGGTCTGCAATAGAAACCACTCAAAAAACAAGGTCTACAAGGGAATCCACCCCAACGAGGGAATGAGAGTTAAGTAGATTTTTTGATGAATAAAGTTGATCTTGTGATAAGATCTTTTTGGGGTGGATTCCCTTGCAAACCTTATTTTTAGGGTGGATTCCCTTGGAGACCTTGAGAGAGAGTATATTCTCTCGTTGAGGTGGATTCCCTTGATCGTGTTAGGGTGGATTCTCTTGCAGACCCTGAGAGAGAGTATATTCTCTCGTTGGGGGTAGATTCCCTTATAAACATTGAGAGATGATATATTCTCTCAACTATTTTATTTATTATTATTATTATTCTGGTTATTATTTTCTCCCTGCATCAGTTGGTATCAGAGCCCTAAGATTCCTTATCTAGCTATGGAGAACTTCGATTAATGATTTGATAAAATCAAAGAAGACCTAGTAGAGAGTATTAGCGAAGTAGCAGAACAATATCTACATGATGTATTACATAGATTTCAATCGGAACCAAAAGAATGAAAGTATGAACAAGTAGATCTCGATACAACAGACGATGCCGATAACCCCAATGTGCAACGAGAATATAGAGAGGTCGATCTCGATACAACAGACAACGACGATAACCCCAATGTGCAATAAATTTTGAAAATCAAGTATGAAGAAGAAGATATGTGCAATGTAGTATTTGAAATCCGACCAAGTGAGTTTGAAGGAGAATCAATATTGAGCCCGACATCACTATGTTCTGCTTCGAGATAAGCATGAAGCATTCGATGAATCGGCTTAAAGAAGAAATTGAAGAAAAAATGTCGAGGCACATCGTGGGATTACATCATCAACTTTTGAGAAGGCACCTAAAATATTTGAGTTCGATAAGCTCGAGGTCGAGCTTCTCCCAACTCGGGGAGAATAATGCAAACAAAAACTTGGAGTTTATTATTTATTTATTTATTAATAAGGAAGATGAAGAGATATTGGATAAGGATAAAGTTAAGTAGGAGATGAGGGACTTTTGGTACGTATTGTTAAGTGGAAGATTTTATGGAGTTTAAACAGATTTAGTGAGAGATTTAATGGGGATTTAAATATAAGAAAGATATGGGATTTAGATATACAAAGATATGTTTTGGATTTATCAATGATTGAGGGGATGGAAAATAGGGATGGCACTTGAGGTTAAAAGAGAGCAGATAGGGGAAGCACAAATCTTCTTAGAGAGAGGCTTTATTTTATTTGGGGTCATTTATTTATTTTATTTGAAGTGTATTCAAAGGGAAGATATCTCTCATTGTAAACAGATCAGAGAATGATCAAAGAATGAAAACTGAGAAAAGTTGACTTGTGAAAAGATCTGAATTGATTTGAATTGATTAAAGTTGATCTTGTGAAAAGATCATTTTGGGGTGGATTCCCTTACAGACCCTGAGAGATGGTATAGTTTAGGGTAGATTCCCTTGCAGACCTTGGAGATGATATATTCTCTCAACTCTTTTGTTTTTGTTATTTTTATTATTTTGATTTTATTTTTTCCCAGCATCAGTACCAAGCCCTACGTACTTAAAACTTAAGACCCTGAAATTCCCAACATCGAGTAGCTTAGTGACCACTAGACTTTATTTTCGAGATCTCAAACTCTAATTCATCTATAACCATGATAAATTGCATATATATCAAAGCATAGAAGCTCAGAAAATTATGTATGCAAAGGTGAGAGATTAAGTTGAAGAGTAGGAATTTGTAGGTGAGGAATAATGTCTTGCTCGTCTTTAGAGAGAATGAAGGTTGGATTGCAGAATTTAAGGGGCCTTTGTAGCATTAATGGCATCTCTCTCTCTCTAACTTGCTGTAATGCAATCAACGTACCCATCATCTTTATGGTAGAGATGAGTTGGGAGGGAAGTGGAGCAAGTAAGAATGGTTCACAGAGAAGTGGCAGTAAGGAATGGGTTTGAAGAGGTTTAGCGTGAGCGTCTATTTTCCTTGACCTCCATCTTTCTCTCATAGGCGGGCTAAGGCTTTGTTGGTGCCTTGGGGATTAGTAAGAGCATCAATTGTCCCGAAAGTTGTATCACAGGGGTCCCCATGGGCTGCAACTTTACTCAAGGTAACAGTAAGGGGGAAAAAAATGAGATCCATTTTTTCTCAGTTCTACTATTCCCAAAATGAAGAAAGCTGTAGTATGAGGGAATGGATGAGACTTTCTCCTATTTTCTCTATTATCAAATGCACCTAAATCTCTCATCTTTCTCCCTTTAACCCTTCTTAGTCTCATCCATTTTTTGTACCTTTACATTATCCCCTACTTGAGGAATCATACTGATCACGGGCTGTTTTATATCTAAGTTCATGATATTTCCCTTTTTTTTTGTGTTTAAATTTGTAATATTTATATTTATTTATGGTAAAAATGTTCTTTTTATATATAAAAAAGTTTATATAAGGGTGAGACCCTAAATAATTAAATGAAGGCACACTTCAAAATTGAGTAGAAGAAGTTGTTTCGATACTGAAAAACCCTCAATTCGATCATCATGACTTCAAGATGTATGGACATGAAAAAAATGGATTTCAAAGTTTTGAAAATTTTATATTGTAATGTATTATCTAAACCATCAATTTTCAAAATTTTAAATTGTTAATAGATCAGCACGATTTACACTATTTTTAAAATATTTAATTTTATAATTAGAGATGTAAATAAACTTTCAGTCATTATAAAGATTCTTGTTCTACCGAAACAACATAATTTTGCATTATTTGAAGATGCACCTTACTCTGACTGTTTAGAACCTCAGCCTCATACAAACACACCATAATTTATTGCATTACTGTTTTATGCTTCGATCTGCACCGATCTCTGGATGAAATCAACTCAAATCTTAGCAAAACTTAGTTAAATTTATGAAAAATAGAGAAAGTGGGGTCACTCAAATTATTGGCTTAGAAACGATACAGATTTATCCCTAGTTTTCTAAAGGTCTTAGAATCTCCTAAGGTAAAATCTGAGTTTTGATATTTTAAGGGATTTTTGGGAAATTTTTGGGATTTTTTCTAATATTTTTGGGAATTTTATAATTGTTTTCTTCGAATTTAGGGTATTTTTTGGTTTTTTTTTTTTTATTTTGGAAATTGTGTCCTATTTTCTAATTCTGGTGGTATTTATAGGGCTTGAAGTGGTGACTATTTGATCTTTTTTTTTTTTCTTTTTTTTTTTTTTTTTTTTTTTGAATTTATTTGAATTTGTTGCACTTATTCGAATTAGAAAACTGCTATTTTGTGCATCATCGAGCTGCCCTTGGGCCCACCAGGCTGCATGACACAGGCCTGGGCTTGGGCACACGCTTGATGTGCAACATGTCGGGCAGGTCAAACCAACACGCCACATGTCATCAGGGTACCCCCATTAGGTCGGGACTAAAATGTTATTTTTCGATCTTTCTAACCGTAAGTCTGATTCGGGTGATTCTTAGAACGATGGAAAGCTCTCGGGGTCTACTACGACTCGGAATAGGTTTTGGGTAATTTTGGGACAATTATATCAGGTCTAGGTAGCCAATGGTCTACAAGGGATTTTTTGGTCCTTTGGGTGTTTAATCAAGGTTTTTAGGAATTTCCATAGCCAGAGTTTCTAGAGGGGTGTGTATAGTTTCCTCTCTTTAACATTCACCTGGGGTACCAAGTGAATGGTAAACAAGTAGACACTTGAGATACAATAGGAAGAAAAGCCTTTTCCAACCTATCATTCCTTTGAATGACTATTACCCTTTAGATAGGTAGTACACCGATAAATGCTTTTGATCCATAAGACATCGAACTGGTGCTTGAGTTAGAGCACTCTGACAATCGGGATCTGAAGTGACAATCAACATGGACTATGCTATCTTTGGGCTGATGACGCTCCTTGTTGTAGGCATCCCAAAGCTACATGAGATGCTGTCAGTATAGTCCTCTTCAACTTTAGACCGTTTTTTTTTGTCTGATTCTCCAATCGAATGAGAGTTTGATTTAAAAGAAATGATGAGATGATGAATTCCTAGCTAATTGAACTTCTTGTTTTGTCTTTTATTCTGATTCTTGGGATCCACATGTTTGGGCTTTTTGGTGTGCGAATGTAGGGGTTTGGTTTTTGTTTTCCTAACTGTTTACAAGCGTGGCAATCTAGGAATTGGTGGCGACAGAAACATCATATTCACGCCTCCACGAAAATCCTTTGCTTTTTAAAAAATTTTAGAAGATTTTGAAAAAATGGTAGGATTTTATAGATACAAAGTTCTGGACTACTTTTTAACTAAAGAGGTTTTTGAAAATTTTACAAATATATGGAGAAAATTTTGAAAAATGGGTGAGAAATTTTGAAAATAGGTTTGTTAAGCAATTTAGGTTCTTGCTACCAAGGAGCTCTTTTTTTTTTTTTTTTTCAACTTGAGCTTGCCAAGCCTTTTTTTGGGACTTTCAGGATGAGGAATCATAAAGTACTTCTAGTCTTGGCTCTTATGTCGCAATTCAAAAGAGAGTTTTTCTTGAAGTTTCTGAGCAAATTAATGTTTTGGATAATGTGGGATACTGCCCCAGAATGCTCACAATCTCCTTAGATTTCCAATTCTGTTCCTCCACTACCACTCCTTCAAAGTTTCAGATAGTGGAGGTACTTTTGATTTTACTTGGACCGATGCCTTTGCTTTGGACACCATTCTGACTTGAGAAAAGAATAATTTCTAGAGATTTTCTGGAAGTGACGAAAAGATAGAGAAATTATTTTCTCTAACACCCCAGGGTCCCTCTCTAGTGTTCAGCCCGAAGGAGTTTCTATTTTCTATTTCTCCTTTTCCTTTCTTTCTTTTTATTTTTTATTTTTTTGTTCTTTTAGCCCCAGGTGTCCCTTTCGATGTTAAGCCATGTGACCTTGTTTTCCCACACTGGGGTTTCTATTCAGATTTTCAGCATGCAGAATTTCTTTTTTGTTTGGCTCTCTTTTGAAGAAGATAAAGAAAGAGGAGGAGAAGAGTCAGTGGTATTTTTCCTTTTTGTGGCACTTTGTCCTAGAAACATATGCGAACTCAATTATCCTTTCATCTTCCATGTGGCAAGGAGATTCTAATATTGATTATCTTTGGATTTATCATGTCCCTGATTGGTATCCAATACTTATTTGACAAAAGTTGCTGAATTCCTATTTTAATTTTTGTTACTTGAATTATTTCACTCAAACTTGTCTTTAGATTTGGAGTCACCGTCAGCTTCCTAGTCCTTCAATCTCTTGCTTGGTTGGCTAAGCTTATTTTCTTTTTTGACTCCATTAATGCCATGGAGTACGACGCCTGAGCGGAGAGTGGATGCCCACTTGGCTTATTTGAATGGGAAGAGTGTGCGATCACCCCACAACATTTTTGTGATCTTTTCCAGTTGCAACTTCATGTTGCTCTTTGAGAGTTGATGGCATCAAGACATGTTGGTAGCAGTGATTTAAAATGCATTTACATCTCCGCATATACAGTTGCATCAGGCGTTATGTGCTTCCCAACACATGGTAAATGGCCGCATATGCAGTTTGGAGAGATTTGCGTGCATATGCACCGCATCCCATATAGCTTATGTGGTTCGTCATATTTTTCGAACACATGTATTAAGGTCTTTTTCACCCCCAAAAATGGTGGGAAAGGGTTTGTAGGGGTATTAAACTCCCAAAACATCATTTTTCTACCACATTCGTGGCTTTTATTAGATCAATTGAATAAAAAAAAAAAATTGGCGGCAATTTTATTTTGTGAAGTTCTTCGATTTGTGTATTGGTTGATGCTTGGTTGTTGATTGTATCTTTTGGGTATTGAAAATGGTGTCATTTATGTTGCAGCTGTTATTGACTTTAAAAAGGATGCATATGTTTTGGATTCCTTGTGCAACTCATTGTGTTAATCTCATGCTTAGGAAATGGGTACAACGTCTTTATTTAGAGTATTTGTTATTGGATTAATTTACAATCACATCATGGTCCTTAACATGATGAGGACTTTTACAAAGAAAAGAAAATTAGTGAGACCGGGTATCACTGGATTTGCCACAACATTTCTTACTCTTTGAAGCTCATGCAAGCAAAAAAATAGCTTGATGACTATATTTGCTTTAGAGTAATGGAGTCAAAGTCAATGGTCAAAGCATCGGGATAAGAGAAAGGTTGAAAAAATTATTCTGAATACATCTTTTTGGAATCAAATAGTTCTTGAATTGGAGGTAACTAGCCCTTTCGTGAAATATTTCGACTGGTTGATGGTGATGTGAAGCTCACCATGGGCTATATACTTGAAGCAATGACTAAGGAAAGAGGATAGATAGAAAATGTTTTAAATGATGATGAAAATAAATGCAAGTCTATTCTTAGAATTATTGATGGGAGATGAGATACCTAGCTTCACAGGCACCTTCATTCAACCGACTACTTTCTAAGTCCATCTCTTCACTACAAGCACTCATCCATTGAGTCGGATCGTATAATAAATGGTGGGTTCTAAAATGTGTTTGAGACATTGGTTCCTAACAAATATATCTACAATGAGATCTAGAGCCAAGAATTGATTAGTTCAAGTTAGCCGTGGAAAACTTTTGGAGAGAGAATGCTACTTGAACAAGGACACTACATATCCAGGTAAAGTCCAAAATACACTTACTTGTTTAGGCCTTTATATATAGTTCCATTTATACAAATAATAAAATATTTATGTAAAATTTAATTATAAAATATAATATAGCTTCATGGTGGGTATTATATGAAAACGAGACGTCAAATCTACAAGGCCTTGTTATTCGAGTGTTGAATATCACATGTGGCTCATCTGGTTGCTAATGCAATTGGAGTGCATTTGAGTATGTAAGTCCTTCATCATTATTTCTTAGATTTCAATTTCAAATTTCAATTTTCTAAAATCTAATTTTAATTTCCTATCACAGCTCCATACCAAAAAAATAAATATGTTAGAGAAGAAGAAGTTGAATAATTTGATTTATGTGCAGTATAATGAGCGGCTTAGGGGATGTGTCAAAAGTACATGGATTTCAACCCTATTCCATCATATGAAGCTGATGGTGATTGCACAAGTGAATGGACTACAGATCCCTGACTAGAGCATGTATTTGAGGGTGAGGATCTTACTTGGCTTGATGTCATGCTAGCCACAGGGGCTAATGAAGAAGAATGGCCCAACACTAGAGCACAAAGGGGTAGAGCTGGGTCTAGTTGCACATTAGCTCAAGTGGTCAAGGACGAGGAGGCTAACACAGAGGAGATCGAGAAAATAGAATACGTGGAGGCCACCGAGGATGATAGTAATGATGATGCACATGGAGACTCTCAAGACGACTACTTTGATTCGGATTTAAAAAATTGAAATTTAGAATCTCACTATCAAGACTTGAGAAATCATAATGATTGTATAATTTGTATTTACTCTTCTTGAACTTGACTTTTTAACTCATTAATCTTTATAAACTTTTCGTTTGTAGTATTTTATAGCTTTACAGTATGTGGTTGCAGATTTGTGCTTATGGTTGTTGCTTGTTGAATGTTTTATGAAATTAGTTTCAAGTTTTTAGTTTCTATCAGATAGTGGATACAAAATCTCTGAAAGTTGGTACAACGTCTTTATTTAGAGTATTTGTTATTGGATTAATTTACAATCACATCATGGTCCTTAACATGATGAGGACTTTTACAAAGAAAAGAAAATTAGTGAGACCGGGTATCACTGGATTTGCCACAACATTTCTTACTCTTTGAAGCTCATGCAAGCAAAAAAATAGCTTGATGACTATGTTTGCTTTAGAGTAATGGAGTCAAAGTCAATGGTCAAAGCATCGGGATAAGAGAAAGGTTGAAAAAATTATTCTGAATACATCTTTTTGGAATCAAATAGTTCTTGAATTGGAGGTAACTAGCCCTTTCGTGAAATATTTCGGCTGGTTGATGGTGATGTGAAGCTCACCATGGGCTATATACTTGAAGCAATGACTAAGGAAAGAGGATAGATAGAAAATGTTCTAAATGATGATGAAAATAAATGCAAGTCTATTCTTGGAATTATTGATGGGAGATGAGATACCTAGCTTCACAGGCACCTTCATTCAACCGACTACTTTCTAAGTCCATCTCTTCACTACAAGCACTCATCCATTGAGTCGGATCGTATAATAAATGGTGGGTTCTAAAATGTGTTTGAGACATTGGTTCCTAACAAATATATCTACAATGAGATCTAGAGCCAAGAATTGATTAGTTCAAGTTAGCCGTGGAAAACTTTTGGAGAGAGAATGCTACTTGAACAAGGACACTACATATCCAGGTAAAGTCCAAAATACACTTACTTGTTTATGCCTTTATATATAGTTCCATTTATACAAATAATAAAATATTTATGTAAAATTTAATTATAAAATATAATATAGCTTCATGGTGGGTATTATATGGAAACGAGACGTCAAATCTACAAGGCCTTGTTATTCGAGTGTTGAATATCACATGTGGCTCATCTGGTTGCTAATGCAATTGGAGTGCATTTGAGTATGTAAGTCCTTCATCATTATTTCTTAGATTTCAATTTCAAATTTCAATTTTCTAAAATCTAATTTTAATTTCCTATCACAGCTCCATACCAAAAAAATAAATATGTTAGAGAAGAAGAAGTTGAATAATTTGATTTATGTGCAGTATAATGAGCGGCTTAGGGGATGTGTCAAAAGTACATGGATTTCAACCCTATTCCATCATATGAAGCTGATGGTGATTGCACAAGTGAATGGACTACAGATCCCTGACTAGAGCATGTATTTGAGGGTGAGGATCTTACTTGGCTTGATGTCATGCTAGCCACAGGGGCTAATGAAGAAGAATGGCCCAACACTAGAGCACAAAGGGGTAGAGCTAGGTCTAGTTGCACATTAGCTCAAGTGGTCAAGGATGAGGAGGCTAACACAGAGGAGATCGAGAAAATAGAATACGTGGAGGCCACCGAGGATGATAGTAATGATGATGCACATGGAGACTCTCAAGACGACTACTTTGATTCGGATTTAAAAAATTGAAATTTAGAATCTCACTATCAAGACTTGAGAAATCATAATGATTGTATAATTTGTATTTACTCTTCTTGAACTTGACTTTTTAACTCATTAATCTTTATAAACTTTTCGTTTGTAGTATTTTATAGCTTTACAGTATGTGGTTGCAGATTTGTGCTTATGGTTGTTGCTTGTTGAATGTTTTATGAAATTAGTTTCAAGTTTTTAGTTTCTATCAGATAGTGGATACAAAATCTCTGAAAGTTGATACTTTTGGAGTTAATGAATAAACTAAATACGTACTATCACATTTATCACCTTTATATTCTTTTCTATGCATTAACCTATTTTTTTAAATTGTTTATATTTATTGACCGTATCATGGCGATCCACCCACATCATAATTGCACCAGGCTGCATCGGCCCCCCAATGCATACAACCGCATCTTGCATTTCAAAACACTGGTTGGAACTTGTCGTATAAGGCGTGGGCTTCACCGGTTGCCCTTAGTGTATTATAACCATTGAATGGAGATGTCCCTACGAAGTTACTTGTTGGGGTTGTCCGTGTAGGGTTTTGTCCATTGGATGAGATTGTCCCTATTGGCATGTTGGATGAGACACCTTTATGGAATTTTCATATTATGGGATGATCCTTATCAAGCTAGTATATGGGATTGTCCCTGTTTATTCTTCTTTTTATTCTTGAATGTTTGGTGGCCGAGGTAGTGCAGTCATGCCCCTGCTCTTGTCTTCTTCTTGGGGTTTTTTATCCCAGATAGGTGGGTTATCCAGGAAACTAAGTTAATATCAACTCAAATATTTGTAAAACTGAGTTAAATTGTGAAAAGTAGAGAAAGGGGAGTCGTTCGAATTATGGGTTTAGAAACGACACATATCTATTCAGATCTGACTCATTTTTTACCAGTCAGCTTTCAGATTTGTATAATTTGCTTTAAAAACTATTTTTAAATTTTATTAAATAAGAAATAACAAAAAATATTGAAAAATTAAAATTAAATTAAAAATAAAAATAAACTAAATTAAATAAAGAATGGGATACTTACCTCTGGGAGCTCGGAACCCAGAGTTGTTCTTTTGATTTGCACCACCATCTCCTTTTGGATGCCTTATGCTTCCTATAATTGGTAGATCTAAAGTTCTTTGATGTAGATCTAGGGTTCCTAAGGCAAAATGAAGAGCTTGGTAATTGTAGGTACGGTCTACATAGGCTTTCTTGGAACTTGTAGGAGGTTTTCTAAGGGCTTTAGAATCTCTTAAGGTAGAATATGAGTTATTTTTTGGGGTTTTTGGGGAATTTTCAGGAATTTTTTAATTTTGTAGGAAATTTCTAAGGTCTTTTTTTCCTAATTTCAAATATTTTTGCATTGCTTTTCATAACAATTTCTAGGGAATTTCTAATATATTTTTTTCGGGTTATGGGGGGGTATTTATAGGCTTAAAGTGGTGGTTTTTCTTATTTTTTGGATTTTCTTTCGGATTTTTTCATATTTATTTGAATCTTTTGGATTTATTCGAATTAGAAAAATGCTATTTTATGCGTCATCGTGCTGCTGGGCCGCACGACACATGCTTGGCCAGGGACTAAAATGTCATTTTTAAGTCTTTCTAACCTTCTATTCGATTCAGATGATTCTTGGACCATTGCAAAGCTCTCGGGCTCTCTACGACTTGGGATAGGTTTGGGCAAGTATGAGACAATTATATTGAGTCTAGATTGTCTACGGTCTACTAGAGTTTTTATGGTTCTTTGGGCTTAGAATCGAGGTTTTTAGAGATCCCCTTAACCAGAAATTCAAGAGTAGTATATGCAATTATATATTAATACTAGATTTTTTTACATCCTTTCCTTTCCCGTCTTTGATTCATATGATAACAAACTATTTGAATATAAAATTTGTATTTTTTTATTCAAGTTATAATTTTTATATTTATTAATTGTAGAAAAGGGTTTTTTTTAGACTGCATTAATTATGCGATACTGTATTTTTCTATATTTCATTTTGTTCTTGATAATTTAATTCATATTTGATGTTTTAACAAACAAATTGAATCAGTGTTTTGTTGTTTCTTGTGCACTATGACAATTGGGTATTGATGATTTGTATATAAATTTATATAGTGGTCATGTGGCTTGTGTATTACTAGTTATGGCTATTGATGATTTGTTTATCAATATATTATGTATCGATGTTTTGTTAATTTATCCCTATGAGAAATTTGCTCCTATGAGATGCTATTACCTATCTAGTCCCAGGTTTTAGTGGTTATTTCATATGTAAATGTGAATTTTCAGTGTTGGCCACCAGATAGTTAGTCTAGTTTTTCTGTTATGGTGGACATTTTACGCAAAGTCCAACAGACAAACCCAATTTTTTACCAGGGAGGGAAATTGAAAGCGATTTAGGATTGACTCCTTGGTGTAGCTAAAGGCACATATGGGGAATATAACAGGTTGCCACGCAATCAGTTTGACCCTTATGTTTCTGGAAAAAAATTTGCTTGACATGGCTTTACTTGAGGTGAAAAACGATAGGTACGTATCATACATGTTAGTTTCTCCCGAGGTTGTCGTGTGTGTTGGATACAAAATATAATGATGCTCATCCATCCACAAGGAATAGGTAAAGTAGTTGAATTTCATGCCTATATTCCTTTTTTCTGCATAATGGATTAGGCGACGGTATTTTGCACAAGTATTATATGAGAACCATTTTTCTTTTCAAATAATTAATGAAATAATAATATTCCATTTTAGAATCAATTGTATGGCTTTCCCAGACAATCGTTACACAAAAAAGACAACAAACTTGAGCATTATTTCACAAAAGAAGGTAAGTTTATATACAATAATAAAACCAAAGAGAAGTTCTTGACACCCATGCTGCTTTATGCCTTGACTTATATACCTAGCTTATGTCAATCCCACAATTAGACCCCTTATCCGGTCAGCGTGGCATATCAGGCGGCTGCTTTTAAATCTCTCATCTTTAGCACTTTAAACCTCTTTAGTCACATCCATCATTCGTACCTTTGCATTATCCCTCACTTGGAGAATCATATATGATGGTCTATTATATATATATATATAAAATGTTGAGACTAGCCTCCTAGTTCATATGAACATATGAGTTTTACGGTCTAGAATGAATCTGAACCAACCTGACGGTCACAACCACATTTCGTGTTTGAATTTTATATTTTCTTATTCAAATCCAAATAACTTGAAATTTTAGATTCCATTCTTCTCATCAAGGCGTACCTAATATAAATATTTAAAAAATAATTCGCAATACATAAATTGATCAAAATACCCCCGAAACTTTTCAGGGGTATTTTGATCAATTTATTTATTGTGAATTACTTTTTTGATATTTTTATTATATTGTCATATTTTTGAATAACATACGCCTAAACTTTCAAGTAATTTGGATTCATAGAAAAAAAAAAAAAATTTAAATACGAAATGAGGTCGTGATCGTCAGATTGACTCATATTCAATTTGGGTCATTGGGCTCATATGAACTCATAGGCTTATATGAACTCATATGTTCATATGAGCTAGTGGGCTAATCTTAGCATTTATATATATATATATATATATATATATATATATATATATATATATATATATATATATATATATATATATATATATATATATATATATATATATATATATATATATATATATATATATATGAGTAATGATACTATGAGACCCTCCCACACCCATGTGAGTAGGACCCCAAAGGATCACCATTAAATTTTGATATAAATCTCTAGAAAACCCATTCACCCAAGTCCCACATCCATGTTATATTTTTCTAGAGATCTGTGTCAAAATTTAATGGTGATCCTTTGGGTACTACTCACATGGGTGTGGGAGGGTCTCATAGTGTCATTTCTCATATCCTTTGAGGACTTACTCCCATGGGTGTGGGAGGGCCTCATAATGTCATTTCTCATATCCTTTTGGGTCCTACTCACATAGGTGTTGGAGGATCTCATAGTGTTATTTCTCATATATGAGAGATGACACTATGAAATCCTCCCACACCCATGTGAGTAGGACCTCAAAAGATCACCATTAAATTTTGACACAGATCTCTAAAAAAGTTATGACACGAATGTGAGACTTGGGTAAATGGGTTTTCTAGAGATCTGTATCAAATTTTAATAGTGATCCTTTGGGATCCTACTCACATGGGTGTGGGAGGGTCTCATAGTATCAATACACACACACACACACTCTCTCTCTCTCTCTTTCTATATATATATATATATATCTAATATTACCCTTAATTTAAAAAATAATTGCAATAGTTATATTTATTGTTTTGTAAAAAGGTATTTTTTATATATGGAAATTGTTTATATAAGGGTGAGGCCCTGAATAATCAAATTAATGCCCACCACAAAAATTCATTAGAAGATGTTGCTTTAATTTTAAAGTACCCTCAATTCGATCATCTAAACTTTAGGATGTATGGACATAAAAACAAATGGATTTCAACTCTTGGAGATAGTGCATCTTATAATGTATTTTTTAGACCGCTAATTTTCAAGTTTTTCAAGTATTCATATATCTGCTAGAATTGCACTATTTTGTAATCTTTAAATTCTATAATTAGAAATGATAGTAAATTTTCAGGCTTGTAAACACCCGATCTCGATTGGAAATGTTATGAATATGTCGAAATGTCCCATGCAGACTACCTAGGTATTTTAAACTATTTGCCCCACCAGTACCCCTTCTCCATATACCTAGCCTCCATCAAACCCTTATTGCTCAAGTGGGACCAAGGGCATCAAGAGGCTGAACATGACGAGGCAGACCCGGAGCGGCTTAACTATGAAGCATTCAAGAGGAAAAGGCTCTGATGTTACCACAATGGGAAGCCATACCCAACCAAGAGTCCTACAGCAAGGTAATAAAAGCATCGAAGGCACAACATGGGTGACCCAGGACACCAAAGGTCCGGTGGCATTCCCATTGGCATCAACTCCATTCCAAGTGGTGCTAAACCTCAGACCCCCATTTCCAAGCCAAAACAAGATCAAGATGCTTGGCAGTAGAGCTAATGCCACTAGCACCATTTCCAATAGCACCAGGTGTTGGAAGGTATTTTGCATCAACATGGAGCCCCCGCCCAATACAGACCTAGCAACTAAGTGGAAATTTCGACAGTCTTAGAAAAGGCCTATAACTCTCCAAGATCTTCATGAAGTCTTTTAAAATTCTCCTGCCAAGTGTCGTCGTATTCCAACATATTTAAGGTAGTGCAGGCTGAGAAACAAGTCCTGCAGAGTTGGCCTCTAGCACCCTGAAACGGACCCCTATAACTAGAGCTAAATTTTCAGCATCTCAAATTGCTATGGGACCACCGCCATTAGATCTGGAACGGTTGAAAACCCCTAGGGGTCAAGTTTCAGCCCAAACGGATATTTCAGGAAGGAGTTATAGGAAAAAGAGTGAAACAGGGGGAGCCGCACACTATTCCCGTGCGGCCACCCTGCAACACTACACCATTGAAGGGACTGTCACGACTAGTGATTTTTGATGCTCATATCTTAGTCGTCTCATGTCAGATCGTACTCAAATTTGGCAAGTATGTTTCTCGAGTCAAGAAGAGCGATTCGATATATGACATGCCTCGTGACGATACTCGAGTGCGAAGTAAAGCTAGAGAGAAGTTGCTTATTAAAGTGCAGGAAATTCAGCAGCGTCGTGCCTCGCTTGAGAGGCCAAATCACGCCACTCGTGAGTCCGATCAATGCGAGGCCAGTTCCATTTCGGGCATAAGGTCTCGGGCCATCTCGGACCCGAACCCCATACATGATGAACGGTTGAACGAAGCTAACGAACATACTACAAACTCCGTCAGAATCCTTGATTCCGGCCAAAATTCTAAACTTGCAAAATCTTCGTTCGGACATGAAATCGAGCTACGTTTGGTGCCCCGTGATCGTAGCGGTATGTTCAGTTTGATTCAATGAAGAAACTATAGAAAAACTCAAAGAACGAGTACACTATCGATCCAAAATTTCAAGATCTATACAAATTTAAGGTCACATGACTATGCATTAAATACACGATCCATGACTCGAAGTTGGTATCACATTGATCGCCATGCCGAGCCCTACAAGAAAACATTCATGTTATGATCAACCAGGCATCAAAACGACCCCGGATCAGCCAGGCAAGAATGCCCAAGTCCTAGGGCAACACATGGACTGTTCTGGAACTCCACAATTTGTTAGGAAGGGCAAATATATCATTTTGCACCTTATTTTCTAATTTCTTTTAATTCAATTTAATCTTAATTTTCAGCAATTAGGGTTACTTTTGATCATCCACCCATGTTTGGGGTACACTTTTATATCATCATTGTACACAGAAAGAGATATAAAAGAGAGGACAACTACACACACACAAGAGAGAGTTTTCACTTAATACAAGTTTCTCTTTCTTACCATTGTGGTGTTACACTTGAGAGAGAAAGTGAGGTGAGAGAAACACCTGACCGGTACCCCTAGGATTGAGGTAAACCTTCTCTCTCTTCTTTTTCTTTTCTTCTTCTCTCTCTCCTCTCCCCTCTCTTCTCCCTCTTCTTCGCCTGAGTTCCTCGAAGAGGCTGTACATGGTGATGGCAGTGCCGTGCATGCCTCTCCCTTGGTCTCCCAGGTCGCTCAAGGCGATGACAGCGTCATGCACGAGCCCCTTTCCCCTTCTACGCGTCTGTTTCTTCCACCAAGTGAGGTATGTAGTCGGCACTGCCCATCGCCGCCCACAGATGTAGCTTTGACGTCTCGATGAGGAACCTAGACGGTAAGGTTTGTTGTCGCCTGCAGGGGTCTCTCCCTGTCGTGTGTCTAGTGTAGACGGTGACACCTATCACTAACTGTTAGGGGCTTTGGAAACAGCTATCACCATGTGCAAGCTTCCTCTGCGTACCTGATAATTGTCACCGTTCTCCTTGCATCCCATGTCTATCGCCATGCAACCTAGGAGAAACCATCGCTGTGTGCTTCATCTGGAGCTAGTGTCGTCCACAAGGGACGTGCCGCCTCCTTGCATTACCCACCGCGGTGCTTATCAACATCCGGATTACCCCTTTTCTTCGCCGTCTCATTCTTTCCTCTTCACCTCTTTCTTGTCTCTCTTGACTGAGGGTACCTAGCCTATCACCAACACGCCGACCTCGGTTTCGAGTATTATTGTCGCCGTACTGGTCCTAAGAACCATGCCCATCTTGCTACCACTCTGAGTCAGTGATTTCTGGTTGTCCTGTTAGTCTCACCCCTACGTCAAGCTCTCTTCTCTTTCTATCTTTCACCTAACCGTGCACTTCATCGCCTTCTCATTTGAACGTGCATTTCCCTAAGACAAAGGTGTGTCCCTTCGACCCACTTGTCTTACAAATTAACCATAGAAGTAAATTGCAGAAAAACAAGAGGACAAATTAACCATAGAAGTATGGTGCAGAAAAATAAGAGGAAAAATTAACCATAAAAGTATTGTGCAGAAAAACAGGAGGATTATAGGTCAAGGGAGGCAATTCCGAACAAGCACAAACAGCGGGGGGGCTTTCTTCATGATCTAAGAGGGCGCCCATGCGAGCAAGCCCGAGTAAGTTCTGTACCCACCTAAAATTCCTCTCTCATCGGTTGTTATACCTGCCCTTGCCCTTGAGCAAGGTTCTGAGAGAGCGATCTCAAATCCCGGGTTTATAAGAAACCTGAGACGCGTGCCGCCAGATAACCTAGATCCGGAAGGCGAGATCGAGTCTCCTAACCAGCTTGGCGATTCCACTGAGGACTTACTACCCCTTAGTCAGTTCGCTCTTATTTGACCAATTTCCTGCTTTACTTTCTACATCTATTTCCATGGCACCTGGGTTGATCAACCTGTTCATCCGAGTAGGGGACTTCCTTATCCCTGCTCTCGTGGTTGTCCCAAGCAAGTGAGCTGCTCAAGCCTCCTTCCCTACTCTCCTTCTGAGTCAGGACTCACGGTCTAGCTCCCAGGTTCTCATCTAGATCGGTGCGAGAGGGGACTTAAAGGTCCCTGCCTTCCCGCTTTCTTGCCCCGATGGACTCTCCACCAAGGCCCCTTGCATGGGTAGCACTTATGTTGCCGCACACCCTGCTACTGGCAAATCTCCTGCCAATCAGACTGCTATGGTACGCCGGAAGGCTGCCCCGTCTATCCCCGCGAAAGTTAAGCAAACTATCGTTGCTCTCGAGGTTTGCCACAAGGCAACCCCCTATGCTCCTTCACAACTCCGAGCCTCCACACTTGGAGGTTCGATACACAAAGGAGGAGGTCCTGAGGTCTCCACCCCTCGCATACACCCTAAGGCTCGTGGTCTATCCACTCGAGCCACACCTCGGAGAAACCTTCACGTTGCCTTGAGCTTGCATCCAAGGCTAGGCCTTCTCGGGCCAAACCCTACATGTGTCATGCATTCACTTTCCACAGCTCGGGGCAGCGCTAGCTCTATACCACCTCAAGCACAGGAGGGTCGACCGCTCCATCTTCCCTCCCGGCACACACAGCTTCACCTTGTGAAGAACAAGCTCCCACCTCGTCCCTCACAAACACAAGCTTGTGGGTCTCCGCCTCCTCAGGATGAACCCATTGATTGAGCTCGAGCTGACCCCCAAGTCACCCGAACTGCTAACCGTAAAGGTGCACACGTTCCATCTTTGCAGGTCTCTGTCAGAGCCAGACTCAGGTGGAGTCACGAGACGACCCCTCCTTCCTTTGCCAGTCTCCTGACCCCAGGCACACACCTCGAGCCCTGGTACTCAAAGGTCTTCCCTTAGAGTACCATCTTGAGCCAGCCCTGGGTCAGTTGAATGCCCTGACCTCACAAAGAAATTTGAGGCAACGACTTGATGATAGACAGAGGTCTCCAGCCTCCAAAGCAGGAACCCAAACTTCCCTTCATCCTTGGGTCCCACTCCTTGCTCAAGCTCATAGACATGGCCCTCGCCTGTTCGAAGAAAACAGGGCAGTCCAGGTCTCAGGCCTGGTTTTGGAATGAGGTCCACAGCCGCCTCAGAATCAAGCAGAAAATAGGCCTGCAGATCCTGACCACAAAAGCCTCCAAGGCAGTCGAGGTCACCACCTCTGACGACCTCCTACCTTGTAATCCATTTTTCCCTCTTCAAACTCCGGAACCTGAGCAAGTCCAGAAGTACTGTTCGGTGATCACCACCCAGAAGCTACGGTCCAAGACTATCAAGAACCGGTCCTCACAAGACCGGCATATAAAGCTCGGGTCCAGTCAGGGCAAGTTGAGCCTCTCTAGATTGACTTGCCATGCACTACTCGACAACCTTCACAGCCGCTACATCACCTGACTCTAACCCCTTAGAGGAAATGGTCAGTGTCATGGTGATCAACGACCCGAACGATGTTCAGGAGGAACGGATGAACAAGTTCAAGGAAATGATGCAAGCTATCATCAGAAAGATGGAGCGCCTAGAGGCCGCCAGGTCCCCTTCTTTTTCCAACTCCCCGACTGGTGAGGACCCAGCCCCCGACATACTCCCCCGCTGCTTTCTTAAGACAACTCTCCTTCTCGCGGGGTCTCCCAAACTGACATGGATGTTATGGTGGCCCATAGCCTCAAGAACAAGGTCTCAGGCATGCAGGAGACGCCACTCTACCAAAAGCCATATCCTTCGTACATCGACCAGGTGCCCCTTCCCCCGAACTACTAAAAAGGGAAACTCCCCCTGTTCAATGGTACTACGTCTCCTCATCAACATATTGCCCACTTCCAAACAGCCTGCCGAGAGACAGCAACTGACGGACAACTTCTCCTCTGCCAGTTCGTCGAGACTTTCGAAGGACCAGCTTTTCAGTGGTATGCTCTGTTGCCTCTGAACTCGGTGCGCACTTGGCAAGAAATGGAGCAGTTGTTCTACCAACTTTTCTATGAAGTTCAAAGGAATGTGGAGACCATCGAGCTCCTCACTATGATGCAAGACCCCGATGAGCCGGTTGACAAGTTCATCCCCCGATGGAGAGAGATTGCAACCTTCCATGCCACCCCTATGACCAAAAAAGAAGCAGTCTAGACCTGCACACGGAACATACTTCTCGAGATCGCCCTACACGTCGAGGCGACCAGTCCACCCTCCATGTCCTAGCTCATCTCTAAGGGAGTTCATATTGAGGGATTGTTTAAGCACGATAGCTCTCGTCAGTAACCCTCTGCCTCAAAGTCTCGCTCCAGCAGCCGGGGCAATCAAAAGGCAGTGATCAGCGTGGCAGTTATCATGACTGAAGCCAAAAGCACGACTCCTCAGACTCTCGACCTCTCCAAGGCACAAATGCCTCAGGTCGGAGGTAAGCAGCAGTTCTATAATGTGGTGCCTCCTCTTAAAAATAGTAAACAGCATGACTATTGGACCCAGCACCAGAATAAGATTTACCCCTTTGACACGGAGTGGACCCCTGCACTGCTCCAACTGCTGTTAGCACAAAACATTATCAAGTTGCCAGAGGTCACCACTGTAGAGTCCCCGGGGTAGAAGGCGAATGAGTGGTACTGCGCCTATCATAGGAGAGTAGCCCACCCCACTCACGACTGTTACAAGCTCAACGACACTATCGAAGCCCTTATCAATAAGGGTCAGATAAAGCTCGAAGAGTTGAAAAAGGCATTCGGAGTAGCTGAGGCATCTCATATAGTCAAGATTTAGGAAGATGACGAGGCACCCGCTATCCTTCGTGCATTTTTCTCCATAATGCTCGAAGAAGGAATCGCCACCCCAAAGCTGACAAGGCAGCCTAAGGTTCTGCCTCCAGGGACTGAGAACCTCTAGTACGCATACCACCAGATATGAGGCCATGACGTCAGCGAGTTCACTGGCTTCCAAAAGCTCTTGGCCGAGAAGATCCAGCAGTCCCACAAAGTTCAAGGCGACCTGACAAGATGCCCTCAGGTCCCTCTCCTGCCTGCACAAGACAACCTACCGACGCAAGCCCAGGGAAACACAGGGCAAGATCCTCTCCAGGCCCACTTCGAAGCAATGCTCCACCAGGGTCTCGTCATCCCCAAGTCTGCCAGATAGCCTAAGCATCTTGCTCGAGGAACAAAAAAGCTCTGGTACCCATACCATCATGTGTGGAGCCACGAACTAAAAGACTGCTATGGGTTCGAGGCCACAGTCGAAGAGAAAGTCCAACAAGGCCTCATCGCTCGTGCGGTTCTCCCAGAACACGTCTGGGCCCTCGCTCTCGTCCAAGAGGAAACCATGCCACAAGCCCCTCACAAGCAAGTACTGGATCCCTTAGAGCCCTCGACCTCTCAGCCTGGGAAGTCTACCATGGGCGAAGTAAGCTCAAATCCCTGAAACGTGAGGCAGTATACCAAGCTAGGGCTACTCATCAACCTAATAGGGTGGTCTTAACACCGCCTTAGGGATCCCGAAGGAGACGGCGAACACTTAGGTCAGCCCGCCGAAGGAATCATCCTCCGCTGCCAACCTTACATGACGTCATCCCACGCGCAGGCTGCCTCATCTTAGTGTCCAATCAGGTAGACGACCCTGACTCATCGATATCTCAGGAGACAGCCAAAATGGGTGACAATGTTAAAAGCACCCCACAATGGTCAAAGCTGGGATAAGACCTTAAATACCCCCTGCAAACGTTCAATGTTGGTGACGATGTAAAAAGCTGTCGAGAATGTTCTAACTCTTCTTCTCCTCCCCCATCCTCTATTTTCTCGAAGGGTGCAGCTCGACGGTGCCCAGACTTCGACTCTCTGAACAGAGAGCTTGGGGACACCAACTTCACCATGCGGCAACAAGAGCACCTTCAAGAGATGCTGGCTCAGGCGACTGGATTCTCAACAGTCGTCAACGCCCTGAGTCATCCTCAACCTCCTCTTACAAAGAGGCCCCCCACATGGTGCAAATTTTGGAAGTACCAGCCAGCATGGGGCAAATGGGTTTGAGATCGGGGAAGAAGCTACAACCCACACCTCAAAAGTTCAAGGTCCTCAAATTTCTCGATCCTTCACTTTCCCCTAAGCCTAAACCGCAAACCTCTACATCCCTAGTATAAATTCCTATTATTGCTCTGTCAACCCAGACAGCACCGGCTGAACCATAAAGTCAGCCAGTGTCACAAACCAAAACTCTCCCAAAGCCTGTTCCTAAGCTTACCTTACCACCTTCACCAGTGACTAGATCATGAACATAGAAGACGATGCCCTCCTGCTGTCTAGAGACTACCTTATGGCTTTGGTCTAAGCTCTTTTTGACCCGGAGGTGTACGAGATTGAGGTGGAACCTATTGAGGTTGACCCGGCCATTCTAAATGGGTGCCTGGTGATCTCCTTTTTCGAAGATTACCTTCAGTTGGGAGGAAAATTCCATAACCGCCCCCTCTTCGTGAATGGTGAATTGCACGCCTACCCCCTCAACCGGATCATGTCGGCAGTTAACCTGATCCCAAGAAGGATTCTCACCCTACTGGGATTAGGGTCTGATGACCTCACTCCTACCCACATCACTGTGCAAGGGTTCAACCAGTTAGGAGAAAAGTCAGTCGACACAATGCGCCTCAGTCTCAAGATCAGTGACCTCAATGATTATGCTCAGTTCCATGTAATCGACACCGACACCTCTTACAATATCTTGCTTGATCATCCTTGGCTTAACGATCAGGGGGAGGTTCCTTCTACGCTCAACCAATGTTTCAAGTACAGCCGAGATGGAAGGCAACACATGGTCTATGCTGATAAAAGACTATTCCCTGTAGTTGAGACTCACTATGCCGACCTCCCAGCACCGAAAAGATCAAAAGATGATGATTGAAAGTTTGTGAGAGAGACAAGTCCTTCGTCTCATGGCGATGTTGAGGATCTGGGGCAAATGTTCACGGACATGTTCAAAGAAGAGGAAAGACAAGGCAGGATCCTCCCTTTGACCCCCATCCACCCAAGTATTCCTTGCCACCTCTCTGAGGTCATGGTATCCTCTCCTCAAGGCGAAGCTTCTTCCTCTACTTCTAATCCGCCAGAACAATACAATGAGTCAAAAGTAGCTCGAGGAAGCCCCAGAGGTGGACCTTCCAACACCAAGAGTCACCTACACATCAGACCAGTAAAAGGTTTTGCATGTCCCCATCTTTCTTCTAGAGGCAGAACTGACGTAGCAACCACCACGGAAAGTGCTCCAAGTTTCATCCTCTCTGAACAAGGAGATCACTAGCAGCCAAAAGAAGGTCTTACACTTCTATGGGGTTGTTGAGGAAGTATAGGCCGACAAGTGCCTGCCCTTCGGCTCTCAGAAACAAGACCCCATGGCGGAGCTGAGGAGTGAGGTGCGTAGCCTCCAGAATCAGCTGAAGGCTATGTGCGTCGCTTCAAAGCACTTAAAGGAGTATGTTCCTGAGACTATGACTTATGATGAACGCAAAGGCAATGTACCTCGAGTAGAAGCCAAAGCTCCCCCAGACTGGAGCATTTACAGTGAGCAAGCTCATCAAATCATGAGAACCATGAATTATGAGCCCCTCTCTAATCAAACACTAGGGGTTGAGGTAGCAACCGCTCCCCCATTCGAGGTCCTTAAAGCCACAGCAGGCTTCCACAAGATGAAGCAAGGAGTGGGCTATTCTTTCTCATCTCAAACCATGAAAGGGCGAAATGAATGAAAAAAAAAAGGAAGAACAAAAGACATGCCATTCACAGGGCAGAGAAAAGAGTCATTTTATCCATCAAATGAAATATATTACAAGGGCCTTTTCTTTATAAAAAAAAGAAAAATGTGAAGAAGGCACTGTCAAAAGCGGTTGATGACCTCATTAACCCTCACTCTACATTCCTTGGTTGCAGCCTTCACTTGCTCAATCTCAGCCCTTAAAGCGACCACCATATTGACCTCATGGTCCACTAGAGCCAGTTACTTCCTCAAGGAGTTCTCAAGGTTCAATAACTTCTAACCTAACTCCTCGTCCATAGATTCCTACGCTGCTGTCTCCTCTTCTAATTCCTCACATTTAGCAATTTTCGCCTTCAGGGCCTATACCTTGCCATGGCGCGTCGCGGCTTTCTTGGTGAAGGCGGACCTCTGGGAGGTTGTGGCCTCTATTTCCCTCACCTGGACATCAACCAACTCTTGTTCCTGCCTGAGGGAATTCTCCAGCCACTCCTGCTTCGAATCCTCCATTCATTTGGCAGCCTTCTCTGCCTGTAGAGCCTCTAATCTCCGACCCTCCAGTTCGTTGGCAAGGCTGTCAGAGTAAAAGAGCACCTCAGGCACACCTCTTACATCAATGTCCCTCAACTCCAAAAGCGTTGTGCTGATCTCTTCAAGGGGCAGCTCTTTCAGCTTCTGAAAACCCACTAGCAACATCTCGAAGAATACGCCCTGTAATCCACCGAAACTGGGCCTAGGAAGTATGGCAGGAGCAACCACAGCAGGAGGACTCCTGGTTGCAACCAAAGCCTCAGGTTCCCCGGATTCAGGAGCAACTGCATGCTGCTCTGGCGCCTCGGCAACAGCTTCATCGAGTTTATTTCCCCTCAAACTCATAAGCAGCCCCAGCCTCGACCTGCCTGGGTTCTTCACTACCAGTCTCGTTGACTTGACCCTCTCTTATGGGGACCTCTACTTGCTCTTCATCCACCTGAATTGTCGCCTCAGCATTATCAAGTTCAGGAATTGCCTCTTCTCTTTGGCCTTCGCCAGCTAATTCATCTCTAGCCATGATTTCTTCCATTTGGCTTGCTCCTTCAATAGCCAGAACATCGGCCACGAAGGGTTCAACTCCCTTATCTTCACGATCTATGTCCACGGGGGCAGCAACCTCTTGGTGCTCAGGCTCGTCCTCAACTTCAAGCTCTTCTTCTTGAGTCATAGCCCCTGCCTCGGTCGAGGCACTAAGCTTCTGAGGCATGGAGGCCATATCAACATCAGAGCCCCTATCTGGAGCAATTGCTTCAGGGCATTCATCCTTGTCAGTTTCCATTCAAGCCGGCTCTGACTCTAGAACTATCCCGGAACTCAAGGGCGCCTCCCCTAGATCCGGAGTCTTTTTACGATCATAAGCAATAACAATGGGCTCAGAGTGGCCGGAGTCATCTACCTCAGTTTCTGAAGAAAAAGAAAACAATTCAGGAGAAGCAGAAGGTGGTCCAGAGAGCACAGAAGGTGATACTAGAGTAGTTCCTAAAAGATCAAAAGAAGAAGAGCTACCTCCTGATTCAGACATCATAGGAGGCTTGACACTCTTACGCCTCTTAGTACGGCCACTAATTGAAGGCGGGGCATGAGTATCGGCAACGGTCAAGCGCTTTCTTTTCTTCCTCCCTGCTTAAGTACGAGCTGCAGCTTCAGATCCACCTCATTAAGAAGGCCCTCCAGCTAATTTACTGTGGGGACCACTCCCAATGAGGGCATTCAAGTCTTGTGGGGGACGCTTCTCATAACCAGGGACTCGTCGCCCCTCATCCCACTCAAAGATGGAACTAAGATTGTCTAAGACACTCCCAATCCTCGTTTTCATTGTAAGGAATTCTGGTGAGGCCTCATCAGCTGTTATCTCGTGGAAGCTCTAAAGCCCACCAGTTAAAGGGATAATCTAAGACAAATACCGCATCAAGAGCAGGAGCATCCGCCAGTCTCCTTTGCTTGGTATCCTGGCACCAGTTACCGTTCACCCCTTTCCAAGGGTGATCTTTATTCTAATATCCCTTACTGGTGATTCTCCACTAGCTCACATACGCCTAGGTCGTCCAAACCCTCCTGCCGAAGTGAGGTATTACATATTTGCTGGTTTCCGTCATCTTTAAACACATGGACCAAGAGATCTGTATATGCTCTGGCAGCCAGCACTCACGAGAAGTTCCAAACTCTTCTGTCTTCCCCTTGTTCACCTTACTTCGGTGCTTTTCAAAAAACACTGAGAAGGGACAGCCTTGATCAAGCCCGTGCTGACGGGCGAAGCGGTTACGGAAATACCCCTCTAACTTGGCACTGTGTGGAGTTTGATAAGGTAAGAATCCCCCTCTGATGCTCATGATGAACATGAGCTCCTTAATCATTGTTGGAGCACTGTCTAGCTCCTTTCCCAACTCATCAATGAAAGCACGGTCGGTGAAGCTCCCAACCGGAAAGGGGACCTGCCTCATATTCAAAGAATCATTCCTAAATAGACCCCGAGCCTCCCTTGGGGTATGGAAGATGGCCCTCTGGTTGGCAATCCCAATCAAGAAGGGCCGCAGTTTATCTCCCGAGCATTGATGCTTGATGTAGGTGTCAGGGAAATAGGCCCCTAGCCATGTGTACACATAATGCATAGGGAATGGAGTTTTAAAATCCTCGGGAAATGCCTTTCCTCCAACAATGTCATTCCCTCCCTCTTTTCCCATGTAGGCGTTTCCACGAGAGATGGCCCCCAAGCCATGATATATGTTGCACAAAACCGGCTGAGCAAGGGCATACTCACACCCTTTGGCCATGTCACAGGCCACATATAGTACGCCTAGACGAATGTCGTCCCCCTAGCCAGGAAGCATGAATTTGCACACAAATAAGGCCAAGTACGCGACCAAGAATATACGGTCATCACCAGTCTCAAGTTGATATACGGGGAGGCATCTCCTTCACAATTGCCTTCCATTTGCCTTTTGGAGTATCCTGACCACCTTCAGGATAATCCCCACAAAAGAATTTTACCCACTCCGTAAAAGTGACCTTGCAATCGACTGGTAGACCTCAAAGATCTTTTGAAAGCTGGCAGACGGCTCTTCATCCCCCAATTTAACACCACCGAAGATGATCGAGTTCGGGGACACAAACTAGTCATACATAGCCCCAATCATTGAGAGGCCTTCAATAAAATGAAAATCTAGTAAAGAGATTCATGCTTTCCCATGCCTAAGAAGCCAGGTATTACGAACATGGCTCCATGTCTACAGCAATACCTTTATTGTACTGGAGCAACGGTCATAGTGAAGCACGTTCAAGAGTGCTTCTATATGAAGCCAATACCTTGGCAGTCCAGGAAGTCTATCCCTTCAGGTATTGGTGCTCCCCCTGAATCCGGAGGCCTTTTGTTGACCACATTAGTAGTCCCTTTGCTTGTATCAATCGCTTCCCTAAGGTAGGCAACTTCTCCTCAGAAGCTATGTTCCTATACATGCAATGAAGAAGCGTCATCCCTTCTTCAGTACTGATGTTGCTATCATTGCCCTCCCGTACTTCGAAATAAACAAGGTCAGTAATGAAAGTGACATTGAGGGGCCATTCTGGTTAACCTACTGACTAGGTCAGCCAAATGGGCTCACCTCTTGATAAAACCTCACCAGTAAAGTCACATACGTCAATCTCTCCTTCCCTTGGAAGCCTCTTCACATCAGGAATTTGGTAAGAAGAACCAGCCATTATAAAGGGCTTGGTGGTTTACTCCCAAATGTTGCTTAGACACTGGATCAGCGCTGGCTGAGTTTGCCAACACTTAGCACCGATTATATTTTCCAATGCCCAGTGCCAGTTGAGCTTGTCAATGCCCAGCGCCGGTTGCGTGCCAACAACTAGCACCAGTTGAGTCTGTCAACACTCAGCACCGGTTGAGCTGCCAACACCCAACGCTAGTTGCGTGCCAAAAGATAGCCGGTTGAGTCTTTTAGCACTCAGCACCGGTTGAGATTGCCAATACCCAGCACAAGTTGTGCTTGTCCAAGGCCAGCGCCAGCTGTGATTGAATCTTTCGTACTTGCCCTGAATCTTAGTCGTGACACCTCAAACTTAGTTGCACCGACTAACAACCATCTCCACATCCTTCGACACCACCTCACACACGAGTGAATGTCAACTGTCACCAAGTCTCGCTGCTCCGCTTGACACACAAAAGAGGTATTCGTACACTTTCCCTGCAACTGTTCACCTCCCACGACGATTCACCTCCTGCACCTGTACACCTTCCATGATGGTCTACCTCCCGTGATTGTTCGTCTCCCGCCGGAACTTCTCTTACACGGTAGGAAAACCTACTAAAAAACTTTCCCGTCTGCCTTGTTTTAACCTGGACAAAACCAAAACATCACCGAAAACACTTGCAAACTTCCCCTAAGTCCCCGGGAATCTCTGCAACACCATTAACAATGTCGAAAAGTTACCATAATCCCTTGGAAACCTCTTAAAAATCCCCAAAAAACTCAAAAGACATGCGAAAATGCTCACAGTTGCACTTCCCGCCTCTTTTACCAAAAAACTGCTACAGTCGGAACCTCTTCTGTTTCGCATAAAACTCCCCGGAGAATTCTCCTTTCTCGTTCCTTTCCTTGCAACTTCACCAATTTCTTGGCAAATTATGCTCGTCGAAGGTCTTCCCTGCAAACTGCTTGGAATCCCACTATTTACCGAGAACCTTCCCTGCAAAACTTTCGTTCTGCTTGTCGAAACTTCAATCAAGCACTCTCTCCTAACTGTTAGGAAAACTTTTTCTTAAGGTTGTTTACCCTTGGTGAAAAAGTGAGGGAAAACGAGATTTTGCCGCCTCCTTATATAGACCACACTACCCTCAAATGCCCCTCACGAACTGGGAATTCCAGTCGCGTCCAAGGGAAGCCAAGCGACGATAAGCTGGGTCGGGCTTTGACTCGAGGCCCGAGGTAACTCTCATCGATCAATGCCCAACTCCAGGGGAATTTCAAAGAACCCTAGCACCGATTGACTTAGCGTCGGGTGAATTTCAAACAACCCTAGTGCCGGTTGATTTTGCGCCAGGTGTGTTTCCAAACGACCCTAGCGCCAGTTAACTTAGCGTCAGTTGTGTTCAAACAATATCAAGGGTCATTCACAGTGTCAGGTGAGTTTTGAACAACCCAGTGCCGGTTGTGTTTTTGAGAACTCAGCGTCGGTTGAATACTAACAAGAAACCACTGACGCTACACCTTGTGCCGGCCGTATTTCAAGCAGCCTAATGTCACCTACTCTAGGTTGAGGCCTTGTATGTCCTACCGCTATCCTTAGTGGGATTGCACCCAAGCCATGACCTATCATCCCCAGTGATGTTGCACCCGGGCTGTTGCACCCAAACTGTGACCTATCATCCTTAATGGAGTCAGGAGCTATCCTTCATCCCCAAATGAGTCACACCCATATTGCAGCCCATTATCCCTAGTGAAGTTAAGGTCATTCTTACCTCTTCAATTCTTGGTGGGTTGTTTCACACCAAGATATCTTAACCCTAGGGAGTAAGCTTGCCCCTCTAAGCCCTAGTGAAGTCCGCTTCTGTTGGCCATCCTTCATCAGGTCACCATTTCCATCTGAGCGCTCAGTTTGTGAATGGTTTTAACCATTATATCCCCAGAAAGTCGGATTGCCATCCATAGACCTATTCCCCATGGAGCTCCACCTACAGGGCGACCTAATCTCGGTCCGTGCTGCATGCTAAACTGCACAGCCATGGTCTGTGTTGCCTGACCCTAAACTGCACAGCCACGGTCTGTGCTGCATGACCCTAAACTGCACAGCCACGGTCCGTGCTGCATGACCCTAATTGCACAGCCTCGCTCCGTGCTGTACGACCCTAAACTGGCCGACTTTGGTCCAAATTATATAACCTTAAATTGTAGCTACGGTCCATGCTGCATGACCCTAAACTGCATAGTCTCGGTCCGTTGCATGACCCTAAACTGCCTGGCTTTGGTCCAAACTATATGACCTTAAACTATAGCGACAGTCCGTGCTGCATGACCCTAAACTGCACAGCCTCGATTCGTGCTACACGACCACCCTAAACTGCCTAGCTTAAGTCCAAACTATATGACCTTAAACTGTACTAGAGGTCTAGTCGCATGACTTTAAACTGCACGGTTCTAGTTGTATGAGTTTCAACTGCGTAACCGTTGTCCGTGCTGCATGACCCTAAACTGCACAGCCTTGGTCTAGTTGTCACGACCCCAAAACTGCATGGTCCAAACTATACGACCCTAAACTGTAGTAGAGGTCTTGTTGCACGACCTTAAACTGCACAATCCTAGTTGTATGACTTTAAACTGCATAACCACAGTCCAGCTGTATGACCTTAAACCATAGTCTACGTCCTAGTTGCATGACGATAAAAGACTCAACACCATGGTCTGAACTATATGACTTTAAACTGTAGCGGAGGTCTAGTTTCACAACCTTAAACTGCAACGGTCCTAGTTGTATGACTTTAAACTGCGTATTCACGGTCCAGCCATATGACCTTAAACCACAGTGCACATTCTAGCTGCATGACGAGAAATTGCTTTGCACAAGTCCCGAAGGTATGACCTTCTAAAAAAAACTTGCCCCCACATATGAGCACCTGCCTTTTACGTGCACTTTCATGCACGCCTTCCCTTACCTACCTGTTAGTGTGTGCGGCCCACCTTTACTACCTCTCCAGTGTGTCCATTCACTTCATCACCATACCTCATTCCCCAGTGAGTTTCACCCACACTCACAAAATGACGAACCATCGTACCATCCGTACTCATTGCAAGTTAGTGGGTCACCATGGTCCATTCACATTTCATACATCATAGGTAGCCTAATGCCATTTCCCCAAGTGAGTCAAACCACAACCATACTCACTCCATGGCCTCCACAGACTGCCATTCATCATCACCACGATCCATGGATGATTTTAAACCATAGTGCACATCCTGATCGCATGACGTTAAACTGTTTTACATAGGTCCCGGAGGCATGACCTTCAGCACGCCTTCACAAGAAAATGATGAAATAATGGCATCGTGTATACCAAGACAAGAGAACCCCATGAATAAAAATGACGGACGGGCATGGTCACGAAACCATGAATAAAAGAGTTCTGTGAGAAATAATGGGCATGGTGTATATCTAGGCAAGGGAACATCGTGAGCAAAAATGACGGACGGGCATGGTCATGAAACCATGAGTAAAAGAGTTCTGTGAATTAAAAACAAGGCATGGTGAAAACATGAAAGGGCATCATGAGTTAAAATGGAGGAAAACGGTGGACATAGCAGAAAGATTATCGGTAAAAGAGCCCCAATATGAACGAAGTTGGTGAAAACTGTCTGTATGGCGCCGCTTCCCAAGTTTAAGCGAAAATCTGCAAAGGACGCTTGGACTAATAAACAGGTTGCTATAGCGTTCGCCTCAACAGGCAGCTTCAGCCCTCACTCAAACAGATAAAAATCCCTAGTGTCATAAATACCAGTACTCCAAAAATATGAGCTTCAAGGAAAAGATTTTGACAATCTGATTCTAGTTACAAAAGGACTCGAAAGACAAAAGACTTGCCAATACGGCAAGGTAAGTCCCATGAGAAAGAACATTATTCTCACGGGGTCACAAATACACTCTAGAAATAAACATTAAAAAGGCAAGAAACTTACAAAGCCAGGGGGGAACCTGCCTGAGTCAGCTCGTCTAGCCGACACGACCAGACCTTCGGGCTTGGCTAATAGAAACTGCCCCCGACTGGACTTGGTAGACTAGACTTGTAGTGGTACTCTGACCGTCAAAAGAAAACTTGGTGTAGCAGCAAACCGCGTCGACTAAAAGCAAACAAATGAACCCAGAACAAATGTGCACAATGCCATTCAACATGGCACTTAATTGCTAGACGGGTCTGATTCTTACTAATGAGGTCCTTCCAAAATCATTAGCTTCAAAATCACCAACAGTCTGCACAAGGGTGAGGACTTCGACAAGATCCCTCAAAAAAGTCTCTTCCCCTCTCTGAAGTCTCCACGGATAGACTCGTGAACAATGCATCCATACGTCAGAGCAGCCTAGTTACACCATTACGTGAATCTCCTTGACGTTCACGTGGTCCTGTGGCTAAGAAGGAAAAAAGTAAAAGCCGAAGGAAATTTTTCAAATAATTGTCCTTCTCGCTTCTCTTGAAGCACAACATTCGGTTGGGCAAGCTGTTTGAATGTATTTTTCAACACCTTGGTCCCTGTTAGGAAGCAGCTTAATAAAGCCTACAAAATAGTGGAAATTCCTGACAGTCTCATAATGGCTCTAGAATTGCTCAAGATCTTCATCAGCAATTCAAAGACCATCTTTCAAGTTTCATCGCGATCAGACATTTCTAAGGAAGTGAACACAAAGAAACAATTTCAGCGAAATCAGTATCTAGTACCCTAAAATAGACCCTGTAACAAGAGCTATACTTTTGGCATGTCAAACAGCTATGGGACCATAGCCATTAGATCCGGCATGGTTGAAAATCCCGATGGGTCAAGTTTCGGCTTAATCGGGCACTCCAACACAAAGTTATGGGTAAAATACCAAAAATGGGTAGGCCTCACACTATTCTCGTGTGGCGACCTTTCACTAAAACACCATTAAAGGTGGTTGTTTTTACAGTCATGGGCAGTTACTTTCGAGGCCAATATCTCACTCTTTCTAAGGTAGATTTCTCCCAAATTTGGTGAGCGTGTTCGTCTCATCAAGACGAACAATTCAATATGCAGTACGCCCCATGACGACGCTCGAGCAGAGAGAAAAACTAAAATGAAAGTCACTGATCCGTGAAGGAAGTTGCAAAAAATTCAACAACAGCATGCCTCATTCGAGCAGCCAGATCACGACGCTCGAATACTCAATCGACACGAAACCAATTGCATTATGTGCATGAGGTCCAAGGCTATCTTTGGTCCAAATGTCACGTACGATGAATGGTTGGATTTCACACACAAAGGCATTAAAGCTATTGTAATTCCGGCCACTGGATTTCAAGATTCCGATAAAAAAATCAAGACGACAAAATCTTTATTCGGACACGAAATCAAGATACATTTGTTGCAACACGATCATGACGACATGCTCAGTGTGTTTCAATAAGAAGTCATGAAGAAACATCAAGGAACGAGCACACAATCGATCCGAAGTTTTCAAGATTGATCCAAAATTAAAGTCTCATAATCGTGGCTCAAAAGCACGATTCATGGCTCGAAGTTGTTATCAAAATGATCACAATGTCGGGCCCTACAAGAAAACAGTAATATTTCGATCAAACGGCATCAGAACGATCTCGAGTCAGCCACAGAAGATCACGCAAGTTCTCGGGCTGCAATAGGGATAGTTCTGAAATACGTTTTTGGGCATACATCCAGGTTTTAGCCCAATTCTATATAAATAGGCAATGCCTCATTGTACAAAAAATGGATTCATTCTTCTTGAATCAATCCATAAAATTCTGATTTTTGCTTGAGTTGGTGGGTACGCCTTGGAGAGAGAGAGAGAGGAGAGAGAATAAAAAGGTCGGTACCCTTCGGGCAGGTAACTTTCTCTCTCCTTCCCTTTTTCTCTCTCCGCCCCTCTTCTCCTCCCCTCTTTCTCATCTCTATCTCTTTCTCTCTCCTCCTTTCTTCTCATCTCTATCTCTTTCTCGCTCCTTCCCTCTTTCTCTGTCCTCCTTTCTTCTCATCTCTATCTCTTTCTCCCTCCTCTCCTCTTTCTCTCCTTCCCTCTTTCTCTCTCCTCCTCTCTTCTTGTCTCTCTCTTTTTCTCATCTCTATCTCTTTCTCTCTCTTCCCTTCTTCTCATCTCTATCCCTTTCTCTCTCTTTTTCTCATCTCTATCTCTTTCTCTCTCTTTCTTTCTTCTCATCTCTTTCCCATTCTCTCTCTTTTTCTCATCTCTATCTCTTTCTCTCTCTTCCCTTATGCTCGTCTCATCCCTTTCTCTCTTCTTCTCATCTCTATCTCTTTCTCTCTCTTCCCTTTTTCTCATCTCTATCCCTTTCTCTCACTTCTTCTCATCTCTATCTCCATCTGTCTTCTTCTAATACAAACAGTGAAGCTTAGCGTGGGTTGATTCTCTCTTCCCTCTATCACAACTGGTGAAGCCTAGCGCTGGTTGGTTTTCTCTTTCCTTTGTCACAACCGGTAAAGCCAAGTGCTGGTTGGTTCTCTCTTCCTTCTGTCACAACCGGCGAAGCCTAGCGTCGATTGGTTTTCTTTCTCTTCAGTCACAATCACGAAGCCTAGTGCCGATTGATTTTCTCTGTTTTCCTCTATCAATTGGTGAAGACTAACGCCTGCTGATTTTCTCTTTCCTGTTCTGACAGTTGGCGAAGCCTATTAGTTTTCTCTCCTCTTCTTTTAGTTGGCGAAGCCTAGCACCGACTTGTTTTCTCTCTCCTCTTATGTTAGTTGGTGAAGCCTAGCACCGACTGGTTTGCTCTCTCCTCTTCTATCAATTGGTGAAGCCTAACACCGACTGGTTTTCTCTCTCCTCTTCTGTCAGTTGGTGAAGCCTTATGCTGGCTGATCTTCTCTCTCCTCTTCGATCAATTGATAAGCTTAACACCGACTTGTTTTCTCTCTCTTATTCTATCATCGTCGACAAAGCGTCTCCTCTCTCTTCTGCTCCGTACAACACAATCGGTGTAACCTAGCGTCACTATGTTTTCTCTCTCTTCCTTCTAACACAGTCGACAATGCTTAACATCGACTACATCTTCCTTCCCTCTCTCTCTGTCATCCTCTCGCCATTCGTACTCTTCTCTTCCTTTCTACTCCCTCCTTCCTTCTTTCCCTTCTCCTCTTCTTATTCTTTCCTCATAGCCTTAATTCTGCTACTCCTTTGTTCGACTAAGAGGGATTGAGGTTAGCCTCTCATGGTAGTCCTGTCGTCTGGCCGTAATGTTGTTGTGTCAAGATTACTTGGCCCCCTTTATTGCCATGACAAACTGACTATCGTGCGTAGCTAGTAGGTATTGGTAACGCTGTTTAGTAGTAACCATGTGAGTCAGTCTTAGTTATCGTGCCTGTTTTGCTACCACGTCAGGCCAATTATTCAACAGCTTAGTCACCGCTCTGATCCTCCGACTTAGTTGAATTCTTCTCTCCTCCGTCTTTCTTCTCTTCTTCTTTTGAATGCACATGATTGTGTACGTTCATCAAAGAGGAAATGGGTGAGGTCTGACCCACTTGTATTATAACCTTTGCCATATATGTGTGTGATTACAGAAAACAAGAAGAATACAAGCAACGGGAGGCGATTCCGAATCAGTTTTGTTACTGGAGGGCTTTCTTCGTGATCTAAGAGGGCGCCCACGAGAATCAGTCTGAGTAAGTCCCAAACCCACCTTAAATTCCTCTCTCATAGATTGATAACATCTGCCCCCCTTCTTGAACTAGGTTTCCGAGCAAGCGATCTCAAAAACGTCCCAGGTCTTCCCTCTAAACCGGAGATGCGTGTCGCCCGATCCTCAAAGGGTCCAGAGGGCGAGATCGAGGCACCCAACCAAGTTGATTCTCATCCTTCAGAGACTATGAATGTAATAGGAGTATCCGTCGACAAAAATATCGCCCTAAGATGATCATACCATGGCTGTTGAGAAATCGAATGGATTCGGTCTTATACATATGTGAGGAAGGTAATCAAAAAAAGAAAGAAGAACTCATCTTCTTTCTTTTATCACTTAAGAGCTATATGATATGAAAGTCTCATGCACGGTTTTGAATGACAGAAAGAAGCGAGGAATCCTCTTTTCAACTCTGATTCTCCCACTCAAGATGTTGCGTTTCTTTCTTTACTTCGAATGTAGTTGCTTTTGCTTTAGCAACTCAAATTTTTGATAGTCCTTTCTATTTCTCATCGAATGAATGACATCTTCTTCTTGAAATCGTAGCTATTCTTAGCATGATATTAGAGAATCTCATTGCTATTACTAAAACAAGCATGAAACGCATGCTTACATATTCGTCCATCGGTCAATCGGATATGTAACTATTGGAATAATTGTTGGAAACTCAAACGATGGATATGCAAGCTTGATAACTTATATGTTGTTCTATATCTCCATGAATCATTTTGGTCCACGAACCAGAACTTATAGCATTCGGGATTATGCAACATTATAGATGAAAGATCTTTTTTTGGCTCTCTCTTCAGCCATATGTCTCTTATTCCTAGGAGGTATTCCTCTATTAACAGGTTTTTTTGAAAAACTCTATCTATTATGGTGTGAATGGAAAGCGGACTTATATTTCTTAGTTTTGATAGGACTCCTTACGAGCGTTGTTTCTATCTACTATTATCTAAAAATGATCAAGTTATGAATGAATGATGAAATAAAGAAATAAACCCTCACTTGTGAAATTATAGATGATATCCTTTAAGATCAAACAATTCCATGAAATTGAGTATGATTGTATGGGTAATAGCATCTACTATATCTAGAATATCAATGAACCCAATGATTGCAATTGCTCATGATACCTTCTTTTAACTTCTACGGTCTATTTCTTAATTCAAGATCGCTCTTACTAATTGGAATAAAAGAATTAGTAGATATTTTCTGCCCAAATTGGGAATGGGCTGGGGTTATGAACTTATAATCATGGAATCAACTTGATCATCAGATTATAAGATCATTCCATACCAGACCAGGCCGGAAGGAATAGGGTTATTTACATTCTCGTTTTGAGAAGGGTCAACATATATAAATAGATACTATGGATCCCTACGTCGTTACATTCCATTAAGGTTAGGAATGGGCGTAATCAGACCTGCTTTTTACATATCTATCATTTTGGGTACCATATTCACTTCTTTTGGGTTTCTATTGAATCAAGAAAATTGGTTTGATTATACATCTTCTAAAAGGAATCCTCCGGATAATTCAAATCCAAGCAATTTGATGTCTAACTCTAGCCTATATGACATGACCGATCAATAGAAATACTCCAAAAATCCATCTTTGTCATATATTTCACATATCACACTAGATAGATATCATATTCGAGGAAAACGATTCACTTTCAAGATGTCTAGATGGTGAAATGGTAGACACACGAGACTCAAAATGTCATGCTAAAGAGCATGGAGGTTCGAGTCCTCTTTAAGGCATTGAGAATGCTCATTGAATGAGCAATTCAATAACAAAAACAAATATCGGATCTAGTCAATATTGGCAAGTTTCATACAAAGTATTCTGGCCATCCCCACGATCCAAGTCTGAGCTATTGGAATTGGAATAGCTTCAGCAGCGGATCAAAAAATCTTGGCGATCTTCTCTATCTAATTAATGGAGGAGTCCTTTTTGAAATGGTCTGTTCTGCACCCACCCCCATGTATATGATTCAACAGGATCCAATTCTTTTCATCAGGTCTGGGTGGAGACCAAAAATATTGAGCAATCGATCCGAAAGAATAACTCAAAAGATAAATAAGTGCCAATAATTTCTTTATGCTCATTCCAATTTTGAAGTACCATTTATACAAATAAGAATCCCCTTCTTTACATGATTTCTTCTTCATATAGGTAGACATAGGATCTACGAAGCAACTACTTAGAAGTACATTTTGTGCAAAGGACCTTCCTATCTGAAGAAAAGGATCCCATGATCCTGAACGGATTTCACCATCGCAAAGCCCAAGTTTGTCTATGTAGAGCTGATCTAATTATATTAGTGTCTATAATTGATTATTCATTGTAATACTAATTGATAGGGCATCATTGGTAAGTGCTGTAAGATCTCGTGCATTGGAACCCATGGTTATGGACCCGAATCAATTAGAGTGGAACATCTTCTTTTCCAAGTAGAATCCCCTAGTATATAACACAATGAAAAAGTGCTTTCGTTGTTGTGGAATAAAAAGCCCTCATGTCTTAATGCATGTATTTGATTTATTCGGAGCTATTAAAGCATGATCCACTTTTTGGGGAATATGAATCGAAACAATGACAAGAATATTTCTAGTGGAACATCTTTCATAATATCTGGAGAGATGGTTCACTAATAGACTGAGGGATGTGATATATTCATCAATCTCACACTTCTTCCAATACTGAAGATTATGTAGATATTGCAACGATTGGTGAGATGTGGAATTTTATCACCCTAACATAAATGTAAATCTATGTTTCTTTTCCAATTAAATTATCAATCAGAATCGGAGCAGTAAGGTCCCTCGGGTACATGTTATTCTATATGCTATATAGTTATAGTATAGCTATATTCTTATCTTAATATTTTTATTCTATCGTAGCATATTCTACTATATGGAATGTGGATTAGAATCATTCTATATCACTATGAATATTCCTTTACAGTAAGTAATGAAATCAATATTCAAATTGTATATTACAACAACGATACAATAGAATCTAAGAAATAAAAACACAATAACAGTTAAACAAAACAATATTGAAATAATATTCAATTAAAAAAATAATATTATGTAATTATTATTCTTATATTTATACTTTAATTTGATTATTTGATTTGAACTTTGATAAAATATAAATTATAAATATTAAATAGAAATAGATAGTTTTTATTAGAAATAAACTAATTCATACATATTTATATATATGTAGCCATATTTTAATATAAATATATATATATATATATATATATATATATATATATTGTATTAGTACTTAGTAGATGTTTGATGTTTCATATTTATATTATTCAATATAACATTGTAACAATCCTAAACTTAAAAAAAAAAAAAAAAACAACCTTTTACATCTGATGGTCCATACAAATAATTTGGTCCTTAGGGAACATCATTTTTTTTTGCTCTTTTTACCTTCACCTTTTGTTTCTTGTGCCACGTCCTCTAGGGACGTGGGCTTTAAGTGTTAATGTAACACCTTCTAAACACCTCATGTATGAGGTGGGTTAATAATATATTATAATAATATTTTTTTTGTGTTTGAAGAGAGGAGAATGAGTTGGATTCTCTCTCTTGCAAAAACACTCTCTTACGCCCCTCTCTCTCAGTAACATTGAGCCCTCTTTGTGAATTAAAGAACGCAGTGAACTCCTTCTCTCTAGCCGAATTTTACCGAAAGTTCCCTCTCAAATATTAAAGGTATATGATCTCATTATCCTGAAAAATAATCTGTTTACCATTTTTATACTGTAATTTAATGCACATATGGTATCATTTTTTTCTATTAAAATTACTATTATTAGAAATTTAGACATTGTAAATTATTAAAAATAAAATTTTTGCCTATTATTATGACTTTTAGACACTGTAAAATTTATGTGTAAGTGATGTCATTTCTGGTAAAATCATTATGTGACAAATTGATATTTCTGCAATTAATTATAATACTGCCAATACTGTGAGATTTATGCATTTCTGTATTTAATTGTATTTTTGTTTGTCTATGAATTTTAGATATTAAAAGTTTTACCTATTCCTGTAAAATAATTAATTATGAAATTACATTCCATAAAATTGTGATATATATGTGTTTAACCTTGGATTTCTATAAAAGCTCTTAAACTAATAATCGACTGCCTATTGGATTCCATTTCAAATATACCTGTTCGATTTGCTACCTTTTTGCAATTTTTATCCAAATTGTTTGATTAGTTACTTACAAATATTTCAATGAAAGTAATTGTTTAAATTGCTTTAAGTGATTTCCTGTTAATGATTTCAATGATACTTTGAATATACGATGTTGATGCGTTCTGATGTTAAAGAGTTTCTGAGATAATTTAAGTATGTGTGGACCTATCCGGTACACCGATAGGGACTATTTGGACTCATCCGGTAAGCCAGTGAGGTACGTTTAGACCTGCAGGGATTGTTTGGACCTATCCGGTTATACCGCTAGGGGCTATTTGGACTCATCGGGACGCCGGTGAGGTATTTGGACCTGCATGGACTATTTGGACCTATCCTGGACGTCGATAGGGACTATTTAGACTCATCTGGTATGCTAGTGGGGTACGTTTGGATCTGCAGAGATTGTTTGGACCTATCCGGTTATGCCGCTAGGGATTATTTGGACTCATCGGGATGCCGGTGAGGTATCTTTGGACCTACAGGGATTGTTTGGACCTATATGGTTACATCGGTAGGGACTGTTTGGACTCATCCGGGACACCGATGAGGTATGTTTGGACCTGCAGGGATTGTTTGGACCCATCCAGGACGCTGGTGGGATATATAGGTGACCTACTTGGGACGCTAATAGGGTATTTTGTGAAATCCTTTGAGTTATGCATTGCTGTTAAAATATTTATATGCATTTCAATCATTTGGATTATGTTTAGTTGTGCATTTCTGAAAGTGAAATTCTTATCCATAAATGCTTTTTGCTCACATTGTTTCTAATAGACCTCCTTTTTTTAAAATTCTTACATCTTTCGACTATGATTATTTTTTAGGACTATGATGATCACTTACTGAGTAGCCAAATTCATCAAACTATGGTCAAAAATTTTCAGGGTAATAGCAGCCTCCCTAGTTGAAGGCACAACAGGACCAACTTTGGAAGAAGTCATAGTTATGATGAAATTTTCTCTTTGTCACTATTGTAAATTTTGTCCTATCAACAGATGTATATCTAAACCTTCATGTTAATACTAGTTATGAGTAAACTATGTACAGACTCTTAAAAATAGAAAAATATGTTTTAGTGTAATAAATGGTGAAGTAGAAAATTTTCGTTTTGTTAAAGATAGACTGTTACATCTTAGGGATTCTAATGTTATAAATCTTGGGGTGTGACAATTATGGTATCAAAGCAATAGGTTTCAGATTCTTAGGAAATTTGAAAAGAATGTACTCTAAGTCATATTTATTGTATGTACTGATTAGTACAAGGTCAAGATCCTGAATGGCTGAAGCTAATATGGAGGGAATTCATAAAGCCTTGGAAAATATGGTTGCCCTCATGCAACATCAGATGGAAAACAATAATACACCAAGGCAGTCAGCTACGAGAAATGGTGGGTGTAATATCGAACAATTTAATAAATTAAACCCACCTTGTTTTAAAGGTGCTACGGACCCACTAGAAGCTGAGGGATGGATTATACAATTGGAGAAAATATTCGAGGTAATGGAATGTCCTGATGATAAGAATGTCACTTTGGCAGTCTTTATGTTGGAAGGTGAAGCCCAACATTGGTGGCGAATGGCGAAAGGAGTGTTGGTCCTAGAACATAAACCCTTGACTTGAGAAGTATTTCTAGAGACATTTAATGAAAAGTGCTTCCAAAATTTTGTTCGAGATCAAAAGGAAATAGAATTTCTGGAATTAGTCCAAGGGAACAAGACAGTAGCACAGTATGAGGTCAAGTTTACTGAATTGGCCAGGTTTGCACCACATATGTCAATAATGAGGCAAGAAAGGTGAAAAAGTTTGAAAGGGGCCTTAGACCAGCCATGAGAAGCACAATATCAGTCTTAAAATTAGGAACTTATGCCGAAATAGTAGATCGAGCCCAAATTGTTGAAAAAGATTGCGAAGATTACCAAAAGAGGAAAAACCAGAGAAGTCAGAGTAGGCCAATACCATCTAATCGACAACAATTTGAAGGAGTAAATAAAAGGCCAAGGCTCGAGCCATTTCAAAGCCCACTAGAGCCTTGTAAAAAATGTGGGAAGAAACATGAGATGAGACCTTGTTATTGGGAAACTGAAGCTTGTTTCCAATGTGGGAAGTTGGGGCACAAGGTCAAAGATTGTCCTGCCTTTAAAATGCAGCAACATTCGAAGCCTGAAGAGGCAGCCCAAAAACCTCAGATGAAGAGAAGAGTATTCGCGATTACGCAGCAAGACGCTCAGGCCTCAAAATCGGTGATCCAAGGTACTTTTACTATTTTTCAAAAAGTAGCTCATATTTTGATTGATCCTGGATCTACTCATTAATTTGTGTCACCACACTTTGCATGCCATTTAAGGGTAGAACCAGAACAATTGGAATATAGTTTAGAGATAGGCAAACCTATGGGGAATTTAATTAATACCAATCTATTATACAAATCTTGTGTGATAAGGATAGAAGAAAAGGAACTTCTAGTGGATTTAATACTCCTAGAAATTCAAGACTTTGATGTGATCATAGGCATGAATTGGCTCTCTGCATACCATGCAAGTATTAATTGTTACAAGAAAATGGTTAACTTTTGTATTCCAAATCAACCAGTATTTTACCTCCAAGGTATCAAAGAAGCCTCCCCACCATTTTTAATCTCCTCCATTAGGGCTAATCGTCTCATTCGAAAAGGATGTCAAGGTTTTCTTGCATATATTAAAGAAGATAGAAAGGAAAAGATAAACTTGGATACCATTTCGATCGTCCGAGAATTTCCTGACGTATTCACTGAGGAATTGCCAAGGTTACCACCTGACAGGGAAATTGAATTCTCTATTGAGTTACTCCCCGAGATAGCCCCTATTTCTAAGGCCCCTTACCGAATAGCATCAGCAGAACTTAAACAATAATTGGAAGAATTACTAGAGCAAGGTTTTATCAGACCTAGTGTGTCACTTTGGGGTGCTCCGGTTTTGTTTGTTAAAAAGAAAGATGGGACCATGAGGTTGTGTATCGATTATAGACAGCTAAACTAAGTGACAGTGAAAAATAAGTATCCACTACCTAGAATTGACGATTTATTTGCTCAATTACAAGGATCACAAGTATTTTCAAAAGTTGATCTTAGATCTGGGTACCATCAGAGTAAGATTAAAAGTGATGATGTTCCCAAGACAGCTTTCAGAACAAGGAATGGTCATTATGGATTTTTAGTCATACCTTTTGGATTAACCAATGCACTAAATACATTTATAGATTTGATGAATCGAATTTTTAAGCTTTTTTTAGACAGGTTTATTGTGGTATTCATCGATGATATTCTAATCTATTCCAAGGATCGGGAGGAACATGAAGAACATGTAAGAATGGTATTGCAAACACTAAGAGAAATGAAGTTGTATGCCAAACTAAGTAAATGTGAATTTTGGCTTGAACAGGGGACATTTTTAGGACATGTGATATCAAAGGAAGGCTTATCAGTTGATCCTTCAAAAGTTGAAACCGTAGTTAATTGGAAACAACCAAGCAATGTAATTGAAATTCGAAGCTTTTTGGGATTGGCAGGATATTACAGAAGATTTGTAGAAGCATTCTCTTGAATTGCAACTCCATTAACTTGATTGACACAGAAAAATGTCAAATTTGAGTGGACAAAGGAATGTGAAGGGAGTTTTCAAGAACTAAAAGCTCGATTGACTTCAACGCCTATTTTAACTATTTCTAAGGGGAGTGGGGGATTTGTGATTTATAGTGATGCTTCACATAAAGGCTTGGGCTGTGTATTAATGCAACATGGGAAGGTAGTGACATATGCATCCAGACAATTGAAAGAATATGAGAAGAAATATCCAATTCATGACTTGGAGCTAGCTACAATAGTATTTGCTTTGAAAATTTTGAGGCATTATCTATATGGTGAGCAATTCGAAATATACACAGATCATAAGAGCTTGAAATACCTCTTTTCCCATAAAGATTTGAATATGCGGTAGATAAGATGGATGGATTTCCTAAAAGACTATGATTGTACATTTCATTATCATTTAGGAAAGGCTAATGTTGTGGACGATGGTCTAAGTAGGAAATCTGCAGGAGTTTTAGCTTATTTAATGATTCAAGAAAAGAAATTGTTAAAAGAAATAGTGGAGTGGAATCCTGCTCCGTCTTTTAATGGAGTGGTAGGTATGATTGCCAATATTAAGGCAGAGCCTCAATTAATTCAACAGATTCGATTGGCACAAAAGGACCTTCAGCTTATAAAAATTGTAGAAGAGGTGAAGTTGGGAAAGAGAGACAAATTCTCTATAAGCAATGATGATATATTGAGATTTAGAGGTCGGATTTGTGTCTCGATTGATGAGAATGTAAAAAAATCTATCTTGGAAGAAGAACATCACTCCTGTTATACTATACATCCCAGAAGCACTAAGATGTATCAGGACCTGAAGAAAACTTACTGGTGGAATGACATGAAAAAGGAGATAGCACTATTTGCATCCAAGTGCCTAATATGCCAGCAAGTAAAAGCTGAGCATCAGAAGCCTGGTGGGTTGTTACAGCCTTTACCCGGGAGCACATTTCTATGGATTTTGTCTTCGATTTGCCAAGAACAAGTTCATGGCATGACAGCATTTGGGTCATTATGGACCGGCTGACTAAAGCCGGTCACTGCCTACCGATCCGCATGACTTACACTTAGGATCAATTAGCCCAATTGTATATTAAGGAAATAGTGCGGTTGCATGGAGTTTCGATCAGCATTGTATCGGATAGGGACACTCGGTTTACTTCTAAATTTTAGGCTAGGCTACAGTTAGCTATGGGGACGAACCTTACTTTTAGTACCACCTTTCACCCCCAAACTGATGGACAATTCGAGAGGACCATCCAGACCTTGGAAGATATGCTAAGGGCCTGTGTCATTGACTTTAAAGGAAGTTGAAATGACCATTTATCCTTGATTGAGTTTTCATATAACAATAGCTTCCAAACTAGTATTCAAATGGCACCATATGAAGCCCTGTATGGAAGGAGATGCAGGTCACCTGTCTGTTATGACAAAGTTAGTGAAAGAAAGCTTTTGGGGCTAGAAATAGTCCAAGTAACCTCAGATAAGATAATATTAATTCGAGAAAGGCTCAAGACAGCTCACAGTCGGCAGAAGAGTTATGCCGATAACCAACGGAGAGACCTTGAATTTGAGGAAGGTGATCAGGTCTTCCTAAAGGTGTTGCCAATAAAGGGCATCATGAGATTCAGCAAGAAAGGAAATCTGAGCCCTCGTTACATCGGCCCTTTAAAATCCTGGAGAGAGTCGGAGGCGTCACATATAGACTTGCCTTACCATCTAGATTAGATAACATCCATAATGTCTTCCATGTATCCTCATTACGAAAATATCAACCCGACTCATCCCATGTCTTGAAATATGAAACTTTATCGATCAGGGAGGACCTGACCTTTATTGAGCAGCCAAGCTTGACACTGGATAGGAGGGTGCAGGTATTGCGCAACAAAGAGATTCCTTTGGTCTGCGTATTGTGGTAGCATCATTCGAGAGAGGAGTCAACTTGGGAACTAGAAGACGAAATCAGAGAAAAATATCCCTATCTTTTTCAGCAATCAGGTACACAAATTTAGAGGAGTAAATTTCCTTAAGGGGGGGAGAATGTAACAATCCTAAACTTAAAAAAAAAAAAAAACCTTTTACATTTGATGGTCCATACAAATAATTTGGTCCTTAGGGACCATCATTTTTTTTTTCTCTTTTTACCTTCACCTTTTGTTTCTTGTGCCACGTCCTCTAAGGACGTGGGCTTTAACAATTAATGTAACACCTTCTAAACACCTCATGTATGGGGTGGGTTAATAATATATTATAATAATATTTTTTTTATGTTTAAAAAGAGAATGAGTTGGATTCTCTCTCTGCAAAAACACTCTCTCTTATGCCCCGCCCTCTCAGTAACATTGAGCCCTCTTTGTGAATTAAAGAACGCAGTGAACTCCTTCTCTCTAGCCGAATTTTACCGAAAGTTCCCTCTCAAATATTATAGGTAAATGATCTCATTATTCTGAAAAATAGTTTGTTCACCATTTTTATACTATAATTTTATGCGCATATGGTATCATTTTTTTCGATTAAAATTATTTATTATTAGAAATTTCGACATTGTAAATTATTAAAAATAAAATTTCTGCTTATTATTATGACTTTTAGACACTGTAAAATTTATGTGTAAGTGATGTCATTCTGGTAAAATCATTATGTGAAAAATTGATATTTCTGCAATTAATTATAATACTGCCAATACTGTGAGATTTACGTATTTCTGCATTTAATTGTATTTTTGCTTGTCTATAAATTTTAGATACTATAAGTTTTACCTGTCCTTGTAAAATAATTAATTATGAAACTACATTCCATAAAATTGTGATATTTATGTGTTTAACCTTGGATTTCTGTAAAAGCTCTTAAATTGATAATTGTCTGCCTATTGGATTCCATTTCAAATATATATGTTCGATCTGCTACCTTTCTGCAATTTTTATCCAAATTGTTTGATTGGTTACTTACAAATATTTCAATGAAAGTAATTGTTTAAATTGCTTCAAGTGAATTCCTGTTAATGATTTCATTGATACTTTGAATATACGATGTTGATGCTTTCTAATGTTAAAGAGTTTCTGAGATAATTTAAGTAAGTGTGGATCTATCTGAGGCGCCAATAGGGCCTATTTGGACGCATCCGATATGCTGGTGAGGTACGTTTGGACCTACAGGGATTGTTTGGACCTATTCGATTATGCCGCTAGGGATTATTTGGACTCATTGGGACGCCGGTGGTATGTTTGGACCTGCAATTATTTGGACCTATCCGGGATGCCGATAGGGACTATTTGGACTCATACGTTACGTCGGTCAGGTACGTTTGGATCTGCAGGGATTGTTTGGAGCTATCCGGTTATGTTGATAGGGACTATTTGGACTCATCGGGATGCCGGTGAGGTATGTTGGGACCTGCAGGGATTGTTTTGACCTATCTGGTTATGCCGGTAGGGACTATTTTGACTCATCCGGGACGCCGGTGAGGTATGTTTGGACCTGCATGGATTGTTTGGACCCATCCAGAACGCTGGTGGGGTATATAGGTGACCTACTTGGGACGCCTGTAGGGTATTTTGTGAAATCCTTCGAGTTATGCATTGCTGTTAAAATGTTTATATGCATTTCAATCATTTGGATTATGTTTAATTGTGCATTTCTGAAAGTGAAATTCTTATCCATAAATGCTTTTTGCTTGCATTTCTTCTAATAGACCTCCCTTTTTTAAAATGCTTACATCTTCCGACTATGATTATTTTTGAAGACTTTGATGATCACTTACTGAGTAGCCAAACTCATCAAACTATGGTAAAAAAATTTCAGTGTAATTGCAGCCTCCCTAGTACAACAGAATCAACTTTGGAAGAAGTCATAGTTATGATGAAATTTTCTCTCTATGACTTTTGTTCAAATTCACTATTGTAAATTTTGTCCTATCAACAGATGTATATCTAAATCTTTATGTTAATACAAGTTATGAGTAGACTTTATACAGTCTCTTAGAAATGGAAAAATCTGTTTTAGTGCAATAAATGGTGAAGTAGAAAATTTTCGTTTTGTTAAAGATAGATTGTTACATCTCAGGGATTCCAGTGTTATAAATCTTGGGGTGTGACAAACATATTCTATAACATATTGTAAGTTGAATCTACACAGTATAGAATATGAAATATCCTCAACAACAATATAATAAATTGAGGGGAAGATATGAGTTAGAGAAGAATTATTAGAAGTTATAAAGAAAATAAAAAATTCAAATTAGATCACAATGTATCCATTATGAAATATGAAACCCTTAAATATAAAGAAATAGAAAATTGAATTTTTATGTTTATTAAATGTTAATTAAAGAGAGGATATCAATTCTGATAGAATTGGTCTGGGACGGAAGGATTCGAACCTCCGAGTAATGGAACCAAAGCCTGTTGCTCTATCGCTTGGCCACACCCCATTTCTATTTCTATTTCTATTTGACGGTAATAAACACTAATATTGGTGTTGGTTGTTTGTAAATTCCAGCCCATATATCTATGGAATAGGTTGTTGCTCGGATTCAACACGTGTAGAATAACAATGAATTCATTGATCATTATGTATTAATTCAATTACAATTAAGATACTCTATGAAACTGAGATTTTGATTCCTTAGAATTCTAATTGAGAATTATAATTGAATTTAACAATTGAAGGATCTTTGACTTGATTCGGGTTCAAAGAAGGATTTTTTAAATTACCTTATTTATCTTTATTTTCTTTTTTCCCTTGTAGCAAAAAATCAATAAAAAGGAAATTATCTCCAAGAAAAAAATGTTTGTTATGCCTAATATCTTCAGTTTGATCTGCATTTGATCTGCATCTGTCTTCATTCTGCCCTTCATTCGAGTGGTTTTTTCTTCGCGAAACTGCCATAGGTCTATGTTGCTTTCAATCCAATCGTAGATATTATGCCGGTCATACCTTTCTTCTTTTTTCTCTTAGCATTTGTTTGGAAAGTCGTTGCAAGTTTTCGATGAGATCTTTGATACTGCTTTGGAAACATAGATTTTTAATTTACACGATGAAAGATTTTGACAATTGAGAAGATGAGATAAGTGTTGCATTATGAACCTTTGATTCAAATATTGAATATTTTGGATTGCCGTGATAAATCTCGATGGTCTAGTTTCCTCATTATAATTCGAAACCTCCATGGAGGAATAATTCTGGTCCAACATAATACCAAATTGTACGCATGACAAGATCCTTTTGTTAACGAAGGAATAAGAGTCTTATTACAAATATATTCTTGCAAATTATTTCCTAGAAATAACTTCATTTCTTCCTCTCTTGGTATCAAAAAGGGGATATGTGGTACTAGTACAATAATTGATAATCTATTCCCTTTTTCTTCTGAAAACCATCTTGGAGATTGTGTAATGCTTACTCTCAAATTATTCGTTTACACAGTATTGATATTCTTTGTTTCTCTATTCAGTTTTGGATTCATATCTAATGACCCAGGACGTAATCCTCGGCATGAAGCATAAAGAATAAGAGGTTTTTTACTTGCTTGGTTCCTCAAATTTGATTTCCATACATTAATCTGTGAAAAAAAGAAAGAAAGACCGGGTTTAGAATTCAAAAGAGAAATCTCAAATCATCAGAGGGAACAGAGAGAGAGGGACTCGATCCCTCGATACAAATAGCTCATACAATAGATTAGTAACATGACGCCTTAAGCCACTCAGCCATCTCTCCAAATTGGATTGGAAAAGAAGAATTCATAATGTGATGCGTAAAGTAAATATTGATAAAAATATTTTTATATAAAAAATAACAATTTGAAGCTCAAAACCGAGATATTCAAAAGAAAAAGAACGGATACCTCTTGTTTTTCTTAATTTGCCCGAAAAGTTATTTTGTTCCTCGGCCTGGCCTAGGTACTGACCATGCCATTCCTTTTTCTTGTTCCAATGAATGATAGATCAGATGATTTACCTGATTCAAAAACTAAAAAAATCTCCTTCTTGTTATTGAAACAACTTTTGTTCTTGTTTTGCTCTTATAGAATCTATTCTAGAATAGAATATCAATGTCTTTCTCATTTATTTACTTTTATTCTATGATTCATTTCTAATTACTATATTATATTTTTTAGTTTCATTTTTTTTTTAAAAGACAAACCTTGTAAAAATGCCTGAGCCAGCATCATAATATGATTTGATTTCTAATTTCGTTTCTTTTTTCATTATCATTACAATTAGCTTCATTATTTACACTTACATTCATTATTAAGAATAAGAATTCATTCTATCACTAATTAATGAATTCTATTCATTCTAATCTAATTATTAATTCTATTCAGTTATCTACAAATTCAATTTGTAATTCAAATTCTTTTCATATATTCAAATTCTCTATTCTTAAGATTTTCTATTCTATTTTCTATTCTAAAAAATATATATTTTAAAATATATATTCTAAAATATATATTCTAAAATATATATTCTAAAATATATAGAATAATAGAAGAACATATCTATTAAGAAAAGAAACTCTTTAATTTAATTTATAAAAAATAAATTTCTGAATTCATTCTAATATTCTATCATTCTAATCTAATTATTAATTCTATTCAATTATCTACAAATTCAATTTGTAATTCAAATTCTCTTCATATATTAAAATTCTCTATTCTTAAGATATTCTATTTTATTTTCTATTCTAAAATATATATATTCTAAAATATATAGAATAATAGAAGAACATATCTATTAATTATAAAAAATGGATTTCTGAATTCAATTATTTCTATTCTAAATTAGATTATAGAATTTCATGATATTCTATTTATATTATAGAAAAATGAAATTTCAATTCAAATATTAATATTAAAAAAAAATATTAACATTATATTTTGATTCATTTACTTTTAAAATAAAATAAAGTTTTTATTTATTATTATTACTATAAATTTAAAGTTATTTATATTTATTTTATATTATTAATGATTGTTTGTTATAAAGTAAATTACTTATTACTTGTAATTTGAGAAGTCTAATTCTAATGAGAGAGCGGTATACTAATAATATTAGGATATAGATGTAACTGAGAATTGAAATATTAAATTTCAAATTAAGAAATACAAATAAATTAAATTAAATATTAAGTAAAGTAAATACGTATTAAGTGAATGTATAAACGTAAAGGAAAAGATATTCCATTTGAAATGAAATTTTTCAATGAGGATAAGAAGTAAGAAGATAATGGGAGTACGAAGATAGGTCCAATTGATCTGAATTCATAAGAATCCAAAGAGGGAGGACATGAAAATAGATACATACGATTCAAGTCCCAATCTTGATAAAAAGCACTTTTTTACTTTGATAAAAATATAAAAGAAAAGAAAATCAAGGGGAAGTGCATGAAAATGGAGCTATGGATTCTTGCACAACTAATTTATTCTTTCAACTTTAATGGTTCCATCATAGCTTCCAATAAGGGCTCCTTCAGCAAAAAAAAAGAATACTTTCTTAACTTTTCTTTTGAAATCTAAGGTTTCTTTCTTCTCCTTTTTCATGAAATACCCCTAAGGACACATCAGAATTCCTCATATATATATATATATATATATATATATATATATATGTCACACATATATATGTTTGTGGATATATCCCCATAAAGATTTATCCACATATATATGTGGGTAAATATCCACATATTGTTATCGATATATATATATTACAAATGATTTTTTATATTTTTATTATGTACGCCTTGATCAGAAGAATGAACGTTTAAATTTCAAGTAATTTGGATTTGTAGAAAATAAAGTAAAATTCAAATACGAAATAAGGTCGTGACCATTGGATCGAGCCCAGATTCATTTTAGGCCATTGGCTGACACTGTAGCTCTCTGCTCTATCAGCCCACGGGTTAACAACTACAGTTTCAGCTAATGCCTGAGATTGAATCTGGGCTCGATCCAACAATCACGACCTCATTTCGTATTTAAATTTTATTTTATTTTATACAAATCCAAATTACTTAAAATTTTAGGCATTCATTCTTCTCATCAAGGCACAAATAATAAAAATATATGAAAAAATAATTTGTAAAATATAAATTGATCAAAATACCCTTGATAGGGTATTTTGGTTAATTTATATTTTGTGAGTTACTTTTTTATACTTTTATTAGGTGCGCCTTGATGAGAAAAATGAACAGCTAAAATTTCAAATAATTTGGATTTGTATAAAAAAAGAAAAATTCAAAAACGACATGAGGTCGTGACCATTGGATCGAGCTCAGATTCAAAATGGGCCTTTGGTTGACACCATAGCGGTCAACCCATGGGTTGACAGGATCTTCTCTCCGATAGGGAGTGGATTCTGTCAGCCCACGGGCTAACTGCTATACTGTCGGCCAATGGCCCAAATTCAATTTAGACTGATCTGATATTTACAATCTCATTTCGTATTTGAATTTTCATTTTTTTTTTACGAATTCAAATCACTTGAAATTTTTGGAGTTCATTCTTCTCATCAAGGCACACCTAAAAAAAATGTAAAAACAATAATTCGTAAAATATATATTGACCAAAAGACCCCTAAAATATTTCGGGGGTATTTTGGTCAATGTATATTTTGTGAATTATTTTTTTGTCTTTATTGGATTCTTATATTTTTGAAGAATAGATGCTCCAAATTTTAATATTTGGATTTGTAGAAAAAAAAAATTAAAATTCAAACATAAAATGAGATCGTGATTGTCAAATCGGTTTAGATTCAATTTGGGCCATTGGTTGACACTGTAGCTATCAGCGCATGGGCTGACATGACTCTATATATATATATATATACGAAAATGCTGGGATTAGCCCATTAGCTCATATGACCATATGAGCTAAACGACCCAAATTGAATATGGGCCGATCTAATGGTCACGACCTCATTTTGTGTTCGAATTTTAATTTTTTTTTTGTGAATCTAAATGTGTAAATTTTAGGAGTACATTTTTCTCATCAATGAGCACCTAATAAAAATATTTAAAAAATAATTTCCAACAAACAAAAGATCAAAACACCTCTAAAATATTTCAGGGGTATTTTGATCAATTTATTTCTTACAAATTATTTTTTTGATATTTTTATTAGATTCTCTTATTGTTTAGGAATACACACTTAAAATTTCAAGTGATTTGGATTGTAAAAAAAAAAAAAAAAAAATCAAATACGAAATAAGGTCATGACCGTCTGATCGGCCCAGATTCTATCTGGATCGTTGGGCTCATATAAACACATATGTTCATTCAGCTAGTGGGCTAATCTCAATATTTTTCTATATCAGTGGTTTAAAAATTGCCGAGTCACAATGGATTCGGGCGATTCGCCATGGGAATCGGTCACCCCGTGTCGACTATGGCCTAAAACCATAAGTCGCCCCGGCGAGTCGGGCATACGCGTCGGTCACCCCATGTCATTATAGCCTAAAACTGCAAGTCACCCCCAACAGATCGGGCATACACGTCGGTCACCCCATGTCGATTATGATGTCATGGACTGGTTTCTGATGTCAAAAACACGGCGGAATCAAGCATGTGCACGGATGAGTCAAGCATACACGTGTGAAGAGCACGCACAAGCAACCCCATGAAGCGCCAACCTTTCATGCATGGACTATCTTAAGTTACCCGTGACTAATTTATAGTTGCCAATCTTTCTCAAAACGTTCGATGTGGATATTAAGCTATGTAGTCTTAAGAACGTAAGCTTATATATATATATATATATATATATATATATATATATATATATATATATATATATATATATATATATATATATATTATACAAATTAAAACAAACATTGTGATGTGATATGGTTGGCATCACCTTTGTTTCCCTTGCAAAATGGTTATGAGTTTGAATTGTTTGGACAGTACTTTTTTTTTTGTCAAAAAAAAAAAAGTTTTAAAAATAAAAAAAAGTTCTAAAAACAGAAGAAGTTATAAAAATAAAAATAGAGTTATCTTAACAAAATATAAAAATTATGATAAAAAATAAAAGTTACATTGAAAAATAAATAAAAAGTTATGACAAAAAAAAAATTACTTTAACTAAAAAATATTTTTTGTCAAAAAAAATAAAAGTTTTCTTGACAAAAAATAAAAATTATTTTGACAAAAAAAAGTTACGACAAAAAAACAAAAGTTACCTTAACAAAAAAATAAAAATTATAACAAAAAAGTAAAAGTTATCTTGAAATAAAAATATTTTTTGGTCAAAAAATTAAAAGTTACCTTGACAAAAAATAAAAATTACTTTGACAAATATTTATGACAAAAAATAAAGTTAGTTGGGCAGCACCATCTTCTTATTTTTCTTGTCAAAGAAAAAAAAGGTAATACAACAAGTATTTATTGTTAAAAATAAATAAAAGGTAATATAAGAAGTATCATGCTTTTCAAGCAAGCATTTGAGCTGCTTTTATTCTAGAAACTTTAAAAATTTTGATTTTTGTAACCTAAAAAATTAGAATTTTTAAAATTGGCTCGCATTCTAATAATTTCTACATTGATAACCATATCTTATATTTTATTTATTAATTTCTTTGAATTATAAATTATGTAACTTACTATTTTTTCGTACAGTTGTCAATAATATATTTTGGATTTGTTATTATTTGTATAGTAAAATAATTATAAAATGTAAACCAACAATTTCAATTTAAGTATATAAGATTATAGTTAGTTAAGTTATAATACTTTTGAATTAACGTTTGTTAGGTTGTAATAATTTTTTATTAATATTAGTTAGGTTATAATAATTTGGATTTTTTTAGTAGATTAGGGGTTTCCATGAATTCAAGATTTTTGTGGCCATTTTTTTATCGATTTAATCTATCTCTATTGTAGTCCATGTATGATTATATGCCTCATCCATGATAATTCTATTATTTTTCTTTTGTGTGATGTAAATTTAATTGCTAACATAAGTTCATACAGTGAAAGAACATCTCAATTTTCGCATATTGATGAAAAACATATTTGCATATTGTTCTCAATATTCTCATAATAATGTGGTACCCCCATTTATAATGAATTTTAATAATTGTTTTCAATTTTTTTTTAAGTTTAATTCAACTGATTCGGCCGATTCCGGATCCGGATCGCCGATTCACCGATCCAGATGGGTGATCCGGCGTACCGATCCATTTTTTAAACCACTGATATATATATATATATATATATATATATATATATATATATATATATATATATATATATGAAAATGATGCTGTTAGCCACTAGGTTCACAATTAAAAATGAGCCCAACGGCCTAGATTGAATCTGGGCCGATCTGACAATCACGGATGCCTTGTAGTATTTGAGTTTTAATATTATTTCTATAATTTCAAATCACTTAAAATTTTAGGTGTGTGTTCATAAAGAAAAGGTGAATCTTCAAAAAATATCAAAAAAGTATTTTACATGAAAAACATTGACCAAAATATCCTCGAAAAGTTTCGGGGCTATTTTGATAAATTTTTTTTTGTAGATTATTTCTTTTATATTTTTATTAGGTGCGGCTTGATGAGAAGACCACATGCCAAAAATTTCAAGTGATTTAGATTTATAGAAAAAAAATTAAAATTCAAACACTACAAGACATTTGTGATCATCAGATCTGCCTAGATTCAATCTGGACCGTGGGGCTCATGTTTTCTTGTTGAGCCCACTGGCTCATAGGATCCTTTTCCATAGATATATATATATATATATATATATATATATATATATATATATATCCTCCCTTTTCTCAAGGATTTACAGACTAGCGTAGAAAACAAACAAGGAAAGGAAGTAATGGAGGCCCTCAGTCCCCTACCATCATATCCTACCTTGAATGACTTCATGCCCAAGCTGTTGATGATGAATGTCCTTCATGAACAAGAAGTGGTGAGTGAAGCTCCTCCTGAAACGTCTTCTAACGTGACCTACGTAGTTGAAGATGATCACAAGCGCCAAGCTATGTAGTTAGAGTTGAAGTCCGGTAGGATAACTGCAAAAATCAAACCTCCTAAAGATGTTGCCCTAAAAAAGGTGATGCCTACAGTGGAGGTACGAGCTGAAACATCCAACGCCACTGAGCCCAGTGGATGAGAAGTTTGGTGACTATAACGTGGCTTCTCATCTAAGGAGAATACCTGCTACCATAAGAGTTTATGATGCCCTTATGCTCTCCAAAGAACTTTTGGAAGCCCTTATATACGCCCGTACAACTCCGGAAGAAGTCCAGCTGAGGTCGATCAGGTTGAACTTGACTAGCAGTTCTATCTGATGCCTTGTCGCTCACTTTCTTTGATGCAGACGTGTAGTTAGGGGAAATATCCCATGATCTCTGCTTGATGGTAGATGTGACTTTACATGGTGTTCTGATCATCTGGATAATGATCGATGGAGGATCAGCCACAAACTTACTTCCCTTGAGAACATTGAAGTCCGTGGGAATGGATGTAAAAAACATGCAAGACAGACATACGATAATAAAATGTTTCAATCAGGCTACCCAACAAGCTATAGGGAGTATCAGATTAAAACTTAGTATTAGAAAATTGGAGTCATACACAACATTTCAAGTAATTGAAACTTGAAGCTTCCTACAATGTGTAGTTGAGACGCCCTTGGTTGTATGACAACATCGTCATCCCCTCAACCCTTCAACAATGTTTCAAGTATTTCCATGAAGGAAAGCAGCATACAATCTATGCAGACCTAAAATCGTTCACCAAGGTAGAATTTCCCTATGCAGATGCCAAATTCTACAATCTCGAGAATCCAGATCCTTACTTTGCTAGAGAATCAGAGAGTGAAAGTGATTTCGACAAAGATCATGGGATTGAGCAAGATTGATTAAGGCCTTCGAATGTCTGGATGTTGAAGCAAGAGCTAGACCACTCACTTCTATCGTCTCAGTGAATGTCAATCGAGATATGTTTTACCATGTTGGAGATGATGTGATCATCTCGTTCCTAAAAACGAAATGGAAGAAGGGATGTCAAGAAGAGCAAAAGATCTTGCCTTAAAAGATGGAGCCTTGAAGCCGCAATGGAAGTTATATAGCCCCTCAGGCCCACAGAATCATGAAGAATATGAACTACGACCCATCTACCAATTAAGGTTTGAATGAGAGAAAGGGAAAGATATCTCCCTTCCAAGCAATTGAAAGCGTGTCCCGTAAGAGGTTCAACACTTATCATCTTGAATACACCTTGAGTCTCGAATCTGGCTCAAAGAGCATATATAAGAGAAAATGGATGGTCCAATGCACCATGATGTCTATGACTAGCCATGATAGCTGAGATTCAGACAGTGACGCTGAGATGGAGCCTGCCTCGGGACAATTGGAAGACAGAGGCCAGGGCACAATGAATGAATTGATAGAAATTGTGCTAGGCGAGGAAAGAGATCACATGCTCATTTCTGAGTTCGTCTTTGGACATAGAGGAAGGAAACCAATACAACATTTTCCTCTGCCTTAACTGAGACATCTTCACATGGAATTACCATGAGATTCCTGGATTGGATGCCATAGTGGCGACTCACAAGCTTGTTGTCGATCGTCACATCAAGCTGAGGAAGTAACCTCAAAGGAAGTTTCATCAGGACATAGTGCCTTAGATTGAGACTGAGGTTAACAAATTGGAAAAACCTGGGTTTATCAGGGAGGTTGTATACCCTAAGTGGCTCGCCAACATCGTGCCAGTCAAGAAAAAGAACGTACAAATAAGGGTTTGCATTGATTTTCACAACCTCAATTCGGCCTACGACAAGGATGACTTTCCCTTACCCCTTATGAAAATCATGATTGGCTTGACTATGGCATGCGAGGCCTTTTCACTTTTTGATGGGTACTCCATCTACAATCAAATTAGAATGGCCCTTGAAGACAAGGAATTGATTGCCTTCAGGATTACAAAGAAAATATATTGCTAGCAGGGGATGTTGTTCAGGTTAAAGAATGCCGGTTCTACTTATCAATGCATCATGACACTCATATCTGAAGACCTTCTCCATGATGAGGAATGTTATGTCGATGACCTGGTTGTCAAATCAAGAGATCAATCCACTCACCTTGAGAATTTGGAAGCTCTGTTGAAGAGACTAAGGAAGCCTCAATTAAAGATGAATCCCTTGAAGTGTGCCTTAGGGGAAAAAATTGGGAAATTCCTTGGTTTCATTGTGACACTGAGGAATTGAGATGGACCCCAATAATATACATGCCATCCAAGACATGCCCCCGCCAAAGAACCTACGTGTGTTGAAATCTCTCCAAGGTTGTTTGACGTACATTCAGAGGTTCATATCTAATCTGTTAGGACACTGCAAGCCTTTCTTTCGACATATGAAGAAATATGTCCCCTTTGAATGAGATGAATCCTACCATATTGCTTTCTAGGACATTAAGGATTATCTATTGAATCCATAAGTTCTCTTGACTTGTATATCAAATAAACCACTATATTGTATGTAATAGCCCTGGAAGGATCATTAGGTGCCCTCCTTGCTCAACATAATGATGAAGGGAAAGAAGTAGTATTATACTACTTTAGCCGCACTATGATGTTAGCTGAGTATAATTATTCCACCATTGAGAAGATATGCTTGGCACTAGTGATGGCGACCCCAAAATTGCAACAATATCTCTTGGCACATCCAATACTGATATATTGAGTCGAACCGATCAAATACTTGATGACATGGCCTGCTCTCTCAGCATGATTAGCCGAGTGATCGTAACTCCTTATAGATTTTGACATTACTTATGTCCCACATAAAGCTATTAAAAGACAAGCTTTGACATATTTCCTATCGGCTAATTCCCAACTTGAAAGGTCACCCTTGAATAAACATTTTGCCCGATAAGGAAGTCATGTACACAAACGAACTTGCCCAATGGCAAATGTTCTTTGACGGTGCTTCCTAAGCGAAAGGTGTCAGAGAAGGGGTGCTATTCATTACACCCGATAAGGGACTTTTGCCATATGCCTTCTCATTAAATGAGAAGTATTCAAACAATGAGGTTGAATATCAAACGTTGACCATTTGTCTAAATATGGCGCTAGAACTCGACTTGGGGTTTGTCAACATTTTCAGTGACTCCCAACTAACAATTCGGCAGTTGAAAGGGATATACGAGGTTCATAAGGACAAGCTCAAGCCATAATGCAATACCACGAGGTATATCCTCGTGAAGATGGACGAGATCACTCTGACTCATATCCCCTGAGCTTCAAATGTTCAAGCTAATGCATTGGCCAAGCTCGGGGCCGCCATGATGATCAAGCCTGGGGTTCCACTCCATGTTCCCATATAAGAATGGCGATCAATCACCATGATGGAAGGAGTACATCCCAACAACGAAGAAAATTTATTGGCTGAGTTTCCCCCATACACTCGGAGGGCTATGAGCAAACTAACAAAAGTACCTACCCCCATTGATATTGTTGTTGTAGTGGGAGCACCCCAACCAGATTGGCTTCAACTTTTCTTGGAATATTTTTTCCATGGTCAGCTCCCTAAAACTATGAAGGATAAGCTATCCCTTAAAAGGCGAGCCACCAGATTTACTCTTATTAATGACCAACTTTAAAGAAGTTCACAATCAAAGCTCTACCTTTTACTTTTCCTCGTGCTGTCTTCCTCCAGTTGCTCAGTGAAAAAAGTTGCAGTCAACCTGTTCTCATCAAACAAAACACTACCATACGTGTCCTTCGCCAAAGAAAAATGAAAAAGAGAGATCCCCCAAATGTTGCGAAGATGTCTCTCACATGAGGAGGGGCAAGCATCCTTGAAAGAAGTGCACGCTGGAGTATACAACATGCACCAATCCGGGCCCAAATTATACCACCAATTACATTGAATGGGATATTTTTCGTCCACTATGACAAAGGATGCATTCAACTATGCTAAAAGATGTCACACATGTTAGGTACATGCAGACTATATTTACCAATTGCCAGAGCCATTTCATCCGACTCTTATGACTTGGCCTTTCTTTCAATGGGGAATGGATTTTGTGGGACCCATTACCCTAGCCTCATCAAGCAACCACCTCTATATATTGGCAGCCACTAACAATTTCTCTATGTGGGCGGATGTCGTACCTCTTTGGAAGGTAACTAGCAAAACAATGGTTGACTTCGTCTTCCATCACATTGTGTATCGAGTTGGGCCACCAGAAAGAATTATATCAGACAATGGATCTTTGTTTAAGAACGATCACATCTATCAGTGGACTGGTCAATTCAATATCAATTAGAGGTACTCATCCATGTAGAACCCAAGGGCTAATGGATAAGCTGAGGTCTTTAATTAAAGCCTTTGCGAGGTATTGAAAAAGACTGTGAAGAAGAGTTGGCGTGATTGATTTATGGGGCCGTTTTACCTCTGGAATTCAGATACCTTCCTTGAGGTGGCAGTCCATTGCAGGCTAACAAATGATGAAAGAGTCAAAATCCAACACGATGAATTGGACACCCTTCATGAAAAGTGACTTGGAGCTCAACAAAAGTTAGAGCTCTACCGAGCAAGGATAAGTCAAGCCTTTGACAAATAGGCAAGGTTACAGTCATTTAAACCATGTAATTTGGTTTTGGCCTTAACACACAATATTGGGGTACCTCAATCTATATTTCAGCCCAAATGGTATGTACTTTAGGTCGTGAAGAAGGTATGCTCTACTAGGGCATACCTTCTCTGCACCGAAATGGGAGAAGATGTCATGCCTTCAATTAATGGGAGGAATTTGAAAACATACTATCCTTGAAAAGTAATATAGTTCGTGATGTATGACTCTAAACTGCCTACCACATAGTTTGAACTGCAAGACTTTAAAATATGTAGCATATAATGAGCCTTTTAGTAACCCGACCAGTCTTTGATATTGTAGTATACTTTCCATATGATAGTCCACACCTCATGACTAAAACCTGATGGATACAGTAGTCCTAATACATGACTATAAACTGTTTCAACTTACGGTTCGATTGGAATGACCCTAAATGACCACTAATATAGTCTTGACGCATGACTTTAAAGGCATCACCCATAGTCCATGAGATATGACTCTAAACTATTTATCGATTCGAGATACATGACCCTAAAAGGCCTATCAATTGGTTCACAATGTATGACCCAAAAACACGCCATATAGTCCTTCCTATACGACTCTATACTACAATACCCTCTCATATGACTTTAAACTATATCACCCCTTGGATTCTTAGGACTCTAAGTATTGACCACCCATATTTTCATATCATCTTTTTTGTATGAATTTAAACTACAACACCCTCTTAGAGTCTTATGACTCTAAGTATTGGCTACCCACGCTCTTTTATAAGGGTTAGGAAAGCTTTTCATATAGTCTTGCATGTATGACTTTAAACTACAGCACCCTGTTGGAGTCTTCAGACTCTAAGTATTGGTCACCCATACTTTTTATAGGAGTTAGGAAAGCTTTTTATATAGTCCTCCATATATGACTCTAAACTATAGTACCCTCTCAGAGTCTTAGGACACTGAGCATTGAGCCACCGACACTCTTGATTAAGAGTTAGGAAGGCTTTTCACAAAAGTCCTCTTCGATGAAGACATCCCTTTTGATATCCTAAAGGCTACAAGTACCAGGCCGCCTCTTTGATGGTAAATTTGACACACGTATATCGCCAATGCAAATAAAAGAGAAATTAGTGGCGATCTAGCCCCGCAGGTGCCAAATTGCTTATGGACTACATAAGCCATAACCAAACAAGCCCCATTGTCAAACGCCTTGATGATTATGCCCGATTGGCCCCAAATTAATCGCATGAGTCTCCCATGATGATACAAGGGTGCTCTTCAAGTCCAGTACGATTTGGACATGAATTCAAAAAAGCACGCATAGGAATCTTATAAGATTCCTAACATGTCTATGGTGCAACATAGCTGGGACTCTACTCTAGAAGCCTCCAATGGCTATGAGACCACTGCCAATGGATTTTAGAGGTCAAGAATAGGCACCATCTTATATTCGTTACATCCTCCTAGGCCCTGCTGCCAAAAAATGGTAGGTATCAAGTGACTAACGGTACACCACATTTGGGAAAGCCTACTCTAAGGGCCACCAATGACCGTGGGACCACCACCAATGAACATGAGAGGTTAAGAACAATCACCATACCGATTTTCGACATTATCTGACCATCTTGGGTCCTACTATCCAAAATGACAGGTTTCTAGCGAGTTACGGTACCATATTTGGGGAAACCTACTCAAGAAACCTCCAGTTATTGTTGGACCGCTACCTTTGGATCCAGAAGGCCGAAAGCAATTGCCATGATGAATTTCAGCTCAATCCGACCTTCCTAGGTCACACTTTCCACAAAATTCAATGATTTTTACTACTCACATAAGAGCATTTGAACCAGTTACTATATATATTAATTGTGTCTCTCAAAAACATGATGGATTTTGTAATGCTTATTTCTCCTCCATCTTGAAGCCAATGGTTCCTAAATTTGGATATGTTGTCCCCCTCACCTAGACCTATATTTCGGTGGGTGCATGCACCATGAGGTGGCCTGAACACAGAGAAATCTTAGAGAGAAGATCACTTGAAAATGGTTAAAAATTATAGAAATTTCAGCCACATATAGGCTCATTCCAAAGCTTATAACTTGAGGTTTTGGGCACTTGTGACCTCAAAGAGGAGACCATTGCGACCGAGACTCGAAGAGGTTCGTTTGAATATTCTTGAGCTCTAAATGAAATCCCGGAAGGCATCGTATGAAGGCAAAAAAATAGGCACATTTTTCAGTGCTGAAATTCCATTTTTCAGCGACCCCCAAAATTGCCAATGTGACTAAACGACCATGAAATCGTGGGGTTTTTGTTGCAAAACAATCACAACAACCTCCCCGATGATATGTGATAGAAACGCAAAAATAGCAAAACGAGCAAAATTAGATGAAGAAAGAAATCAAGTTTATGGGTTTTGGCTGAAATTTCAAAACATGGTCAAAAATCCATTTCCAGTTTATTAATGGGTATCAAAACGATCCCCTCGATGAGCTCAACCCTCCAACAATGTTTGCTCTCTCGGAAAGTCGTTGGAAGACGTCGAAAGAAGGCATGGCTAAGGAAACAGGTCCCTTTTGGAGGGATGATTTTGTTATTTCCCAATTTGTACCAAAGGGGAGTTTGGTCATTTCGCCTAAAAACGAAATTAGTATCTTAAATCATTTGTATTTTTGAGCAATCTTGGATACTTTTGACCTTCCATCAATGTTTGAGGGGGCTCATATATGAGCATTTTATGTTTATTTGTAACCCTATGCTCACAAAATTATTATAAAAGAGTATTCTTGAGCTTATTTTTCTTGTGTGTGCTCACCCTTTTTGTTTGAAAGAGAGGAGAGAAAATATTTGTCCCCTTCGTATTTTAGCTCTAGAACTCCAACCCCAAGTCCTTGATCATAGTCCTTATCCATTCCCACAATCCTTAGACTACCAAGTCCTTAACCATTGTCCATACCCCCAACTTAGTCCCATACTCTCCAAACTATAAGCCTTACACTATTGTCCCTCCTCAACCCTTACATTCCTTAGCCCATTTTAAACCCTAGACCTCTTCCAACCAAGAACTTCCATACTACCTACCCAACTTGGGCTCCCACTACTCTTAGACCACTTGTATTGACTCTTAGCCCCAAGGTCCAAGCCTATATAGGGCGGACTTAAAGCATCGCAGTTCACGGTTAGGTAAATGGTCGTTCCTTAACCCCTCTTTCTTCCTTCCAATTTTTAAATTATTTTATTTTATTTTTAGTATTCATACCTCTATCCCTCTTAAATTCTTATTTCTATAATCTCTCTTATCCTCTCTCTCTCCCCCTCAAAAATCTCTTTCTCCTCTTCTCTTTGATTCTTTCATCCTTAATCTCCCCCTTTTTTTCTTTCTTAAAACTTTTAATCCCTCTCTCACTTAAACTTCGTAAACTCTCTCACTTTAATATCTCATCCTCTCTTTCTATCTCTTAAAAATGATTCTCTCCCCCCTTCTAAACTTCTCAAACCCTTTTTCTCTTTCTTTCTTTCTCTTCTTCTTCCCCTCTTCTTTCTTCTCATCCCCACTCTCTCTCTTCCCTCTCCCTTCTCTTCTTTCTCCCTCAATCAGTATTGTCTCTAAGGGCCCAAGCTCACCCTCTCTTCACCCCTTCGAAAATCTCTCTCTCTATCTCGTCATACTCTCTCCCTCCCTTTAAATGTCCAAGGGCCCAGGTCACCGGTAGGGGCATGACTCTCTCCATCTCCCCATTTGAAACCCTCTCTCCCTCTTTCATTGTCCAAGGGTTCAGACCTCCATTCCAGGCCCACAAACTCAATCTCCCTTCTTCTTCATATTCTCTCCCTCCTTTTAAATGCTCAAGAGGCCAGACTGTTGTCCTAGGCCCAGTTCTCTCTCTTCCCCTTCGATTCTCTATATCTCCCACTAAGCCTTAAGGGCCCAGGCCACCAGTTAAGGCCCGATCTTTCTCCCTCAAAGGTTTCCCTCTCTTTCTCTCTCTTGCCCTAAGTTACAAGCCTAGGCCCACCTCTCTCTATCTCTCTGCCTCATAACCCCTCTCTTTCCCTAAATGTCAAGGGCCCAGGCTGCCAACCCTAGCCCGACTCTCTCTCTCTCCCCCCTATCTTCAAAATTCTCTCTTTCTCCCTAAATGTAAAGAGCCTAGGCAGCCAGCCTAGGCCCATCTTTCTCTCTTTCTAAGCCTCAAGGCCATGGCCATCAACATGGGCTCGATCTTTCTCTCTCTCTCTCATAACTCTATCCCTCTCTCCTAAGGCTCAAGGGCCCAGGCCGCTTGCTGTCCCCCTTGATCCTCTCTCTCCCTCTTAGTACATCAAGGGTCCTAGCCGTCGGCCTAGACCCATCTCCGTCTTTACCCTTGATCTTCTCTCTCTCTCTCTCTCTCTCTCTGTCTCTCTCTTTCTCAATGTACCATGGGTACAGGCTGCCGACCCAGACCCATCTCTCTCTCTCTCTCTCTCTCTCTCAATGTACCAAGGGTCCAGGCTATCGGCCCAGACTCATCTCTCTCTCTCCTCTCTCCATCTCCCTAAAATGATTAAGAGCCCAACCCACTGGCCTATGTCCACACTTCTTTCTCTTTCTAAAACTCTTAATACTCAAAACGCCTCTTAACCCCCTCTCAAGCTCTCTTAAAGAAATTTATTCTCCAAATTCTTTAAACTCTTTAATTTTTAATTCTCTTAAACTTTCAAAACCTCAAACTCTCTAAATTCTCAAGTCTCTCTGTCACTTTCCCCTCAAGCTCTAAAAAATCTCTCTAAGACCCCCCAACCTCTTCAAATCCTAGACTCTTTCTTAAGCTCTCAATTTTCTTCAATTATCTCTCACACTCTTAAAATATTGCAAGATCTTTAAATTCTCTCTCTCACCCAAACTCCAAACTCTCTCTTAAATTCTCTCAAACTTCAAATCTTTCAACCTTTCTTCAATTCTGTATCCCTGACTCTCAATTCTCTTAAATTCTCCCTCAAGCTCTCAACTCTCTTAATTTTTTTCTCAAGTTCTTTCAAACCTTTCAATCTCCCAATCCCTCTCTTTTCCTAAATTTCTTAAAATCTCGATCTCTTTTCAACCTTTTGAATCTTAAATCCTCTTTTAAACTCTCAACTCTCCCTTTAAATTCTTAAATTCTCTCTACCCCATTTGTTCACTATTATTCCTCTTTCCTCTCCTTATCTTTTCATGTTTTACTTTCTTCTCCTCTTTCATTTTATCACTCTTAATGGGAGTCACTCTTGGTTAAGGCCCCTTCGAGGTAGTCACTAAAAGAGGATCTTTCGGAGAAGTTCTCTTCTCTTCTTTTCTCCTCCCCTTTCATTTTGTCACTTCTTCCCTTTCATTTTGTCACTTCTCACGTGAGTCGTTCTTGGTCAAGGTCCCTTCGGGGTAATCACCAAAAGAGGGGCATTTGGGGAGTTCTTGTCTCTCTTTTTATTTTTTCTTCTTCTTCTTCTCATTACTTTTCTCTTGTATACATTTAATTATCAGGGGGCTCTGCTAAGGTTCTTCCTGCTTGGGCTTTCCCCACATTATTCAATCCTCAAAGCATTCTCTGAGGCATGTGGACTTCAGCTTTATGCCACTATAGATGTCTCCTAGGGGAGCTGGCACCGGAAGGCTATCGGATTGCCCTATGACCCCATTTTCACCTTCTCCACAACAACCCATTTTTATTTTATCTCTTCTCTTTCCGCTGTCTTTTTTTCTCTTTTTCTCTTCTTTTACTTTTCTTTTTTCTCCTTTTCTCACTTGCAACCAATCATTATTACCATCGCCCATCCCTCCTTCCATACCCATTGAAGCCACTCTTCAAGGACAAGCCATAGTTAATGAACTACCATTTAGCCATCTTAAATATATATGTATTTAATAAGGTGTAGGGTGAGTAAAGGGAATCAGCATTTGACTAGACTGAAAGGTAGGGGACTTTCATTATCTGATCTAAGAGGGCTCCCAAGAGCCCCGGTGTGTCCATGAATCCAAACTGTGACGAGGTAGGCGCCTGAATCTCTCACCACACAAAATCTCCCTTACTGTTGGTGACCCATCTGTGCACACCCACATGCGATTTTCTAAGGGAGCGATCCTAATCCCGAGTCAATTCGATCACGGGTCTTCGAGATCGAGGCACAACCACACTTGTACCCCTTTTCAAATGATACATGAAGCTTGGATATGATTTTTTAGGACGTATGTTGAATGGATGTGTGTTGATTAACATGATGCTACGAAAATTCCTTTGAAATCTTGAAGCCTCAGATATGGCTGCAAAAGTTAGAAAGTAAAGGGAAAATGGATAAGCCTCATAAAAGACAGCTCCTTCAACATCAATCAAAATGACCATAAAGTTCACAAGAAAAAAAAATGTTTAAAGGGAAGAGCCGAATATAATCCAGAGAGTGGTTGGACCACGATCTCGTCGGGTCGTAAAACAGTGCGGGAACCCGAGTGGGTCGGTCCGACTGAGGTGCATGTGCAGGCAAGTACCAATTAATGAGATAGAATTATGGGGTGTGAGATGGGACCTACCTCACGATGGTTTCATGATACGCTCAGGCGTTTGTGGACACCCTCTTAGATCATGATTGAAAGCCCCCTTAGCTTGAGGCTGGTTCAGCTTTAGTCTCTTGCTCGGACTCTGCTCCTTATGAACACACACGCATAAGATGACCAGGCAAGTGGGTCAGAAGTCTTTGATTTGTCGTTAGACATGTATGTATGTAAAAGGTGGAGGTGATGAGAGATTGTTTGTGAATTTGACAGCCTCTTAGCTCCATTTTGACAAACATCACCATAGAAATAAATAAATAAATGAAAATATTCCATAAGATGATTCATGTGATCAAGAGAAAGGTATCAAGATATTAGAGGAGATAGAATAAGAGTCGAGGAAGTAGAGAGTCAAGGAAGAAGAGGGAAGAGCTTAGAAGAGATGGAAGAGAGAGCTGGAGAAAAAGAAATGAGAGAGAAAAGAGAGAAAGAGAGAAGAAGAGAGAAGGAGGAGCGTGAGAGGGAGAGAGCAGGAAGAAAGAGAGAGAAAGAGGGAAGAAGAGAGAGGGGGAAAGAGAGAACAAAAAGAGAGGTGGAAAAATGAGGAAGAGAAAGAGGAAAAGAGAGAAGAAGAGAGAGACAATGAGGAGAAGAGAGGGGAAGAGAGAAGAGGAGAGAAGGGGAAAGAGAGAGGGAGTGAGAGAGAAAATAGAGAATAGTGAGTGAGAGAGAGAGAAGAGAGAAAGTGAGCGTGAGGAGTAAGAGAATGAGAAAATGAGAGAGTAAGAGAGAGGGAGACACTAAGAGAGAGAGGGAGTGAGGAATAAAGAGAGAGGAAGAGCTAGAGAGAGGGAGAGGAGAGAGGGGGAGAGAAGAAAGAAGAAAAAAGGGAGGGGCCAGTGGCTAAAGAGAGAGAGAGAAGGAGAGAGAGAGGGAGGGAGAAGCCGTTGGGCTGGTTGAGTGAGAGAGAGGGAGAGAAGGATGCATGGAAGGATGCTCAACCGGGGTCTGGATCGGGTACGTCTCACAGTTCAGTTCCCAAAGCATCCTCCAGGGTGCCTTGGATAGGTCAGACACCTTTCTGGTCAAAAGTCCAATTTGCAGAGGTGGTGTTGCCAACTTTTCATTAAGCCCAGTGTCACCTCTCTTCCTTCTCTCTTTTCTCTCTGCTTTACCTTCCCCCTCTCTCCCCCCTCTTATTTCTTCTTCCTCTCTCCCTTTCATCTCTCCCTTCTCTTCTCTCCTTCTCTCTCTCTCTTCCTCTCTAATCGCCACTAGCCCACTGTCTTTTCTCACTCTCTCTCTCACTCAACCAAGTCGGCTTCCCTCTCTTCTTCTCTCTTCTCTCCACCCTCACGATCGAGCCGATGGTTAAACCACCGACGCCCCTCTCTTTTTCTCTATTCTTTGCTTCCTATCAATCGAGCCGACGGCTAATCCGTTGGCTCCCTCTCTTTTTTCTCTCTCTCCTCTTCGTATCTCCTTCTTACTCAACCGAACCGATGGTTCTCTTCCTTCTCTTTCTCCTTCTTTCTCTTTCTTTTTCCCCTCTCCCTCTTTCTCTTCCTTTCTCTCTCTTCTCTCTTTTTCCCTTCTCTATCTCTCTTCTCCTTCCCTTCCTCTCTCCTTCTCTCTCCTCTCTATTTTCTCTTTCTTTCTTCCTCTCCTCTCTCTCTTCCTCTCTTCTCTCCCTCTTTCTCTTTCTCTCTCTCTTCTCTCTCTCTCTCTCGTCTCCTTCTTCTTCTTCTCTCTTTCTCTCTCTCTTTCTCTCATGTCCGACTGGGCCGGCGGCAAGGCGTCAGCCCGACCTTTCTTTCTCTTCTTCATCTTTCCTCTTTATCTCTCTCTTTCTAACCGGACCGTCAGCTAAGCCGCTGACCCACCCACTCTTTTTATTTTCTTCTTTTTCTTTGCTCTTTCTCTTTCTTTCTCTCACGCACAACTGGACCGAGGGCTGAGATATCCCTTCTTTATCTTTTCTTCTTCTTCTTCTCTTTCTCTCTGTCTCTCTCTCTCTCACTCACAACCAACTGAATCGGTGGCTAAGCCGTCAATCTGCCTCCTCTCTCTATCTTTCTCTCTCTTCCTTCTCCCTCCCCTCTCCTTTTCCTCTCTTCCTACTCTCTTCTCCCTCCTCCTCTCTCTTCCTCTTTCTTTCTCTTTCTTGTCTCTTCTATCTCTTCCTCTTTCTTTCTCTCTCTTTTCCTCTGTCTCATTCTTCTCTTTTTCCTCTCTTCCCCTTTTTTCTCTCTTTTTTCTCTTCTTTCTATCTCTTTTCTCTCTCTCCCTCTCTCTCCTCTTCTTCCCTTCCAACTAAGCCGCTGACTCCCCTCTCTTTCTCTCTCTCCTCTTCTTCCCTTCCAACTAAGCCGCCGACTCCCCTCTCTTCTCTTTCTTTTTCTTTTCCTTCTCTTCCTCTCTCTCATCTCTCTTTATCCTTTCTTCTCTCTCCTCCTCGTCTCTCTTCTCTCTCCTAGGTTTCTCTTATTCTTTTTCCCTCTCCCTTCTTCTCCCCTTTCTGCTCTCTTTTTTCTCCTTTCAGTGTTCCCTCTCTCTCTTCTTCGTTCTCTTTCCTTAAAACTCCTTCTCACTCTTCTTTTCCCCTCTAACTCTCTACTTCTTCACCCCCCTCACATTATTTCTCCCACTACCATCTCGCCTAAATCATGGGAGTATTCAGCCAGATGGCGCCAAGAGGTTGTCAAACTAACAAACAGTCTCATACACACATATACATCCCTCTAACGACAAGTATGGGTCTTCTGACCCACTGGCCTGATAACTTTATATGTGTGTGTGTTTGAGAATCGCAGAGTGTGGGCAATGAGGTTAGATTTGAACCAGTCTTGGTTGGAGGGGCTTCCTATCGTGATCTAATAGGGCACCCAAGAGAAATGCCTGAGAGTGTCATGGACCCATCATGAGGTACGTCTCACACCTTATCCTCTCTCAGTTGGTGCCTGCCCGCACTCGCACACCGTGGCCCAATAGAGCTATCTCGAGCTAGGACCCAAATCCCGGGTCACCCCACGGTCTCACGACTCGACGAAATTGAGGCGAACCAAACATTGACAACATATAATTGTATTGCTCTTATGCATATTTTATCTTCCCAATTCTTGAGAGCACCTCATTGGCCTGAATTTTTGTATGTTGTATGTGACATGGTGAATGACAATATATATGCTCTAACCCATTATCTGCAGCATCTATAGTGGGTTTGCCAAGGATATGGAAGCTAAGACCTTAACGCATGCCAGGACCGGCTTTTTGATTCATTATTTTTATGCTTGTGGCATATATCCCGACTACCTAGGATCAAAGTGTCAATTTTCCTAAGAATACCTTCCCATATATATTAAAAATCATGTGTTGAAGTTCTTGTTTTCACACTAAAGAGCAGCCCTACAGTTTGTTTTGCAATAAATCTTTTTTCTTCAATCCTAAACCCTTCCCAATCGGTGGTGAGAGAGACCAGGTATTTGAGGATGAGTATTGCACTAAGTTGGATGATGGACCAATCACAGTGAAAGATAAAATGTATCTCTTGAGTATCTAAGGTGTAGTTCTTGAATTCCAAATTGGTACTGATAAATGGTTGGAGATATACAATCCCCACTACTTTGCTTGTCAACATGTTATGGACCACCACTTTCTGATCTTAGTAGAGTTCACCAAGCAAAAGGACTAGCCAAATGATATTGTTAAGGCTGCCTGGGACTCATCAACATTCATAAATAATGCATGCAAACTCAGTCCTAAATTATCAGTAGACATGCACAATATTTTATTTATCGGTACTACCATTTTTACAATGGTACCAACTTTAAGATCTCCATGGATCCTCTTAACAAGTTTCCAAGAATCGCGCTCTGAGGGGAAAAAAGAAACACGTGTCATGCTTCACGAATAATTCCACAGTCCCTTCCCTTCTGCCAATTCTTGATATGCGCATCTCCAAGCAAGATGTCACCACCACTAGGCTCATGGGCTTTCATGTCGTTGTTTAGAATGACTAGCTTAGGGGATCCTTTTATGATCATCTGCATGAATTCTTGACCAATGAGTTAGGAGAGCAAGAGGAACATTCGGTCTCACCACTCTATGATACTAACTTAACATTTGATCATGAGTGTACCATCGATTGATCTCGCTCTTCCAAGGCTGTGAGCCATTAGTTCACGAGCCCACTTCTCAATTTGAGCGGAACGGCAAGAGAAAGCCAACATTTCTTCCCTTTCTCCTCCTCTTTTACTAAAGAAGAAGTTCATCATCCCAACTCCAAAAGCTCGTATTTCAGAAGTTGATGTTCCAAGGAAGAGAAAAATACAACATCCTAACCTTGACACCACTGAGGCTGAGCTAGAGACTCGTCCTTCTCCTTTCTTTCGCAAGAACAGTATATCCAAGAAGAAGAAAGTTGGAAGTTTTTATTTTAGATCTCCCTTTTTACCCTCATTAGAGCGTTCAACTGTGGCCCCAGAAACAAAGACAAACAGCCAAATTGAGGAAACTATATCGGTTGATGTCCCAAAAAGAATATGTAGAGACATCGATAGAAGTTGACGACGTTGATGATGATACATGCATTAAAGCCTTAAGGAGTGTTCCTAACTCTCCCAAGCATGTTGTCATCCCATCCTCTTCTGCTGGTCCAATTTAGCTAGAGGATTCCTCTAATGATTTGCTACTGCAAATCAAGGGAAAAGCTCCTATTACATGTGGCATGACTTCTGACTTTGTTAAATCATCTTAACACTTCAATTCTTTGTCTCAGATTTATTTATTATCTTATTGGATAGATGAATGATGGCGCAACACCTCTCTAGCTTCCAGGGGAGAATTCCTCTTTAATGTAGTGCAAGAGAGTATCTTGGAATCGCTAAGGATTCTTCTTGCATTAGGTTTTCTCAATCTAGTGTCACCACTTTGTGCCTATGCCTCTGTAACAGTCTCCTCTGCCCCTAGTATGAAAATTTCCCTTTAGTTGAATCAGGTACAATGCAAATTGCCTCGTTAAGTCTTTCTCTTGGATAGCCAATGGCGTACTCATTTATTGTCTTAAGTGCCCTCGTGCTCATTAGGTACCATAGCATTAGTTCATTAAGTAAACATCCTGGAGTCTGCTGAGACAACATGGATGAGAATATCTGGCAGCTAGAAGGAAGTGGCTAATGAAACTTGTCCCTTCGCTCTATCGCTTGCCATCCTGAAGAACCGACATTTTAGTGGGTCGACAACCTTTCAACAAGAATTTGTGCTTAACATTACAAATTTTCTTTATATGTACTTTTAAGAGCTAAATATTTTTCTTTCTTACTAAGTTGTCACTCTTACATATTCTTATATAGAGTTTGGCATTTCAGCACTTGTTCACTCTACAAGTACGATCTAGTCGGACAAGTTGTTGTTGGCCAACCACGAGCCAAGCGATGGAAACATCCCAGCCCTAAGCACAGTGTTTTCTATTGTCAAGTTATCAGGAGCTCGATCTCATTGATCCCAAAAAGCTAAAGACACCGATACCTACAATCAGAAATGGCTCTCTCTCTACGACCACAAGACCACAAGAGGCCCTCTCTCTAACCACCACTGAAGGATCTTCTAGTGAGACCGCGTCTCTCTCTCTCATTTTTATTTTTTTTTCTCTTGTTACATGTGGGGAGCAGCAAGATGCAAGCCCATGCAAATCACTCTTCTATTTGACCATGCAAATAACCTACCAATAGATGAACGGACCTATGAAGAATGAAGAACTTTCGGCACCTGCAAATAAAAAAAAGCTCGAACCCTCCCTCCATCTCAATCCCAATTAAAGCCGAAATCTTCTCTTCATCTCAATCCATCCCAATTAAAGCCGAAATCTTCTCTCCATCTCAATCCATCAAGATTGCAACAAATGAATCTCCAATTCAAATCAGGTTTGGGATTTTTTGAATTGTATATTTTTTTAGCTTTTAAATTTAAAAAATATGGTTTTTTCAAAAGAAATCAATTTAATTCTCTAAAATTAGAATTAGGTCTATCTCTTTTAGGAATTTTCTTTTTTTTTTTTATAGCTTCTTGGGTATTTAGTTTCTTTTATTAAATAATTTCTCCAATTGCTATCTCTCTCTGTTATCCTTACAATTTCTCTGCTGTTTTTTAATTTATTAAGTTTTTTATTTCTTGGATAAAATGCTTCTAACCAAAGCTTCAGTTTATCGCACCTAACCTCAATTTTATTTCAGAACAAGGTCCAAAGATTTAGACTTTTCTCAGCTACTTAGCAAAGAAGACAATAAAAATTGCAAAGATATATACTTTCTCGCATTTCTTCGACTTAGAAAATCTCTTGGAAATCAGTCTATAATCGGCACATTATTACTTGACTTTTTGTTCGATCATTGAATAATAATTTGTGGGTATTTAATTATTATTATTGAAGATATTTTTTCATATAAATGTAGCTCATGTCTCTATTATCTTTCTCCACATGGAAATGTGGGTCTAATTTGGCAAAATTTTCCTAATTTATGTTTTTCTTATAGTTAAAGAGCTTCATTAATTTTCTAACTATGATTTTTCTATCAATATATAGAACTGCAATTCTTGTTAAAATGATCGATTGATGATTTCAGTGACTTCTACCCGAACAATGAAATTGTAAGTGATTAATTGAACTGAGGATTGGTGTGGTTATGCTTTTGATATGAGTTTGCAAGAACTACACCTAAGCCCGATGTTGTATTACTCTCTTTAATAATTTGTACATAATGGTGTTTCTGTAACTATTATTTTCTTGTTTCACTCTTTGTGTTATTTTTAGGTTATCCTTTTTTATCTTCTTTCTGTATTTTAATTATATTTGTCAGTATGTGCATATTTCTATCAACTGTATGTTTTGGCAGCGTCCTACTAACATCTTTATTTGTACAAGATCATAACTCAATATTTCTTTCGTCTGAGAAATTTTGGCGCAGTGACATGGGCAAGTTATTTTGAATCATGTCCTTGTGATATAGCTTTCCTCTTAGTTCTTCTACAGTTGATGCCTTTGATTCTTTTGTACACTTTCGATGAAGTTTATATCCTCATATGTGTCTTTCATCAACTGCTGACAAATGGTCTATTGTTCCACTTGATCTGTAGTAGACCATTATGTGTTATTTTCTTCCTTGTCAGAAGTTATGTTATGATGAATTTCACGCTAAATTAGTCTCCTCTGGAATATACAGGTGCCGATTGTTGCAAGCTTGTAGAACATTGTCAACTATGTTCAAGCAGTTAACAACAGCCGAATTGATTTTGAGAATTAGTTACCAAGAATTGGTGACTGAAGTAGTATTACTTTTAAGTACTTAAGCAAGAGTACATATTATGGGAAGCAAGCAATCCACAAGCCTGCAAAGGCACAAATCTGCGCAGTTTGGTTGCGCATCTTCCTCGTCATGGGGCTCTATGGAATTTCATAAACAAATACGAATGGAAACTCAGAGGGATAGTCATAATCGACAAAAAGGAGTGGAGCCCCAAATTAGATATCCATATCAAATCTGATGGCTACACCAACTACTCTCTAGACAATCTAATTTATAGCATGCAAATAATCACACCAGTTGTAAATGGTTTGAGAGTTCATTGGAGTTGAAGTTCATTGTAATCGGATTATCCTGTACTTTACATTTTCAATACCATTTTTGTACTCTGTTTCCTAGACTTTGAGAAACTGATCAAGCGCCCATAGTTTTGATTACATCGGAAGCTACAATTGAATCACTAACTCTCCATTAGTAAACTTGTGATTCTAACAACTTTGTGATTTCAACAAGTGTAGATTTATTTGATTATACACGGTTGCTACTCACTAAGTGTTGTTCTACTTACTAAGTGTTGGCTGGCACTGTTCTTATGTGCTTTCTTCCATGGATGAAAAAAGAAAAAAAAAAAACAATGGTTTGGATGGATGGCCTTTAAACAATTTGCAGAACATGTGGTGTGTGTATGTGTATAAGAGAGAGAGATTTAAAGTGCTCCATTTTTTATTGAATTCATTGATCCACTCAGTACCCAATTCAAAGTTCATTACAACAGAATTGGCATTTCTCACCCTCTTTATGTTGCATGCAATCATCAGGACCCCAACTGTTCAGATCCATACGTGCTCATTATCAAAGCCACACTTGAAAATGATGTCAAGAAACCATTGAAACATAGAGAGAAACCGTTTAATGGAACCAACCAATGACAAAATACACCAAAAAAGAATCTGAATTTTCAACTGTTGGGGTGCTAAGAAGGATTGTATTACTATTTCAGAAAGTTACAATAGTTGGAGGCCCCTTGGAAAAGGCCAAATATACCAAAAATGGTGTTTGCAACATAATCGCATCCCAATATCACTATTCTAACACTACTACCACTACCATTCGTACAAAGCTTCTTTCCAACATCAGATTTTGATTGGTTTTGATCTAAACCAAAAAACCCAATAATAAATTGCAACAAAACGATCCAATTCCCAAGAGAGATTTCTCAGTTTTATCAAGCCTAGAACCTTTGTAGTTGCTTCTGCTAAAGAGTTGAATAAGCAGACCAACTTCTTGCTAAAGTCGTTCCCATTGGTTCAACTTCGTGCAACATTCATTTGGATTTTACATTTGAGAACATAAAATCATTGAAGCCACACTGCAGCTGAAATTATTTCCTCTACCAATATTTAAAGAGTATCATTGAGGGTATTGTTGCAATGACCTTGACTTCATGAAAACTAAATTTCTTGAGAGTCTTCACCGAACAACCCAAGTAACGCAAAATCAGTTAATGAATTTGTTGGGGAGACAAGTTAACTGGCCACAGAAGAGCTTCTCTGAGATTGGCATAACTGGAAAGCACATGATTTCATACGGGGGCTGAACTGTACCATTGAGGACACAAAATCAAGAAAAAAATATACCCCCAAAATCATAGCTCATCAGAACTTGGGACCCTTTACTGTTTCAAGAAACCATTCAAGTATCAAATTCCATGTCGAGTAAACGTTTTAGTTTAAGTAAGCCAAACTCAACATAAAGCAAAAAAGAAGTAAGCAGAAACTAAGACAACCTTGTAATGAAATGAAAAATAAATAGATACACATGAGATTGTGATATCGTAGGTTCACTTAGCTGATTTTTTGCCAAGTAATCAAGGTTTGCGATTTTGCAGATCAAGATCAGGACTGCAGTTTAATTCACCCACCAAAAAGGAAACAAACTCTGATTCCAGTGACACAATTTCACTATTTGAACCCAAATTGCCTATTGGGGGCAAGTTCACACCTCATACCTTCTCCCTGTGTAAACCTCATTTGGATGTATTTCAAATGAACTTGAATGGGTACCTCTCAATTTCATAACAAATAATTATTTTCCAAAACATATCACAAACTTGAAGCAGACATTTCTTAATAATGCAATTATCACTCTTATAAGTTAACTCAGAGAAACATCTCGTTGATTAGAAACGATAAAACAGAAAAAACTTCAAACCACCATAACTCCCACAAAACCCTCAGATACAAAAGAAGAGTAAGGAGAGAGAGAGAGAGAGAAAAAGTTTTATGCTTCGAGTGGAATAAAAGAAAGGTCTTATGCAAGTAGAATAAAATGGAGGGGCGGAGGAGGGGGAGAGAGAGAGAGCAATTGAAAAAATTATTTAATAAAAAAAACTAAAAACCCAAGAAGCTAAAAAGACAAACAAAAAGAAAAAAAAAAAAAAAATTCCTAAAAGAGACCGACCTAATTTTAAACTTTTAGATAATTAAATTTATTTCCTTTGGAAAATCCATATTTTTTAAATGTAAAACCTAAAAAAATCTACACTTCAAAAAATCCCAAACCTGATTTGAATTGGGGATTCATTTCCTGCTATCTTGATGGGGATTGAAATGAAGAGAAGATTTCGGTTTTAATTGAAATTAAGATGGAGGGAAGGTTCGAGCCATTTTTTATTTACACGTGCCGAAAGTTCTTCAATCCTCATAGGTCCATTGATCTATTTGTAAATCGCTCCTCTTGTTGCTCCCCACATGTAATAAGAGAAAAAAATAGAAATGAGAGAGAGAGGTGATCTCAGCTAGAAGATCCTTGGATGGTCAAAGAAAGCGCCTCTGGTGGTCGTAGAGAGACAACGGATTGTCCTTGTAGAGAGAAGGTGAGGGATTGATATCCAGTAAACTGGGAAAGAGGCAGAACCTGAGAATAGAGGAGATTTGGGGTTTTCAAGGTTTACAATTTGAATTCAAAATTTAAAAAGACAATATTTAGATATTAATTCCAGTTAGTGAGCGTTGGTCCAAGTTGAAAAGTTTTATTAGAAAGAAAAATAGCAGGTTTGAATAAACGGGTTTAAGTTTCTCTTTTTTTTTAAAAAAGTTGGATTTGTGTTGAAGTAGATGGCATATTATTTAGGTTTTCTTATATTCTTGTAGTTTGTTGACCTATACTTTGTAATAATAGATTAATGTAATTATTCTGTTCAATCAAATGATTAAGACTCTCTAAATTTGTGGGTCTTTGTAACATCCCCTCATCTTTAGGGGTATAGGTTTGCTTATAAGGAACAACCAAAGATTTAGGTAAATCAACGGCTGCTTCAGGAGGATGGATACTTTCTTGATCTCCATTTAGAGTCCTGTAAGTTTATATATTTTTGTAAGGATGGAAATAGTTTCAGGATTCCTACTTTTAGGAGTATACAAGTTATCAGGAAATCATTTACCTTTTGAATTTATATAATATTTCAACCAAGTAAAAAACCTTATATTAATTTTGTTTTTTATCATAGTCCCAATATATTCGTCATCAAGGAATTTTTTAAGGGGTTTGCTATGTTTAAGAAATCATTCTCTTATTTCTTTATTTTCTACAGAGTAAAAATCTTGCCTTAAGAGTTTGTAGTTGATTTCGAATTTTCAACTTCAAGCACATTACCCTTCAGGAATATGGGAACTGTATCCCATGTCAAAAAAAGTCGGTCCTTGGGAGCCATCAAAATCTTTATCATTCTGTGTTGAAGGGTTTTCTACCTTAAAAGTACGTTGGACAATTTGTTGGTTTTTAAGCTGATCAAGCCCTTTTATGACAACATCTTTATTATTTTTTCTTTGTTAAGTTTCTGTCTGTGGCATAGAAGAGAAAGAGATTCTAGGGGGCTCAGGCATCCTTGATGATTTAGAACTAAAGGACATTCTTCAAGGCTGCCTTGGGTTCCTGTTTTGATAAAGGAAAGTTTTAACGAGAGGCCTGAATTGAATTTCTACCTTTCCTACAGTGTACTGGGTTATTTGGCTGATTTCTTGATTTTGTACAGGCTTAGGAGGGACAGCACAGGATAAGGTCCATCTTTCAGGTAGAATTACCTGATCCCACAAAATAGTTCTGGGGATGATTAAATTAGCCTTTTCAACATTAGTCTGGAAAAGAATAGTCTGACTTAGAGTCAATCCTCCTCACATTTGGACAGATAGTAATCATAGCCTTATAACCCTATAGGTAACATCTATATTTCGTGATCCAGCACCCATATCAAAACCATTGGTTAACAGGTTGAGAGTAAGGACTTTCAAAATATGGGGGTTGGTTAAGGAAACAGAAAATCCTGGGAAGCAATTAAAAAAAAACTGGTCCTTCACAGCGACTAGATTCAACAACTCCTAATAAGGAGTCCATAAATTGTCTATGTCTACTATCTCTTAAACATAAGAGGATATCAGTTTGAAGCCCAACCCTAGTTAAGGGTCTAATACCAACTTGAACAAGACCAATGTGTAAATAATTATATTTTCTTTTTTAAAATTCTTCAATACGATCTTTGTTTAACAGATTTATGGTAGTCTCAGCATTTAAGACAGACTTGGTTTCTTCTTCAGTTTTAATTGCATAATCACTTCTGAACTCAAAAGTTCCCAAATTATATATTTCAGAAGTAGAGACCTTAGGAATATTCTAATTGTTTAAGTCCTTTTCTAACTGACCTACCAGATGAACTGGCCTCAGCATCAGATCTTTGATAAACGAGTCTGAAAAGTCCTGCCATTGAGTCAATAATGTAATTACACATGCGAGTCAACCGAGTCAATGAATTAATAGTCTGTATACAACATTGTTCACAACTTTGGTGACTTATGGTGGCTTATTGCTATTATGACTGTGATGAACAGTATTTTATCAGGACTTGGACAGAGTTCTGATACAAAAGCTGTTTATCTAACATAGGAACAGATTAACTCTGATACCATTTTTGAGCACGTCAAGCGGAATGGGATTAACAAAACATAACAAGCACAATAACAGGATGGTGCTAACAAAACATAACAAAAAAAATAACAGATTAAGATAAACACATCAACTTATAAATAAAAAGTATTGGAATACTTACATAAAATCAGATACCCCAGCACACCAGCACACTCTAAAACTTTACAAGATACACCAGCACACTTTAAAACTTTTACAATCTTTTTAGAGAAAGAGAGAGAGAGAATAGAGAGTAGGAAAGAAGGCTAAGCAAACTTCAAACTTAAACACACTTTGAGAGATGCCTTCTTCAAAGGAGAAGTCCTCTATTTATCATCTCGGATTTCAAATTTTATTCATCCCAATTTTCTTAAATGTGGATGTCGGTCCATTTATTTCCTACCACACGGAAAGACGAGGGTAGTGGATGGCGGTCCATTGATTTCCTGCCACATGGAAAGACGAGGGTAGTGGATGTCGGCAATGTCGATGGTACTTGCTATGTGGAAAGGTAGGAATAGTGACAGATGGTGTTGGTGGCAGCATCTTAGTGGGGACATCTGTCCTTTAGTGTGACAAAAAGGTGTCGGCAACATCTTAGTAGGGACATCTGTCAGTATAGTAGGGACACCTATCTTTTGTTTTGTCTTAAAGGTGTTGGTAGGATTAGTGGGCCTTGTGTCCTTGAAAGAGTGGAGTCTGGCCGGCCCAATAGTCTGCTTCATGTTTGATGGATCGGGGGTAGAATCCCTGAACTGTCATCACCATTCAGTTTTCCTTCTTCTTCACTGACTGATATTAAGTCTTCTTCGAACATTGATAATAGTTTTTCTTTGAGTTATTCTTTAGACAAATTTGGATTTTCAGTATGTAAAGCCCTTAAGTATGAGGCTGTACCTATTAGCTAGTTAGGCTCCGGTGTATTGACTTTAATTTTGATGATTTTAATGGTTTCGGGAACTAAGTCTTTAATATCAAAACTGTCCCTCCATTTTATTTGTATTATTCGTTCAAGATAGGAGATATAATCCCAATTTTCATCATCTTCAGTAACAGTATAAGACCATCTGAGGATCTAAGGGATCTCATATAAGATGGTAAATTGGACTAGGGTCTCCACTTTAGACCAGTTTCTCTTAGCTGCTTCAAATTTTGACAGCGAGCATCGTAATTGTTTGGGATAAATATCTGGGTTAGGTCCCCAGTATAACATCCATTTTTTAAACCATGTGGGTAATTTATTTATGGCTTCATTAAGCCTGAATTAGATAAACCAACTGTGGGTATTTTGCTTGTTTTGGACTATCAAAACCTTTTCTCAGGCTTCGATGTAATCATAATAATTATAGCTCTTGATTTTAGAGCAAGTACTTCTAAAATACCTTGGCTTAAGAGGATCGAATCCTAATTATTATAGGCCAATATTCTTTTTATTCCGATTTTTTAGTAGGCAACAGTGTCATGCCCTCTATATTTTTGGAAGACTTTTATTAATCTTATTTCTTTAAGGATCGTTTCATAGAACATTTAAGACTTAAATTCGTCTCTAGGATGCATATGATTTATTAGGTAGATTTTTGCAATCTCATCTGGATGAAGATGTATTTGAATATTATCGATTGGTGAGATGGGAAGATAAGACTTTTCCCTGTATTCAGATGATTGAATTAAGTCTTCACTTGTATTTGGATTGTTTTCTTTGTAAGCGACTTGTCTTGAGGTTTCACCGCTGGATTTCATTTGGGTTTTTCCCCTGGACTCCCTGCAAAAACACTCGTGTTAAGAAATCTGGTAAATAATTTGTATTACCTGAGATATGCTCAATGTTGAAGTCAAATGTCGCTAGGATAGCTTGCCATCTGGCAAATATTTGCTTTGAGACAAGTATTTTAACATCTTTTTCTATTACATCTTTTGTTGCCTTACAGTCTGTTCTAATGAGAAATTTTTTATTAAAAGTATCATCTTCAAACTTTAAGACACAACAAACAATAGATATAATTTTCTTTTTTATTGTGGAATAATTCTTTTTGGCATTATTCCATTTTTTAGACATAAATCTAACTAATTGCTCTCTTGTTGAATTTGGCATTCTTTGTTTTAGAAGTCCTCCAAATCCTATTTCAGAAGCATCAGTCTCTATTATTTTGAAAGCCTCAGGATGAGGGATTGCTAGGCATGGTAATTCTTTAGCTTTTATCTTGATTTTTCGAATTGCTTGGGTATGACCTTCTCCTCATTCTGGTAAATTCTGTTTGAGCCGATCATAAAGAATTGCACAGTCTTCGGCTAGGTTTTTATAAAAATCAACAATATAATTAAGACTTCCAAGGAACCTTTGAAGTTGTGTTTTATCTTTAATTTCATCAGGAAAATATTGAGCAAAGATTATTGCCCTGTCAATGGGAATAATTAATTGGTTATGGATATTATGTCCTAAAAATTGAATTTTGGTTTGAAATAATTGGATCTTTTCTCTGGACAAAACCAACCCTGCATTTTTTACTGTCAGCAAAAAGATTGTCAGATGTTTCCAGTGCTGATCTATAGAATTAGAGAAAACTAAACCATCGTCAATATAGACAATCATAAATTAAGTATAAGGCATAAAAATATCATTATAATATGCTGAAATTCGGAGGGAGCATTTTTTAATCCAAATGGCATCACATTTCATTCATAATGACCGAATGGTACAGTGAGCGCTGTTCTATATCGATCATTTTCTGAGATCTGTATTTGCCAGAAGCCTGATTTCATATCAAATTTGGAAAATATTTGGGCTTCAAAAAGTCTATTAATAAATTCATTTTGTTAGGGATTAGGTATCTTGTCCATCTTAAGGCTTTGTTCAAAGGCTTATAATTGATGACAAGTCTGGGCACTCCTTTTTTTTTTCTGAAGCCTTTTCCACATAAAATGCTGGGCAACTCCAAGGAGAATATGAGTTTCTGATTAATTTTTATCAAGGAGGTCTTGTATTTCTTTCTTACAAATTTCCAAGAGTCTACTATTCATTTGAATTAATCGAGATTTTGTAGGAATAAATTTTTCATTGAAATCAAGTTCATAAGGTAATTCAACAATATGTTTTTTTCTTTCCCAAAAAGCATTTGGAATATCAGCACAAATTTCCTTTTCAAGTTTATTTCTAAACTGTATGATTTTCTCTTGGATAGCGGGGCTATTAATCTTTTCAATTTATTTGTTTGGTTATGATCTCTTGGTTAAACGTATTTAGTAGAGATTCTTTATTCTTTTTTAAAACCATAACTTGATTTATTTCTTTTAATTTTGGTTTATCGATGAATTCAAACTTGACTTATGGCCCTAGATCTCAGATTCTATTCCTAAAGAGTTTAAAGATTTTATAGGATAAAGAAGACTCAGGAAAGGGGTTCCTAAAAATATATCTTGAGCAAGACCTTTAATGAATGGCATTAGAAAGCAAGCTCCGTTATTACAAACATCAGCTTCAGAAAGTTTATAATTTGATTAAAAGCCTCTTACCATTGACAGTATTTAAGACTTGGGTAGTCTTATCAAAGAATCTTGACGGGACAAGTCCCTCATTGATGCAATTAAGATCAGCATCTGAATCAATAAGACCTATGGCAGAAAAATTGTATTCTTTGGACACCAATTTGCGACTTTGGTATGCCATTTTTTAGTAATAACTTTATTTACCATGTTAATGTAATTTAGTTGGTTAATGTCAATTTTCTCAATTGTGTTAACAGTCTCCTATTCGTCCTGATTTTGTATATTTTCAAATTCATTTATTAGGTTCTCAAGTGATTGTGGATTTTCTTTACCAAGAGTTTTCTAGTATAGTTATTCTATTATTAAGAGCTTGTAATTCTTCTTTTAAATTTTTCATTTCAAACCTTAGTTCGGAAATAGTGGTTTCATGCTCAAAGAACACTTGTTCTTTTATTAACTCTATCAATTATTTGTTTGAGGTTATATGTGGGTTTATAGACTTGACTTTCAATCTTTTCTCTGGCAAGGTATTTAACAAGAGCAACCCTTTTTTCAAGTGGGTCTATAATTTTATCAATTATGTTTAAAACCAAATTTTGTTCCTCAGTAAGCATATTAAGACTAAGACCTTACATATTTAGCAAGGCTTTATAGTGATCACACTTACAATCGTCTTCTGTCTCACTAGTATCAGAAGTTTCAGTGTTGATGCCCAAAACTTCATCTTCTAAGTCTGTCTCATAAATAGATAAGTCTTCATCAGAGGAATCTCCTATAAGAAGGATTTGCTCTAATTGTCTTATTAGTCCTTCATCAGAAATTTCAGTAATTTTTTGTTTTGTCCTACATCTATTTGCATAATGCCCATAACGGCCACATTTTTTACAAATAGGTATTTTTCTTTTTGGTTTCTTATTCTTAGGTTCAGGATCTTCTTTACCTGAATTGAATGTTTTTCTTTTTTGTTTTCTATGATATTTTTTGTTTTTCTTATGCTCACCTCTTTGAGTTATTTTTATATCTTTTGGAGTGAGTTTTTTCAGGAAAGGGATAATAACCAAATTGTTCACAAAAAGTCACCCATTTCTCTTTTACCAGTGATCCTTTGTTTTTCAAGCTATCTCTTAAGCTCTAGGTTAGTATAAAGCTCCAAACCGGTAGCACAAATTTCATTATCAACTTGGCCTAGAGTATAATTCTCATAGGGGATTTCTTTTCCTTCATTAGCATTTTTGACCTTGGTCTTAACTTTTTATCTAAATAGAGCTGAGAGTCCATTCAAGAATAAATAGAGCTGAGAGTCCATTCAAGAATTGAGACTTTCAATGTATATCTCTGGCATCATTTCTGGTAAGTAATTGCGTATGAAAAACATCTTTGTACCATTTGTAATGAGAAAGGTCAGGACATTTGAGATTCTCCAAAAGTTCTCTGGTTCTTTCATTCCAGACAGATATATCTCCTATGAAGTGTAGGGCAATATTATAGTGTATTGATACAATCATCGTCTTGAGAAAGTATTTCTTGTTTAACACCCTGACTATAGACGGTGGTAAGGGTCTGTTTTTTAGCATTCAGAACTGTATTCCTCTCATCATCCTTCAGGTAGAAGTCTCGTCATCCTTTTAGTTGCCCTATAAATCCATTGATTATGGATCTAGCAATGTCGGGGTCCCTATTTCCATGGTTAGCGGATGCTTCAGCATACATAATCATATGCTTGATTAAATTCATCTTTTGATATTCTAACAAAGGATCTATTTCCTTTCAACTATAGATCTTCCGTCATATTGGACGACATTTGAGAATATATCCTCTTCATATTGAAGATGAACAGGAGAAGCCCTAGAGTAATATATTTTTGATGTAGCAGTAGGCCTAGTCTTTGTCCCATAATTTATCCTATTAATCTGGTCTGGTTGATCAGGGTTTCTAAACATATCCTCAAGTTTAAGGATTTCTTCATTACTAATATCTTCAAGCATATTTGGAGCTGGACTTTTATCTTCATTTTACTACTTTTTCAATCACTTATTTAAGAGTAGCAAGTCGTTAACCAATTCATCAAAGAATTCATTCTCCTCTTTGAAGGTTGGTCCAAGTTTAAAAGTTTTATTGGAAAGAGGAATAGCAGGTTTGAATAGAACGGGTTTAAGTTTCTCTTTTTTTTCAAGAGGTTGGATTTGTGTTGAAGCGGATGGCCTATTATTTAGGTTTTCTACTATTCTTGTAGTTTGTTGACCTATACTTTGTAAGAATAAATTATTATAATTATTTTGTTCAATCAGATGATTAAGACTCTCTAAATTTACGGATCTTTGTAACATCCCCTCATCTTTAGAGGTATAGGTTTGCTTATAAGGAACAACCCTAGATTTAGGTAAATCAACGACTGCTTCAGGAGGATGGATACTTTTTTGATCTCCATTTGGAGTCCTGTAAGTTTTATATATCTTTGTAAGGATGATAATAGTTTCAAGATTCATGATTTTAGGAGTATACAAGTTATCAAGAAATTTTTTACCAGCTGAGTTTATATAATATTTCAACCAACTAAAAAACCTTATATTTTTTTTTCTTTATATCGTAGTCCTGATATATTCGTCATTAAGGAATTTTTAAGGGGTTTGCTATGTTCAAGAAACCATTCTCTTATTACTTTATTTTCTTCAGAGTAAAAATATTGCCTTAAGAGTTTGTAGTTGATTTCAAATTTTTCAACTTCAAGCATATTGACAGACCCTTCAGGAATATGAGAATTGTATCCCATGTCAGAAAAAGTCGGTCCTTGGGAGCCATCAGAATCTTTATCATTCTGTATTGATTTCTACCTTATAAGTAGGTTGGACAATTTGTTGGTTTATAAGCTGATCAAGCCCTTCTATGACATCATCTTTATTAGTTTTTCCTTATTCAGCTTTTGACTGTGGCACAGAGGAGAAAGAGATTCTAGGGGGCTCAGGCAAAGAGATTCTAGGGGGCTCAGGCATCCTAGATGATTTAAAACTAAAGGACATTCTTGGAGGCTGCCTTCGGTTCCTGTTTTGATTAAGGAAAGTTCTAAGGAGATAACTGAATTGAAGTTCTACCTTTCCTTCAACGTATTGAGTTATTTGGCTGATTTCTTGATTTTGTATAGGCTTAGGAGGGACAGCACATGGTAAGGTCCATCTTTCAGGTAGATTCACCTGATCCCACGAAATAGTTTTGGGATGATTAAATTGGACTTTTCAACATTAGTCTGGAAAAGAATAGTCAGACCCTTAGAGTCAATCCTCCTCACATTTGGACAGATAGTAGTCATAGCCTTATAGCAGACCCTATGGTAACAACTATATTTTATGACCCAGCATCCATATCAAAACCATTGGTTAAAAGGTTGAGAGTAAGGACTTTCAAAATATGGGGTCGTTTAAGGAAACAGAGAATCCTGGGAAGCAGTTAAAAGAAATTGGTCCTTCACAGAGATTAGATTCAACAGCTCCTAATAAGGAGTCCATAAATTGTTTATGTCTACTATCTCTTAAACATAAGAGGATACCAGTTTGAAGCCCAGCCCTAGTTAAGAGTCTATTACCAACTTGAACAAGACCAATGTGTAAATAATTATATTTTTTTTAAAAAAAATTCTTCAATACGGTCTTTGTTTAACAAAAAAATGGTATCAGAGCTATTTTGTTCCTATCTTTGATAAATAGTTTTTGTATCATAACTCTGTCCAAGTCTTGATAAAATATTGTTCATCACAGTCGTAATAGTAATAAGCCACCATAAGTTGCCAAGGTCGTAAACAGTGTCGTAGACAGGCTATTAATTCATTGACTCGGTTGACTCGCGTGAGTAATTATATTATTGACTCGATGGCAAGACTTTTCCGACTTGGTTATCAGAGATCTGATGCTGAGGCCAGTTCATCTGGTAGGTCAGTTAGGTATTCTGAAGAAATTGTTATTGCCAACATAGAAAAGGACTTAAACAATTAGAATATTCTTAAGGTCTGTACTTCTGAAATATATAGTAAGGAAACTTTTGAGTTCAGAAGTGATTATAGAATTAAAGCGGAAGAAGAATTCAAAATTTAAAAAGAGATTATTTGGATATTAATTCCAGCCATTGGATTTAATGTAATCTAATGGATACTATTGTGCCAACACACCATTTCATTATACTATGATAAAACTGTTGCATTGATCACTTCTCTGTAACATTCTTATATCATGCACTTTTGTGCATGTTTACTTGTCTAACTATATTTCAATGTTTTATCATATTTGAAATGAAATGAGATGACAAGCTTCAAAGGTGCAAGTCAAAATGACAGATTATTTCATCATCATCATTATCTGAACTTATCTCAACTACTCGAAGGTGGCCTCAAAAGGATAGATCATTTCCTCTTATCATAATTATCGATCATTTTACCCTTCTAAATGCAAAAACCGGTAACACAATGCGTAAGGCCACACGGAACATGGAATTGAACAATTCTGACGGTTCCACGCTCCACCCTACCTAAGTGTAGTAGGCAAAAAGCATGCTCCACAATATCGCATCTTGATCAATAACCTCTCTCAAATTTTCACGCAAAATGTAATCATGGTTATATATCTTGCGACCATTTCATCATGTACTTCGTGCGCAAAAAAACTAGAGAAGTATCTCCCTTTGTATCATGCATTGGCCCGCCATTACTATCAACCCATGTTTCATAAATGGTTTCTATCATATGAGAAAAAAAAAACCTGCTTAATAATAATTCAACATGTGAAAGCACCAATAAAAATTAGCATTAGCATTTCCCTAACAATAAGAGATAGGTCAAGTCACACTAGATCCAAACAAATATAAACCAATGAAATTTCCGGCATCTGAACGTTTGATGTGGGTTTTCTGCTCACGTTTAGTCAAAACAAATCAACATCTTGTTTCTTTTCTTTACATGAGTTTTTGTTTCTTCTGGGACATGCTATTTTGTTCCAATATATTGTATTTTTACAAAAAGTGGATCAGCAACGCATTGCTGATATGATCCACTCAATCTGGTTTTGCTTTGGATTTTGAATGCTATAGGCAATGTGATTTCAGCCCACTGAAATTAACGATTTGGCCATCTCATTGTGGTCCTTTTCTCAAGGTCAAGAGAAAGGAGGTAGGGGTGGCAACTGGGACCATGGACTGGAGCTCTCATGGATAGACCCGGCCCCGGTCTGGGTATGAATCTAGGGGTTGGACCCGACATATCGTGTCTGGGTCCATTAGCTTGGGCCTGAATCGGATCCGGGATCGGGTCGGGTCTGAGTTCAGGTAGCGTTGACCCAGACTTGATACGGACTTGTTAATAAAACAATTAAATAATATATATATATATATATATATATATATATATATATATATTAATTAATTAAATTTTGATTAAAAATTATTGATAAACTAAATGTTATAGTTTGAATATTGAGTAGGCTTCCTATACTTCCCCTACTATAAAAAACTTATATAGTTCCCTCTATCCAATCTTACATGATGAAAGGGATGCTGAGATGGCCCCATCACATTGTCACACCTCTATACTATTTTATTTTTAAAACACAAAATTTTGAGTTTCAACTTCTCTCTAAGACTAGCTTCTGTAAAAAAATTTATAAAAGTAGTATTCCAAAAAAAATAAAATGATCAAGTTGCCCCTAAAAGTTTCAGGGGTATTTTTCGTTATGTATTTGATCAAAAATATTGTTTTAATAATTTGTTTAGGCGTACGGCATTGAGATCATGGCAAGAACCAGTTTTCACCTTCATATAATATGTAGAAGATCAATTAAAAATAAAATACTCTGAGGCGTTGGATGTAGATCAAACGGTTGGATAATTTTGATAAACACATTTTGATAAATACAGATTTTTAGGCCTACATGCTTTTTATCCTTCAGTGTCAAATTTTTCTGAAATGCTTAAAATTTTAAAATATTTTCATTTTAGAGTACAATCAAATATACACATGAATCCAAATATCAGGAACAAAATGAAATATACTAAAATGTAGTATCTCGTAAATAATGCATTCTACAAAAAGCCCTTTTCTATGAGTAATAACTACAAAAATTACAAATTAAACAAATACAAACAAGAAATTTACTTTCAAATTGTTAGCATATCAAATATGAATGTAAAGATGGAAAAAAAGGATGTAGCAAAATGGAGTATGTCATATACAATGCAATATACAAAAGGCACCTTTCTACAAGCAATAAATATAAACATTACAAATTTAAGCACAAACAAATGAGAAATATAACAAAATAATATATAGAACATACCGTGACAACATGATTCTCCAAGTGGTGATAATGTAAAGGGACAAGATATAGACGAGAGTAAAAGGGCTACGGAGAGAAAGGTGAGATTTAGGGAGGAGATTAGAGAGAGGAAGATAAAAGAGAGGGTGAGAGAGTGCTTTGTTTTTTTGGGGGGCGAGAGAGATTGCGCAGTTGGTGGAAAGATTGGGTACATGCTTGGAGAAAAATGGTGGGCAAACGATGGCCGAATTGGGGCTTTGAAGCCCTAATTTAGCTCTTTATGTTCGACGTTTCAAATATCAAACCACGCGATATTAAGAAACTACTATGGGAGTGGTTTGATGCGTCAAATGTCGAACCACGCGATCTTAAGAAAAAGACTATATGAGAGAGTGGTCTGATGTGGCAAATATCGGACTGCTTAGTTTATAGATGAACTACTCTAAATTATGAGACTCGCTCAGGGCAGAGGGCTGTCTAATATTTCAAACATCATATCAGTGAAAAACCAAAAATTCATCCAAGTATAATGTGTTCCGATATTTGAAACATAAGACCGTTAAATAACAAAATATATTAAGCATTGAGTGGTCCAATATTTTATACACCGGACTGCATCATACACATCAATGGAATGAAAATATAAGGCGATACAATATTTTAAATATCAGACCGCCCTACAAATAGAATAGTTTGATTCTTTTTGACATTGTAATGTCATATGGAGATCAAAAACTAAAACAATAAATTACCAAGCAATCTAATGTTGCGGGTACAAAGTTAGAAACAAAACATAAAAATTCCGGGTAAAGACGTCACTTGAGAAAACCTCAACTTTTGGGGCCAAGAGAAAATTTGTGTAAATTGACCCTGCCTTTACGTAAATTTCCCTCTTACAAGCGCTACAGAGGGAGAGTAGAAGTCGGTTGAAAGAGAGTGCGTGCTTGGAGAGAGATGGCGGGCAAGAGAAAACGATTAAGAGATTCCATACACAGCCACGCCATGCAAGTCTTATCTTTATGGCCCTACAAGGGGAAGTTAGAAACAAAACAAACTAAAAATTAAGGGGTCAGGACTTCACTGTAAAATAAAGAAATCAACTTATAGACCAAGAGGTAATTTCGGTAAACTAGCCCAGCCCAGCGTAAATTTCCCTCTTAAAATGGGTATACGGAGAGAGAGACAAAAGAGAGAATATAGCAGACTTCATCTAATAAAATTGTGTTGTACACAAAAAATTGCACCTACTCATAATCATACTACATGCAGAGAAGAACAGAGCACAGGAGGGAGAGAAATCAAGTAAAGTAGCAAACTGAAGAGTCTTTCATTACATTGCTTTCTTGCTACGGAGGAAAATCAAAATCATAATAATCAAACTACTTCATGCAATGCAAGGAGGAATTCTATTCAAAATGGTTTACACTTAAATATGGTGCTTCTACAATTCCTTATTATGCTGCTTCTTCATAAGGCAAATGGATTATTGAAAAGAAATGGCCATATTTCGTACTACTGACACAGGAGGGTGGTCTCTATGATTGGAAGGATATGGATTTCAGAATTAAAAGATTTTCTTATTCATATCAAACAAAGAGTCACAGTCGAACTGTCTTGCACATAGTAGGAAAAGCTAGGATCAAATGGGGATTCGAAATAGGGTACTTGAGGCTAAGGTTTGGCACCTTCCACGTCTGGTTCGTCATTTTGCCGTGCCCCTGTTGCTTCCCCCAATTGACGCTGCAGCTCCTCGTGGAAGATCTCCAGCTTGCTGTTCAACCATTGATTCTCCAATTGCAGGTCACTGAGCAAATCCGTGAAATGTCTTTCATTACATTGCTTTCTTGTTTCTACACAACACAAGGAGGAAAATCATAATCGTAATAATCAAACTACTTCATGAAATACAAGGAGGAATTCTATTCAAACTGGTTTACACTATAAAATGGTGCGGCTGCTGCAATTCCATACTACATACACAGAAGAGAGAAAGAAAGAGAGAGAGGTGTTGGTTCTTCATACAAGGCAAATGGATTATACAAAAGAATGGCCCTATTCATACCATGTAGTATGTACACAGCAGGGTGGTCTCTATGAATTGAAGGGTATGGATTTCAGAATCAAAAAATTTCCTCATTCATATCAAACAAAGAATCACAGTCTTGCACATAGTAGAAAAAGCTAGGATCAAAATGGGGAATCAAAATAGGGTTCTTGCACATAGTAGAAAAGGCTAGGATCAAAATGGGAAATCAAAATAGGGTTCGTGAGGCTCAGGGTGGCACCTTTCAGGGTGGCACCTTCCACGTCTAGTTGGTCGTTTGGCCCTGCCCCTGTTGCTTCCTTCACTTGACGCTGTAGTTCCTCGTTGAGGACCTCCAGCTCGCTGATTATGCATTTGTTCTCCAATCGCAGGTTCCCGAGCAAATCTGACAGCACAACATCTCTCCTTCCTCCTCGAGCATATCCCTCAATCTGACCAAACCCTGTTGCTGAGCTTCTGAGTGCTCCAGCATCCTATCAAACGCCGCATCCATTCTCTCTCCATTAACCACTGTCTCGGACTCCCCACCTTCTTGACTCGTCTTTTTCTCTGTCATCTCCTGATCCCCACTTTCTCTATCTTGATTCTCGTTCTGCAGTGTTCTTGGCCTCTCACTCTATTCCTCAGTCTCAATTTCTTGATTCTTGGCCTGTCTTGGCTTTCTGCGCCCTTCTTTATGAATTTATTGATTCTTAGCGCTCTTCTTGACAGCGAAAAGCAGGGACAAACTAGAAACAATCCTCATCAAAATTGGTTAAAAAAAAAAACAATCCTCATCAAAATTCCAGCCCTATCCTCGTCTCAGATCCCTCCTCCTCGTTGACGAGTTTCCAGGGGAAGGGCCAGGAAAGAAGAAAGATAGGTTCCGTTGATTGGTGAGCGGTTAGTTGTTGGGTGAGCTAGACGTTACAGCTCAGCACCGCTCGCTATTCATACTCCCTTTCTCTCTCTACTTGTTTGCATCTCTCTCTGCTTTCTACTCACGCTCAAGGAAATAGAAAGAGAAAAGAACACGTTATAGCTCAGCACCGCTCGCTATTCATATTAAATTTTTGAGGTATCGGAGGTACGTTATTTCCATTAAGATGTTAGTAATTTTTTATGAGGATTATGTTATGTGACATTTTTTATTACGGTTGTCCGTTGTAATTTTTTGAGATATTGGAGGTATATTATTTCAATTAAGATTTTAGTAATTTTTTTTTGAGGATTATGTCATGTGAAATTTTTTATTATGATTGTTCGGTATAATTTATTATTGATTATTAATTTTTATTTTTATTATTTTTATTTTTATATGATTGATGCTTTCAGATGAGAGGATGATACTAAAAAGAGAAAGACCATATATACTAATTAATACGAAAAGAGAGTGATTACTAGATAATATTTTTTTTTGAAAAAACAATAAGGTAGACGAGAGAGATTGATTACAAAAGAATAATTTTTTTTGAAAAAGCAATAGGATAGGCAAAAATCTATGCTAAAGATTTCTAAAAATTTCCTGTCACACTCGTAATAGATTTTTCACTTATCACCAAATGTAATAGATTTCTTGATTTTTTTAAGAAATCTCGACGTAATGTTTTTCCATTTCAAGTAAAAAATAGTAGAAATGTCATATTGTAATCTATTGTCACGTAATAGATTTCCAGATACCCAGACACCCCTAAATGAAGGAGAAAGAGTGTTAAAAAAAACTGTTCTAGCGAGAGTGTTAAAAAAAACCGTTCTTACTGTAATGGAGAGAGGGGTAGGGAGATAATACACAGACCTATAAGACAAAGAAAATTTTAGTTTATTGAAGAAACAGAAATTTTAAATTTTTGTTTATTCAAAAACTGAAATTGACCTGTTGTTGAACCACTAAACAACTGAATTCGATTGTTCAATAACAAAAAAAGGGTAAAATTATTATTTTTTAAATTTATGTTTCAACATAAAAAAACGTAACGATGATAATAACAGAAACTATTCGGTAGAACCGTAATAACGGAAACTTTAACGAATATGTATGTAATTTTCCCTTTTTTCTTTAATTTCCATTAAAAAATTAGGTACCCAATTGGCCTCTTATCATGAACTTCATTAACTTTGACGTATATCAATACTAGGGTGTAAGCAAGCCGGGCCTAAGTGGACTTGTGCTTGATTGTAGGCCCGGCGAACTTGATGGGCCCTGAAATGGGTTTGGAACTGCCTCATGCCAAGCCAACCTTCAATGCCGATCGGCACTTTCGTTAGCTGCGACTCAGGGTTGTAGCCATCTCCATTTTAAGTTCCATAAAATTAATGTTAACTTTTTATACTAGGTTAAATAAATTTAGAGTTGTCTTTAAAAGGCTAAACTCTACTTGGAGACCTCACTGAAACTTTGCAGTTCCCGTGCCGACAGCCCCTAAATTGGCCTGAAAATCTATTATGGTCTAATTATAAAATTTGAAACTCTTTTCAAAACATGATAATTTTAATGCTTGAAAACCATATTTTTTCCAATCCATAATTATCTAGATGGTTGATTTGAGGTTTTTAATCACCGGGGTAATATTTTAGGATGAGGCTTCACCTTCAATTGGAAAGCCCAAGACTTGCATTAAGACTCAACAAATTATTTTTCTTTTTTTCGCTTGGTAAACGTTTCACAGCAATTCTATCAAAAACACAACTAGCATTAAAAAAAAACATATCAAAAACCACTTAGGAGATAAACTATTTAATATTTTGCTATATTTTAAGAATAACATGCGCCTCAAAAACAAACCAAAACAAATTGTTTTGACATTGCAAAATCTTCCAATTGAGCATCTTGACCTCAAGATTTGTGGATATGGAAAAAAGATTAATTTAAGTCTTGTAAATAGTTTATCTTGTAGTGCATCATCTAGACCGTCTATTTTTAAGATTTTCAATTGTTTACAGTGCTACTCAATTTGCACTATTTTTAGAGCTTTAAATTCCATGATTAGGGAGGAAAATCATTTTTTAGGCCATCACAAAGTTTATCGGCACCAAAACTATGTCCTTTAGCGTAACTTGGAGACACGCCTTACTTGGATTTTTTAAGCTTGACGCTTTATACAAATCACACCCTTTAACAAATCAAGTAAAGTATTAAATAATTGGTCTTTTAAGTAAGATTTGTAAATTTATTCTTTCATTTATTTTTAGATTAAAAGCTTAATTTTAAATTTTCAATAGTAAAATGGCTACTCATTAACTTTGTGCCATACTTAAAGCAAATAAAATAGGACACTTACAGATGGCACCAAAACTTATAAGGAAAGATCAATATAAGGCATCAACATTAAACAATCAAAGTAAATCATACTTAAAACTATGCAAAAAGTGGCAATTTTGGTGCCGCAATGCCTTGCGATGCAAAATAATTCTATTCTCACCCCTAATTATAAGAGCTCCAAAACTAATACAATTGAACAGATTTATAAACAATTAAACTTTAAAAAAATGAATTATCCAAATAATACATTACTAAATGCATTATTTTCATGACTTGGAATCTTTCTTCTTTATTTTTTTCCATATTCATACTTCTCCCAGTCGAGATAATCAATTTGAATGTTTTTCAGTGTCATAATAATATTTTCTAATGGATTTTTAGGTTGCAACGTACTTCAATAGTATGAGGTAAACACTTTATTTTGGCTTTTTCCACACTTATTTGAACATAACCTAATAAGTCAAGTTAAAAAAAACAAAAACTTGCATTGGAATGGGATCCATGACAAGCCCTAAAAAGAAATAACTCAAATTCTTTGGGTAAAAAAATGGGGCATGTTTATTAATCATTATCCCACCAGGATTGAAATGAAATGATGAGGTTAATTTGGCGCAAAGAACATTTAATGGTTCGCAATGATGATGATAATAGTAATAGGGGATCCTATCATGATAGAGAACTGTCAACCCTATCACAGATATGTCTACCACTAGCTCAAAGATGCACATATATGTTTACCACTAGCTCAAAGATGCCCATGGTATTGTCCATGACAAATTTGTGACTACCAAATATACTTTGTTGAGGGAGAAATTCATGTTACGTTTAGAAAATGATTCAAAAGAGATAATCACGAGACACATGTAGGTATATTTGCCGCTTTTTTGTGGGATCAACATTTTCGCTAGCTCTAAAAGCAACAAGGTACCCACAAGATATCTATAGTTGTTTGAGAATTTTGACCAAGTACGGTGTTACGCTTGGTGTATCAAGGCCATGTTTTATCTATTCCACTCTCTTTTGAAGTTTGTTGTCTTGAAGATCTGACATTTTAGGGGTCAGACACCTTTCTTCAAATATTTGTATATAACATTATAATTTTCTTTTATGCAATTATTTACTCTCTGATTTGCGTCAATCTCTAAGTTGAGATCTACTCAAATCTTTGCTAAATTGAGTTAAATTATGATAAGGTGTAGATAGTGGGGTTGCTCGAATTATGGGTTCAAGAAGATACATATTTATTCAGAACTGATGCTTTCTTGGGTCCACCGGCAGCATCAGTTTCTAGATCAGTGTATTTTGCTTTAAAAATTCTTTAAAACTTTACAAAGTAAGAAATAATATAAAATACATGAAATAAAATAAATGAAAGATAAAAATAAACTAAATTAAACAAATAAAGGGATACTTACCTCTGAGAACCCAGAGTTTCAACTTTCTGATTTGGGCCACCATCTCCTTTTTGATGTCTTTGCTTACTGGAACTGTTAGATATATGGTTCATTGACTTAGATCTTGGATTCCTAAGGCGGGGGGAAAAGCTCGGGAATTTCAGGTAAAGTCCGCTTAGCCTTTTTCTTGGCTATGGAGGAGAATTATATATTTTCGTAAAGGTTTTGGGATCTCATAAGGTAGAATCTAAGTTCTTTGTTTTTTTAAAGAAGTTTATGGATTTTTCTTAATTGTTTTATGAATTTTCTAGGGTTTTTTTTTAATTTCAGGTATTTATGGGCTATTTTTTTCATTTGAAAATTTCTAAGGTATTTCAAGGGATTTTTTTATCTTTTCATGGTATTTTTTGGTTTTTGGAAGGGAGTATTTATAAGCTTCAAGATTTTCTTATTTTCTTGGATTTTTTCATATTTTTTTTCGAATTTATCCTATTTTTTATTTTTTGCGAATTTATCCTATTTTTTATTTATCTCAATTAGAAAAGACACTTACTACATCATCAAGCTGCCCCTGGGCCCAATGGGCTGTACAACGAGAGACTCGGCGCACACTGGACAAGCAGTCTGTCGGGCTGGTCAATGCCACATGTTGCCTATTGCGCAGGTCGCCCCGGGCCCATTAGGTAGGGACTAAAATGTGGGAGGGAAAAAATTCTCATTTTGTCGAACTATTTCCCTTAAGCTTTAACTTTCCAGCCATAAGTCTGATTCATGTGATTCTTGGACCATTAGAAACGTCTCGGGCCCCTCTATAGCTTGGGATAGGGTTTTGGACAGGTTTGAGATAATTTTATTAGGTCTCAGTTGCCTATAGTTTACTAGGTTATTGTGGTCCTTTGTACTCAAAATCGTGGTATTTAGGAATTTTGTTAGCCATAATTTTGAGAGAGTTGTTTACAGCTGCCCCTTTTTAGCATTCGTCAGGAGTACTAGGTGAATGACAAAGAAGTTGACACCTAAGACACGATAGGGAAGAAAATTGTTTTTGAGGGATCATTATTTTCAATGACCAGTACCCTTTGCGTTAGTGGTATACCGAGGAATGCTTTTGATCTGTAATACATCCAACTGGTGATATGGTATAGAGTCTATGGTGTTCTTTGAGCAAAACCAAAATGTGAATGCAACTCGAAACTTTCAATAAACGATCTTACTTAAAGAAGAAATAAACAACTACAGCCACTCAAATCAAATGTAAGAATACTTTAAGACATGAATACCACTTACAAATGACTCTATAACAGTCATCTTATGAGGCACAATACATATCTTTGCCTACAAATCAAAAACTATATCACAAAGCATGACATTTTTACAAGAAATAAGTTTATGCTCTTATATAACTAAATGGTATAATATAAATGCTTGGAACAAAAATTACATATATTTTATAGACTTGTAAGAGTGAGTTGAGTGCCATAATTAAGTGTAGAAGCCAATGGATTCGAACCTTATGCTTGGGTCACAATCGGACCTTTTGAGGAATTAATATTATTCCAAAGATGAGTGCAAGAGTAGTTTTGTAATCACAAGGTGATCAATTCAAATGACAATATTAAAACACTTTTACAACAACTAATACAGCCCAATGAGAGAGATTAAAATGTTGGAGATCTGTTTGTAAAAGAAATGAGAGAGATCAAATTCAAAACGAGCCAAATATGAACAAATTGCTCCATATGGTCCACTGGTCCACCAATGTTTTTCTCAATATAAAAACAAGAACTCTAAGTCAAGAAATAAAATTTTAAAATGGATACTAATTCTCTGAACTTGAAGATTAATAAAGGATATACTCAAGAAAATTTGGATGGAATGGATCTATGAGAAACTAGACTTGATTCATAAATCAATCAAGGTATTAAACTCACAATCAACGTTAAGGGACACACTTTATAACTCCATCTTAAAGATTATGCAAACCCAATGTTAAGAGAAAGTTAAACTTATGTAAACATGAATTTATAACATGTTTAGACCATGAAGAAGTGAAAATATGAAGGAGAAACTCACAAATAGATGATACCTTGATGGTGACATATGATGGACTTGACATTATAGAAGGAAGGAACACCATTAAAGATCTTCTTATGATCAAGAACATAAACCAAAAGGGGCTGAACGTTGAGCTCAAGTTTTGAGCTCTTTTTTCTCTCTTTGATTCCTGGAAAGTGCTTTCATAGGGTTTGAATTTTGGGCTACAAGTGTATTTATATGAAGTGTATAAGTTATGAATTGTTCATAATCCTTGATGCACTTCATCAATGGTACACGAAAGGTTAATTATCCTTGCCACTCATCCCCATCCAACCACTAGTATGAAGGGATGAGATATAAGCACCTTATCACCTCATCAACCCTAATCAAAGCCACATTATCCTTTTATCCTTGTGCCCGTGTAGTAATTTCAATCATGTCCAAAATGGCTTTACATAAAGACCCGTAAATTTTAATATATCTATAAGTGTAGGGAATGGTCAAGGATAAGGGTATTTTGGTAAAACATGTCAATCCCATGAGAAAAGGTCAAGGGGCTCGATAAAAAAATGGAACTTAAGCGAGGAAGCAAGCACTCCTCCTCATGTCTTTCCTTTCCTTCCCCTGTTCCACGAGCCATTGCTCGAATCAGTAACCCTAACTGAATCTTCTCAAATCAATGGCCTTTCAACCCTATCTCTCTCTCTAACTGATGCCCCTCAATCTAATATCCCTCTCTCAAGTCAATTCCCCTTTCCAGCCCTCCTTACTCTCTCTCCTCCCCTTGGAACCAATTTCTTTTTCTTATTGATCGAGAGAACAGAGATTAGAATGTGAAATTGAAAGTCACATTTGCAGTTAGAAAGAGAAAGTGCATGGATGAAGGTTTGTGCTCGCTGCAACCATGGTTGTGAGATCTTGTGATCTTCGTATGGACGATAACCACAACCCTAGCTATGAGGAGTTACTTCCCATGGATGGGAAACCACCAAATCCTAAAACCAAAGTTCTCCCTTCCTCTTCTCTAGGATCTGGTGGAGGTGGGTATGGTTATGGCTTTCAAGTTATTGATGGTAACCAGGGCAACCAGGCTCTTTGTGGATGGTTCGCAATTCCTATCGGTGGATTTGGCCTCAAGGCTGGGTGCGTGACGATGGTGTCAGTAGTCTCTTGTGAAGCTCGTGGTGAGTATGGAGATGTTTACCAAGTTGTACATGATGATAACAAGGGCATTGACGGTGCACTTAATATGGCTGAGCCTAGTCACGGTGTGGTGGAAGACGTTGCTACTGCCACAGCGTCCAAGTTGCTATCTACATTGATTGAAAGCTCCCTAGCACCATATAAGATGCTTGATGGCTCCTCCAATAGCAGCACCTCGGGTGCACGTGAGTCAATTTTGGTCTTGGAATCGGGTGCTCACGATGAGGGTGTGTTGGCGCAACGGGATATTTCTTTGGGTGATCACAATGAGTATGTATTGGCTCATCGGGATCTTTTATCGGGTGTGTTGAAGGGTATTTTTTTACACTTGTATCCCTGAAGCGAATAAGAGGAAGCATCAGAGAATAAGCCCTGATTTGGAGCGGAATCGTCAAAGGTCTTATATTGGTTCCATAATGCTTGAAAAGGCAGCTTTTGGTGCTCTAAGAATTCCAGCTAAGTTGCGTCGCATTCTTTGGTGCTCTAAGAATTCCAGCTAAGTTGTGTCGCATTCTGACGAAGTTTAGGTGGATCAAATGGAAAACCAGTTTTCAAATTTTGCCTCTAAGACCTTATAACTATAGCCCTATCAGCAGAGCTTCAAATGAATACCATACCATTTTCATTGGATTTAGATGATCTGAGCCCTCGGATACCAAAGTTCGGCTCATTCGGATGCCTTTGGACCAGTTTGCATCCAACTTACCCAAGAAGGGGAGGTTTCATGCTATTCTAGTCCACCCTCGGTGAACCAGTTTCCACTTATGGAAACTGTATCTTATGATTTCGGGTTCACCTTCATATCTTCTCCATGTTAAGTAGAAACAAGCCCAAATTTCAGGAGGAGCTTCGTCTCGTCGATGCGCACGTTTTGATATATGATAAGACTCATCGTGGCCCGAGACGGAAGAAATCCTAGAGAGAAGTTGCCTAAAGAATCTCATGTTTTGCAGATTTTTGGAAGAAGGAGATCCCTGTAATCAAATGTCATTTCACAACGCTCCAATGTCGGATCGGCTTGACAATGAGTCTGTTATGACCGTGAGGTCGAGCAAAACATCGTGCGTGATGAATGGCTGGAAGGGAAGTATTTTGAGGTTAAAAGAGAGGTATTTTTTGCCGACCAGGATCCTTATTCCGACAAGTTCCCTAATTTGGAAAGTGGTGATCCGGTCATCAAATTGAGCCATTCTTGTCACCAAACGATTAGGACGATGTCCTCGTCATTCTATGATAGAGAAATCGAGGTGAAACATCAAGAAATTAGCGAGACCTAAGATTTAAGAACACAAGTTTCTCATGTTTTGTAGGATTTTGTTGAAGGCTCGAAACTTTGATTCGCGGGTCAAATAGCATATCAAAATGATCACCTCACCGAGGTCATCACTTTTGCGGTATTCTTCTCGTTGGACTGTCATCAGAAGGACCCGAAACGAGCCCCAAGAGATCACCATGGTTAATGGCCACTTTTTTGGAATCATATTATCATTTGGAAGATTGTAGGCAAGGGCAAAATCATCATTTTGCCCCAAAAACGTGAATTAAATTTAAATCAAGAAAATTGTATTTTCAAGCAATTAGGTTTACTTTTGAGTATCAACACCTTTTTCAAGGGAATGCTATATATACATGTCACTACCTCGTCTCTGACCCTTCCGTTAAAGCCGAAAGGAGACAGGGTACGGGCGCATTATTCCAATATAGCGTATATCACTCAGGTCGGAGTGGACTCAACACCTTTAGTATCGGTGATCAAAGCAAGCCATGAAAATAACTAAAACATAAACTCAAAAGGCAAATGAACATCTAAATACAAAATCCCATACACCAAAAATCCACTTTATAAAATTTCTTCCAAAATATTACACTTTAGTCTAAAGCATCAAGGCTCAATATTACACATTTCCAAAATGAATAAAAGTCAGGGCTGAACAGCTTAATTACGTACAAGATCTGGATTCTTCTTCTTCAAGGAATAAGTCTTCGACTTCCAGCTGTAAAACACTAACTCTTGGCCCTTAACCTATCACTATCAATCTACAAGAAGGGGAGATATAGTGGAATGAGCTATAAAGCTCAATAAGTAGATCTAGGTACAAGCATCATTATTGAGTCTATCCATGAATCATAAACCATTCATTAAATTATAAGAAACCACAATGCCTTATCATATATAATAAAAAATCACAATTTAGATATTCAATATCATATCAATTAGTGGTTCAAAAAACCTTTCCTTTATGGGTACTATTGTTATTTATCATACTATGCATTTCTCAATATCACTCACTCATTTATAACTGAGCATGGTTTACAGCATATATTCTTATCACGATGAAGCATGCTTTAATTTCATAATAGAGCGTATTTTCAATCCATAGGACTCACTAGGTCAAGTCATGCAATGCACCCACGGCATGCACCACACTAGTATCAATCATATAGGCAGGCCCATCAATATTCTCTAAGCCGGCACGCACTCATATCAATCTTGGTCATGCAATACACACAAAGCATGCACCTCACTAGTATCAAGCACACATGCAGGCCCTGTAATACTCTCAAAGCAAGCACCCGCTCATATCAATCTTGGTCATGCAATACACACAAAACATGCTAAGGAAGTCACATGGTATCCATCACATCACTCTTACTACCAATGGGTGTCCCATTGCGTAGTGCTCATTCACATATCATATCAAGTGGCAAGTTCATACTTGCCCATTAGTACCGCATTATGCTTACCATGTCATCACATAGAAGGTCTCATCAATATGCATTCATATCAACATTGAGCAAGACGTGCTTAACAATCATTTAACACTCGTTGCATTTCATAGTACCCGCTACCAATAGGTGTCCCATTGCGTAGTGGTTAATATCATAGTATCATAACAGAGCAGTACCCACTACCAATGGGTGACCCGTTGAGTAGTGGTCGTTATCACAATAGTATAATAGAATAGTCAAACATTAATTTTGCTCATACTTAGTCAATACCTTATGATAGACAATTCCAGTCTCATTATGCAAAATCTGATTCTTAATCAGAAGTATACAACTATCATGTACACTATGCCACTTAGCAATAAACATCCATCATAAGAGGGCTATTACATGGCACTTACACTTATCAATTAGCGTCCATAACACCTTATCACATTAGCATTACAACGTTTATCATGTAACACTTATCGTAAAGCTACCACATGGCAATTTCACTTATCAATTATCACTTATCGTACTGTCACATAGCATTGCTCACATAACACCATGGCACTTAACAGACAGTATTCATCATGTGAAAACTATCACGTGACACTTACACTTGTCAATTATCAGTTATAACACTTATCACTTGAATTGATCAATGAATTTTTCAATAAGAAAGAGAGAGCACATCTCACTACATCCATAACCATGACATTCACATAGGAAAAAGGGGTGCTAATACCAATTCATGGAGAATTTCAGTGTGGTTCTGAAATCGATTTCGAAATAGACTCACTCAAGGCTCATATAGATGTGATTTGAACATATTTGGGCACAGTTTGACCGCAAAACAATTTATTTTTGAAACAGGCACAAATATGAAAATCTCGGTAATGAATAACAGTGACATAACCCTCTTCTCTGAGACATAACTCTCAATTTAGGGAAAATTTCAGAATGAGTTCAACATGCAAATTTTATTACACACACAGATGTTTGAAATGGTAGTGGTTTAGGAGCATTCGGACTCTGTTTGGTTAGTCAAAACTTCTGATGACAGAGGTAATAGTTGTGAAATCCAGTGAAATCTACTAACAGTGACATATATGCACAATTTGAAGCATAGCTCATCATTTCTAAAGAATTTTAACAAGGTTAAAATATAAACATCATAGTAGAAACATGTTTATCAAATGGCGGTGATTTGAGAGCTTTTGGAATTTGGTACAAAAGAGTGACAGTTCAGGAATTTTCTGCAATCTTTTAACAATGACATACCCACATATTTTGAAGCATAATTTCTAATCCATGGGGAATTTCAAGATGATATAAAAATAAAACTTGAAGTAGACAACCATATCATTCATTCAAAACTGGTTTGGGTCCACTTGGATGTTGTTTGGCCATTGAAACATTCGATGCAAGAATAGTCACAATTTTGGAAATTTTCATTCTCAAATGTAACATACCTTGAAGCACACTTAACAATTCACAAACCAAACCAAGGAAAAACTTGATGCAATTACCATATCCATATGAAACTAGTCTTACAAGGAAACTACTTCACAAATTTTCATTTACATTGCTCAATCAATCACGACTTTGAGAAGCATGAATATGAGATTTTAACGCGCATTATAACACATTCACACTCATATGTTTCGTCCTATCGTTTTTCCCCTTGTCGTTACTTAAATTTGTTTCTTACTAAATCAATGGATTCTTGGATACTAAACCTACTTACCTGTGCTCAACAACTCCTCCAAAACTCCCACTCGCAGGCCACTTCAAGCTCCTAGCATAGGCTCTCTCCAGGGGAAGCAGGTTCTATCTTGCTTTAGAGAGAGAAGGTATGAGAGGAAAGGGGCAAACGGCCATGGAAAATGCAGGGGAGAGAGCTTAAGTACCTAACGGTGGGTGGAAAACACTGTGGCTGGCCGCGAGAGGCACTGACACGTACGATTCTGACAGGTGCAATGCTGACAGGTGCGGCGTTGACACGTACGATAGCAGTACAAGTTTAACCAACACACTCATGGCACTACTCATTCTCTACCTTCACAAGAGGTGATAGTCACTTACATGTGCGGTGTTCCTCCATTTCATGTGTGGTGTTACACTTTTCTGTCTTCACGTGCGGCGTTGCCTCTCCGACATGCACGGCGCTACTCCTTTTTCACTCCTGGCGATGCTCAACTGCACGCGCGGTGAGAGCCTTTAAGCATGCGACGTTAGCCTCTCCTCTTACACGCACGGCGGTGCCTCTCGTCCACACATGATGTTACTCATCCTTCTTTTGACTCTATGGATGTGCACGTTCCATGGTCGAGAAAATATGTGGTTCTTACATCATCCCCCCTTAAAAAGGATTTAATCTGTAAAATCATACACATGAAACCATACAATAGGGGGAGGGTACCCATTCTCTCAACATTGCTCCAAACAATTGCCTACAGTCTATACCTAACATCTCAAGCCTATGCTCAAAATGTCATGCACAAACAGATTAGACACCCTATCAATCCAACAAGCAAACATTAACAAGTTGACACATGTAGATCAAGTCATTTAACTACAAGCATTCACAATAGATCAGTTACTACCAACTGACTCACTGGTTTCAATTTCCATGTCAGGTCCGGCCATACCCATAAAGCGAGCCCCTTATAAATATCGATTACTAAGTCAGGCCCTGTAATACGCCCAGAGCAGGCACCTTACCATTATCAATCATTGAATACACTCAAAACACACACCACAGAGTCACAGAATCACAAACCAGGCCCGACAATATACTCAAAGAATGCCAATCAATCACATATCATAGTATGGTCATGCAATACGCTCAAAGCATGCTAATCAATCACATGTCACAGTATGGTCATGCAATACGGTCAAAGTATGGCAATCAATCACATATCACAATATGGTCATGGGATACCCTCAAAGTATGTACCACATAATCACAACTTCACAAAGTCAGGTCCTGCACTACGCCCAAAGCAGGCACCCTATCAGTATCAACCACGGCCATGCAATACACTCAAAACATGCACCGCATAATCACAAGGTCTGACCCTGCAATACGCTTAAAGCAGGCACCTCACTACTATCAATCACAAAGTCAGGTCCTGCAATACACTCAAAGTAGGAACCTTATTGGTATCAATCACAAAGTCAGGTCCTGCAATATGATTAAAGTAGGCACCCTACAAATCAATTATAGCCATGCAATACGCTCAAAGCATGCACTATAGATTCACAAGGTCAGGCCCTGCAATACGCTCAAGGCATGCACCTCACTAGCATCAATTACAACTTCAGGCCCTGCAATACGCTCAAAGCAGGCACCTCACTGGATTCAATCATGGCCATCAAATCGCTCAAAGCATGCACCACATAATCACAAGGTCAGGTCCTGCAATACGCTCAAAGCAGATACCTCACTACTATCAATAACAAAGTCAGGTCCTACAACACGGTCAAAGAAGGCACCCTACAAAATCAATTATGGCCATGCAATACACTCAAAGCATGCACCGCATAATAACAAGGTTAGTCCTTGCAATACGCTCAAACCATGGACCTCACTACTATCAATCACAAAGTCAGAACCTAAAATATGCTCAAAGCAGACACCTTACACGTATCAATCACAAAGTTAGGTCCTGCAATACGCTCAAAGTAGGCACCCTACAAATAAATTATGGCCACGCAATACGCTCAAAGCTTGCACCATAAATCACAAGGTCAGGTCCTGCAATATGCTCAAAGCAGGCACCTCATAGCATCAATTACCAAGTCAAACTCTGCAATACGTTCAAAGCAGGCAGCTCACCGGTATCAATTACACAGTCAAGCCTTGCAATATGCTCAAAGCAAGCACCTCACTGGAATCAATTATACGGTCAGGCCTTGCAATATGCTTAAAGCAAGCACCTTACCGATATCACTGAGTCCGGTCCTGCAATACGCTCACAGCAGGCACCTCACTATCAGCAGCTAGGGTCATGCAATACGCTCAAAGCATGCCCCAAAAATCACGTAGCACTTGTTGCATTTCTACCATGTTTCGTACATCACATTTCAATCATCACATGTCTGGCCAAACCGGCCCTATCATATAATACTTATCACTTCAATCACACGACACTTATTAGTTCTTAATTAAATGGGGTAGGGCATGCCCCTCAAGCAAGGTACCATACAGTTAACATACTAAAACAGTCTCTATAGAATCCCCCATCAGTTGCACACAACATAAGCACAGTCGAGCAATGAAGGTTCATATTCTATAAGTCATGCCAAAATGTTATGCTATAGCAATAGTGAGGGAAAAAAAGATCAAACAAATTTCTAGATTCTACATCACGATCAAAACATACCTCTGGTATCTGAAGTTGAGGACTTAGCTCCTTCCCCATCAAGTGCAAAGACAAGGCCCGGAACCTTTGGCTTGGAGTCGTTCCTCACTGTCGGGCAGTCTCTAATCAGGTGGCCTGACTTGCCACACTTGTAGCATGCTTTTGTCCTCAACCAACATTCGGAAGCCACGTGCCCCTGCTTCTCATAGGAGGTACAATGCACAAGCTAGCTTGGCTTGACATTGCCCCAGGAGGTCTTTTGGGTCTTATCATTTCTCCAATTTCCTTTTCCTCGTGGACCCCCAGAGGGCGCAAACTCTATCCTCTGCTTTTCCTTCCTCAAATGGTAATCATCACAATCTTTTTCTACCTTCCTGGCCAAGTCCACCAATTGAGAGAAGGACTTAAGATTGGTCGATAGAACTCTTCCTCTGATATCAAGTCGTAAGCCCCTATCAAACTTTCTTGTCTTGTGATCCTCCGTGTTCATAATATGCAACACGTATCAGGATAACTCTAAGAATTTGGCCACATACTGATCAACGGTCAGCTTCCCTTGCTGCAATTCTATAAACTCAACATCCTTCATCTCCTTCACCGATTCAGGGAAATACTTTTCGTTAAAGGCCCCTAAGAATTCTTCCCATGTAAGTACCGTCTCTTCGTATTTCCAGGGCTGCTGGAACGAATGCCACCAATGTTTAGTGTCCCCATCCAGCATGAAGGTATTTAGCCTCAACTTTCGCTCATCCGCGCACTGTAAAACTCCAAAAATCTTTTAACCTTACATCAACCACCTCTCAACTTTCTCTAGTCCTCCATGCCCTAAGAAAGTTGGTGATGCCAGACTCTTGAACCTCTCTATCAAGTTACTATCATTATGCTTTGGGGTAGAAGTAGATGGGGCTGACATTGACTCTTTCATCATTTGGGTCATGACCCCCAGAGTACTACAGAATTCATCGAGGGAATTAGTATCCTCATTGCTAGAGCTTGTGTGGTTGGCACAAGCCCTCGGCATCTCCATCCTAGCACAGGAGCAGCCAGTCACTAATCAGCCCTAAAACTATTATAAGGAAACGTCTAAAACTCCCTAAGCCAAGGATCCTATCCTATCTGCTCTGATACCATAACCGTCACGACCTCACCCCCGACTGCCCTTCCGTTAGAGCTGGAGGGCAACAGGGTGCAAGTTCGTGATCTCATTGTAGCGTATGTCACTCAGGTTGGAGTGGACTCAATGCCTTTAGTATCGCTGAGCAAAGAAACACATGAAAATAACTAAAATATAAATTCAAAAGGCAGATTAACATCTAAATACAAAATCCCATACACAAAAAATCCACTATATCAAATTTCTTCCAAAATATTACACTTTAGTATGAGGCATCAGGGCTCAATATTACACATTTCCAAAATGAACATAACTCAGGGCTGAACGGCCCAATTACATACAAGATATGGATTATTCTTCTTCAAGGAATAAGACTTTGACATCCAGCTGCAAAACATGTACTCTTTGCCCTTAACTTGTCACTATCAATCTACAAGAAGGGGAGATACTGTGGAATGAGCTATAAAGCTCAGTAAGTAGATATAGATACAAGTATCATTATTGAGTCTATCCATGATTCATAAACCATTTATTAAATTATAAGAAATCCCAATGCAAATGTCATATATAATCAGAAATCACAATTCAGATATTCAACATCATATAAATTAGCAGTTCAGAAAACCTTTCCATTATGGATACTATTACTATTTATCATACTATGCATTTCCCAATATCACTCAGTCATTTATAACTGAGCATACATTCTTATCACGATGAAGCATGCTTTCATTTCATAATAGAGCCTATTTTCATTCCATAACACTCAATAGGTCAGGTCATGCATTGCACCTAAGGCATGCACCTCACTGGTATCAATCACACAGGCAAGCCCTGCAATACTCTCAAAGCAAGCACCCACTCATATCAATTTGGTCATGCAATACACACAAAGGATGCACCTCACTGGTATCAATCACACAGGCAGGCCCTACAATCCTCTCAAAGCAAGCACCCACTCATATCAATCTTGGTCATGCAATACACACAAAGCATGCTAAGGAAGTCACATGGAATCCATCACATCAGTCTCACTACGGATAGGTGTCCCATTGCGTAGTGCAAATTATCACATATCATATCAAGTGGGAAGTTCATACTTACCCATTAGTACCGCATTATGCTTACCATGTCATCACAGAGCAGGTCTCATCATCATGCATTCATATCAACATTGAGCAAGGCGTGCTCAGTGATCATTTAGCACTACCGCTACCAATGGGTGTCCCATTGCATAGTGGTTAACATCATAGTATCATAACAAAGCAGTATCCACTACCAATGGGTGGCCCATTGCGTAGTGGTCATTATCACAGTACCATAATAGAACAGTCAAACATTAATTTTACTCATACTTAGTCAATACCTTATAACAGACAATTCCAATCTCATTATGCAAAATCTAAGTCTTAATCAGAATTATACAACTATCATGTACACTATGCTACTTAGCATGAAACATCCATCATAAGAGGGCTACTACATGGAACTTACACTTATCAATTAGTGTCCATAACACTTTATCACATTATCATTATGACGTTTATCATGTAACATTTATCTTATAGCTACCACATAGCAATTGCACTTATCTATTATCACTTATCGCACTGTCACAAAGAATTGCTCACATAACACCAAGGCACTTAACAAGCAGCATTCATCACATGAAAACTATCACGTGACACTTACACTTGTCAATTATCACTTATAACACTTATCACGTGAATTGATCAATGAATAGTCCAGTAAGAAAGAGAGAGCGCAACTCACTACATCCATAGCCATACTTTCGCATAGGAAAAAGGGGAGCCAATACCAATTCATGGAGAATTTTAGTATGGTTCTGAAATTGATTTCGAAATAGACTCACTCAAGGCTCATATAGATGTGATTTGAACACATTTTGGCAGATTTTGAGCGCAAAACCATTTATTTCTGAAACAGGCACAAATCTGAAACTCTCGGTACTGAATAACAATGATGTACCCCTCTTCTCGGGGGCAAAAATCCCAATCTTTGGAGAATTTTAAAATGAGTTCAATAGGAAAATTTTAGTACACACACAGATATTTCAAATGGCAGTAGCTTAGGAGCATTCGGACTCCGTTTGGTTAGTAAAAACATGTGACGACAGAGGTCACAATTGTGAAATCCAGTGAAATCTGCTAATAGTGACATATATGCACAATTTGAAGTACAACTCATCATTTATGAATAATTTTAACAAGGTTAAACCATAAAAATCATAGTATACACATATATTTATCAATTGGAAGTGATTTCAAATCATTTGGATGTCAATTGATAGGTCAAAAGTTTGGTACAAAAGAGTGACAATCTAGGAATTTTCTGCAATCTTTTAACAGAGACATACCAACATAGTTTGAAGCATAATTTCTAATCCATGGGGAATTTCATGATGTTATAAAAGAAAATTTGAATTAGACAACCATATCATTCATTCAAAACCTATTTGGGTTGATTTGGAATCCATTTAGCCACTGAATAGTTCTATGTAAGAACAAATGTAACATACCTTAAGTAACACTTTGACATTTCACAAACCAAACCAAGAGAAATATTGATGCAATTACCATATCCATATTAAACTAGTCTTACAAGGAAACTACTTCACAAATTTTCATTTACATTGCTCAACTAATCATGACATTGAGAAGGATGAATCTAAGATTGTCAAGCTCATTATAACCCATTCACACCCATATGTTTCATCCTATCGTTTTCCCCCTTCTTCATTACGTAAATTTGATTCTTACTAGATCAAGGGATGATTGGATGCTAAAACTAGTTACCTATGCTCAACGGTGCCTCAAAAACTCCCACTCACAGGCCACTTCAGGCTCCTAGCACATGCTCTATCCTAGGGCAACAGGTTCTATCTTGGTTTAGAGAGGGGAGAGAAATTACGTACCCAATGGTTGGTGGGAAACATGGTGGCTGACTATGAGCGGCGCTGACATCTACGGCTCTGATAGGCGCGACACTGACACATACTGCAATAGTACAAGTTTGACCAACATACTCACGGTGCTACTCATTCTTTGCCTTCACAAGTGGTGATAGTTACTTACACGCACGATGTTCCTCCATTTAAACAGCGACGTTACTCTTTTTTGCCTTCACGGGTGGCGTTACCTCTTTGACATGCATGACGCTACTCCTTTTTCACGGGCGGCGATGCTCAACTACTTGCGCAGCGATAGCCTTAATGCACATGGTGTTAGTCTTTCCTCTTACACGCACGGTGGTGCCTCTCGTCCACACATGACATTACTCATCCTTCTTTTGACTCTATCGCCGTGCGCGTCCCGTGACCGAGAAAATCTATGGTCCTTACAATACACATGCATGGTCAATTGTAAAAAGGCTATCAAATGAATCAAATTTGAAGAGTTCATAAGCTCAAACTTGGCTTGAGTCTTCCCTTGCTTTGTAATGTTTTTCACTACCCTTTGCCTTAAAGAGAGGAGAGAGAAAACTTTCCCCTTAGGCCACTACCCTTAGAGCTCCCCACTTCGACCTAGCTGCCGGTCCTGTTCAAGGGGCTATCTAGGTAACCCTCTCATATATCTCTCTCTCTCTCTCTCCTTCCCTTCTCTCTCTCTCTATCCCTCTCCTCTCACGGCTCCCAACCTTTCTCTATCTCTTCCTCCCCTCTCCTTCCCTCCTCTCTCCCTCTTTTTTCTCTCTCCTCTCTCTTTTTTACTAAACCTTTCTCTCTTCCCCTTTATTTCTTCTTTTTTTCTCTCTCTCTCACTCTCTCTCCCTCTCTCCCCCTTTCTTTCTCTTTTCTCCTCTCTCCCTCTCTCTCTCTCTCTCACTTTCCCTCTCTTCCTTTCTTCTCTCTCTCCTCTCATGACCCAATCAAGCTGATGGCCTAGTTTCCGACTCGATCTCTCCCTCTCTCCATTTCTATTTCTTCCTATCTTCTATCTCTCTGTCCCCCTCCTCTCACGACCTAATCAGGTTGGTGGCCTAGCCACCGGCCTGACCTCTCTCTCTTTTCTTTTCTCCCCTTTTTCTCTCTCTTCCTCTCATCCTTCCTATCTCACTCTCTATTTCTTCTCCACTCTGCCTCTTTCTCCTTTCTCTCTAACCATCTGTCGCATCGACGACCTAGCTGTCGGCCCACTCCCTTTCTCCTCTCTTCTTCTCTTTTCTCTTTCCTCTGCTTCTTCACTCTTTTTCTTTCTCTTTCTCCTCTCTTCTTCTCTTCTCTCTTCTCTCTCTTCTCTTTTCTTCTCTTCCATTCTTCCATCTCTCCTTCAGTCCGACCAGTGGCTAAGTCGTCGATCCCCTTTCCCTTCTCTGCTTCCCTTTCACCCTTCTCTCCCTTACTCCCTCTCATAATCGAGCCGATGGCCTAGCTGCTTGACCCTCTCTCTGTTCTCTTCTTCTATTCTTTTCTCTCTTTATCTCCCTCTCTCTCCCTTTCTCTCTCTCTCTCTCACTATCTCTCTATCTCTCTCTCTCCCTCTCTCGTTTTGTCTCTCTCTCTCTCTCTCCCACAGTCTGATCGACCGCTAAGCCGTTGGTTCCCTCTTTCTCCTATGTTCTCTTCTTCTCTTCTCTCTTCCTCTCTCCTCGCTCTTCTTTTCCCTTCTTCTCATCTCTCTCTTCTTTTCTCCTTCCCCTTTCGCTGCCTCACTCTCTGTCAAGCCAGCGGCCCCTCTCTCTCCCCTCTATTCTTTTCTTCTCTGTTCTTTTCCTTTCTTTTCTTTCCTCTTTTCTCTTCCCTTCTTCTTTTCTTCTCCCTCTTCTCTTCCCTTCTTCTCATCTCCTTTTCTCTCTTTCTCCTTTCTCTTCTCATTTCTACTGAGCCGATAGCCTAGCTGTCGAGCCCTCTCTTTCCCCTATCCTCTCTTCCCTCTCCCTCTCTCCTCTCTCTCTCGGCCTCTCTCTATCTCTATCTTTCTCTCTCTCCCTTTCTTTCTCTTTGTCTCTCTCTCTATTTCTCTATCTCTCTCTATTTCTTTCTCTCAATCTCTCTCTCTCCCCCTTTCTTTCTCTCGATCTTTCTCTCTCTCCCTCGTTCGATCTCTCCCTCTTTCTCTTTATCTCTCGGTCTCTCTCTTGCTAGATCTCTCTCTCAATATCTCTCAGTCTCTCTCTCTCGCTCTATCTCTCTCGCTTTGTCTCTCTCTCTCTTGGTCTCTTTCTTTCTCTTTCTTCCTTTCTCTTTCTCTCTCTTTCGCTTGGTCTCTCTCTCCCTATCTCTCTGTCTCTCCTCTCTTCGACCTCTCTCTCTCTCTCTTTATCTCTTTTTCTCTCCTTCTTCTTTCCCTCTCTATCCTCCTCTGCTCTTCTCCTCTCTCTTTTTTCTTTCTCCCTCTTTCTTCTCCTTCCTTCTCTCTCTCTTCTTACTATCTCTATGTCTTTTCCAAAGTTACTTCTTTCTTCCTCGATTCTTATCCTATCTCCTCCATCACCATGAAGTTATTCGTCAAGATAAGACTGTAAGGCTGTCAAATTGACAAAGGACTCCACAATACCACCACCCCTTTCCCCTTTATCTATTATATATACCCACCTAATGACAAGTTAGGGTCTTTTGACCCTCTTGTCTGGACATCTTACGTGGGTGTGTTTGCAGGAATGTAGAAAACAAGTCAAGGGAGTTGAAGCCAAACTAGCCTCAGGTTAGAGGGTCTTTCTTCATGATCTAAGAGGGCACCCATATGAAATGCCTGAGCGTGTCATGGACCCACCATGAGGTATGTCCTGTCTCACACACAATTCCTCTCTCACCAATTGGTATCCTACCTACACGGGCACGTTCATGCGTAGTGGTTTTCGAGAGAGTGGTCTTAGGCCCAACCCACTTGTCCGGGTCGTAGCTGGGTCAAACAACTCGATAAGATCGAGGCACCCAACCAACTTGGCGACTCCATTGGGGACACACTACCCCATCGTCGGCCCATCTTGCTTGACGATTTTTCTAGTGCTCTTACACACACACACATGTTGTCGGGGTTATTTAACCACTACATCCGAATTAGGGATTTCATAATCCCCGCACTCGTGAGTTCGTCCCCCAGGGGTTCCATGGACCTCATTCCCTATTTTCCTTTTGAGTGTCGATTCAACGTCATGCTCCCAGGTTCTAACCCAACTTGAGGAAAGGAGGGACTCACAAGTCCCTCATTCCCTATCTCGCGGCATCGGCGGACACACCGTCAATGTCACTTGCATGGGTGGTGCAAAAGCCGCCCCTCACAACATTCACCCAACCACCGGCAAGTCACTTGCCAATCCTACTGCTCGTGGCAGCCGAAAGGTCGTCTTTCTCTCTTCTACAACTGGTAGTTCATCTATTGTTGCTTCAGCAGGTTTTCGTACGGCCACCCCCTACTCTCCATCACTTCGAGCGCCTATGTCGGGAGGTTCGATGCGAAGAGGAGGCTCCAAAGCCACCTCCTCTCACTCATCGATTAAGGCTCATGGTTCGTCCACTAGAGCCACATTCCGAGGTAACTCTCTTACTACCTCGAATCGCTGTTAGGAACTAGGTCTTCTTGGACCAAGTCACGTGCACCTCATGCATATTTGTCACCCGGCTTGGGGTAACTCTAAGGTTGCACCTCCCAAAGTGCATGGATGACGACCCCTTCGTCGCTCCCCTTTGCACTTGCCTACACACATTGTGAGGGATGCTCACAAAACCATTCCATCACGCGCACTTGCTCACAAAGCCAGAATTCTTAAAGTCGGACCTTCAGCTCGAGCCTGGGTTAACCCTAAGTCACCCGGAAACCTTCTTCAAGGAGTGCACACGCACCGGACCCTTGAGCTACCATGACCTCCTAATGCAAGGGCTATTGGGGTGCATCCTCTCCCCCTTTCATCCCGCCTACCTCGACAAAATCTCTGACCCCTTGGTACTCCAAGATTTTCCCTCCGAATACCCTCCTCTAGTCCCCCCTGCAACCTCACACGGCCATTGGAGCTCAAAGACGAGCTCGGGGCCAATCTCCTTTCGTCAAAAAGATTCAACAGCTCCCATCTCTCCTGTCAGACTAAGCCCATCCAAGGAAGCCATGAAACTAGCTCTCTCAGGACCCCATACCCTGCCTTGGCTAATGGAGATAGCCTTGGCTTGCTCAAGAAGAGCCGACCAATTGCAATCCCATTCTTAGTCTCAGTTCTGGGTGGGTATATACTAAAACTCGAAGGCTAAGCACAAGAAAGGTGGATAGATCATGCCGAAGAAGATACCCGAGGTGCCAATATCACTGGAACCCATCGACCCTCTGAGAGAGATTTTATGGGTGGTTCGAGGGACATGCCCTGGTGATTCTCACCCTCTTAGTGCAACTACGAAGCCATTTGACTGTCTATCAGTGTGGTTTGGATGGAAGATCCCCTCAAGCTATTCACTCTTTTCATTCTCTCTATCTCTCGCGGGTGCGAGCGTTCACAATGGAGCTTGGCTTGCCTTCTCTTGGATGGCTGTGTGTGTGTGTGTGTGCTGTGGCTGGTTGGATGTAGGATAGGCATCCGAAGAGTTAGACCACTCGCAGTCGTCAGCTCAAGACAACTCCTCCCAAGTGACTGAGGGGGAGCGTGGGCGTGCTTCTCAACTCAACTAGACTATGTGGGAGGGAGTTAGAGTGGACGTAGGAGAGTTGGAACTCTTAGACTCGCTCGTAATCGCGCGTCAGGTGTGGACGTGGGTGGTGGATGGGGTGAGGAGAGAATAAGTCGCACGGATTGGGTGCGGTTTGGGAGAGAGTTGGGGGCCTAAGTGGACAGGTGTATTTTCTCTCTCCTAAAGTTTTCTCTCTCTTCTTGACAGAATCAAAATTTGGAAGCAAAGCCAAAAGACAAGTGTGATGGCTCCTTTTTTTTTTGCACAGGATTTGCCAAAGTAATCCTTCGGGTCCCCCCTTTTTACAATGAACCTAAGCTTGCTTATATAGAGAACCCACCGAACAGGCGTGGATGCTAAAAAATGAAGCGAAATAGTAATTAAAAGAAATTAGCAAAAATGTTGGAAATTGATTACAATGACCATAATGCCCTTGAAATCTTTTAGGCAAATGATGAAATCATCCTTCGTGGGGGGCCCTTTTGCCATTGCAAGACCTTGGGAGCACCTCGGACCTCTTGTGACGACGATCTACTCGATTGGTCACCATTTCCTTGATGTATGCTTGCTCTTGAGCATTTTAATAGGCTTTGGTGATGTTGTCGCAGCTTCCTTACTGGGAAATGAAAGTCGGTCGAATTTCTTAACATTCCATCATCGATGCTGCTTGACTGGTGATGTTCAGGATCTTCTTTTTAGCTTCTTCTTGGAGAGTAGATCTTCACAATCATTTTGCAGGTGGTGTGGCCCATTTTGGTGGTCATTTGTGATTTTTCCTAATTTGGAGTGCTCACCGAGAAAAGGGATTCCGACAAGCAGAGGGTTCCTGCGTTTTCTGCAACCTAAGGCTTGTGCTTGCTTGACCTTCAGTTGTATGTTGCATGGGTACCAGCACAAAGACCTCTCGTGAGATCTTACTTTTGCACTGCTCTGATGGATGGATGCTTGAGTTGTAGCTGCTGAGGGTCGAGATGTTCTCGGCCTGAAACCTCTAGTTTTGTGGTTTCTCCTTCATCTTTTCGGGGAAAGGGCCCATTTCCGGTCACGCATGGGGTGTGCTGCATGTCAAAATGATGGGGTCGTAAAGACCCTGTGCGTGGTCGGCATTTGGTCCTTCGTTAGACTCAGATAGAGGGATGGCGTGTCACTAAGACTCATCTTAGGACAGGAACATGACCTCCATTGTTGGAGACTAGTTCGACGAAGCCGCACCGCAATAGTGTACCCCCTCCTTAGTTTTATGGTAATTCAGGCCTAGAACCTTGTTGGAAGGTCTGTTTCAGCCCAAATTTGGTCCTTGGGGGTTTTTCGCTATGCTGAGTGCGGTGGTGGTAGTTTGGTCCCATTCTGAAGCTGCTAGTGTAGGGCTACAGTTGTAAGGTCCCTTTAATGGTTTTCCCAAGTTCCTTTGTATAGGCTTATTTCTCAATAGCAACTTGACCGGACAGTGTTTTATGTACTTTCCAGACCAGGGCACTACTGGTCTTCTCCTTATTATTGTGAGAGATGGGTTGTATGTCAGAAATGGCATACAACAACTTGCTCCACCGAATGTTACGCTTCGAGAGAAGCGAGAGGTGCAACATTCAGAATGTAGCCTGTCCCTCAGGGGGCGGTCAAAATGCTCCAACAGCTGGGAGCCTAGTTTGATGGCTTGTAGACTCAGTCAGTCAGGATTGAGGTGTGTCTAGTGGTTGGGGGCCTTGCTTCAAAAGAGGATTATCCTTTGGATGGACAGTCAAAGGGCCCTTGCTTGGTATGTGAGCTGCTTTGTCAGGGTTGGGTTTGTTTAAGATTCAGGGTACCTCTTTGGTTCCCATCCTATTGGGTCCAATCTGAGGCTTTGTGTTTGGCCTGACCCGAATAGTCTGGTACCTATCAATAGGGAGGGGTGCTAAGGCGGCCTCTTTGTTTGGCAAGACGTCACCCTGAGGGTAGGTGTGGTGATGTTGTTCTTGCTTGGTCTTCACCCGCCTTTGGGAGGATCCTTTTGATGTTGACGTGACTACTATTGTTTTTTGTGACTTCTTGAGATTGGGCGCCTTCGGGGTTGGCCATCAACCAACCATCTTTGTGCTTTCCTAGCTCCTAGGTCTTCTGCTTGTGGACTGTCTCATTTTCATTTTTTTTTTTTTTTTTTTGAGGTGGTTTCAAGGTAGCCACGCAGTGAGTATAGAGTGGCTTGACTCACTTGGGGGCAGCGTGGCATGAAATTGCATGGGAGGGATGGATAGGGTTGCCACTCCCTGAGGGGCGATGAGTGTGATGGTGGCATGAGTCACTGGTGATGGAGAATGTGAGAGGAGTGTCACACCAAGGTTGTGAGCACAGGAATGTTGTGGCGCTGTGGCCGACTAGTGGGTGCCTTTGGAAGGCGTTGGTCCCATCTAGTTGATGTGAGGAGGCTTGATCTTGGGCTGTAGTCAAGACGATACTCCGCTTCTTTTGCCAGCAACCGAGGGTCCTTGTGAAGAGTTGTTCTCGGTGTCATTGTTGGCCATAGCTGAGGGTAGTCCACCGGTGATGGTTGGCTAGTGGGGGCCCTTGACAGGTGTTGATCTCAGTCTAGCTGGTATGAGGAGGCTTGATCTTGGCTATAATTAAGACTCTACTCCTCTTCTTTTGCCAACGGCCGAGGTCCTTGTGAGGAGTTGTTCTCAACGCTATTGGTGGCAACGGCTGAGGGTAGGCCATCGGTGATGGTTGATTAGTGGGTTCCTTGGCGGGCATTGATCCCACTCTAGTCGATGCGAGGAGGCTTGATCTTGGCCTGTATTTAAGACTCTACTCATGGAAGGTGGTGTTGTTGTGGTGGAGATTTGATTTTTTGTTTTAGAGTGGGGCCAGGGATTTGTTTATTGGCGGCCACAGGGGAGGTTTGATTTCTACGCTGAGGTGGAGAGAAGAGTTGTTTTTTTTTATGGCACGAAGGCCAGAAGAGAAGAGACTTTTGTTTGAATGGTGCTGAGGCTGGAAGAGGCAGGTTTTTTTTTAATGGTGTTAAGACTGGAAGAGAAAGGTTTTTTTTGTGTGTGGTGCTGGGGCCGAAAGAGAAAGGTTTTTTTTTTTATGTGGCTCTGGGCAAGAAAAGGAAGGTTTTTTTCGTGTGGCGCTAGGGTCGAAAGAAGAAGGTTTTTTTTTTATGGTGCAAAAACAGGAAGGATTTTTTTGAGATGGTGCAAAGGCCGGAAGAAGAAGGTTTTTGCTTGAATGACACTAAGGCCAAAAGAGGTTTTCGGTGCAATTCAAGCACCCTTTCGGGTTTTCACTTGAACTGTGCGTGAGCGATGCCACGGAGGTGGTTTTCATCGGGTCCATTTATTGGGGCCCTTTTACCCAAGGCTTCGGGGCCGCATCCGCCCTTTGATTACCATTTTTTTACTCATGACGCGCTTGCGAGTTTTCGCCATGCCCGAACTTCTTATTTCCAGGACCCTTTGTTTGAGGGTATTTTTCAACACTTGTATCCTCAGTTCAAATAAGGAGAGGGCAATTTGCGACCTAAGTCCGCAGGTACCAAAATGCCTTGTGGACTACGGAAGCCGTAGGTGAATAAGCTCTAATCCAAAGTGAAATTTCTGACAGTTTTAAAATGGTCCAAGAATGCTAAAAAAGGTGGCTAAGGATCTCTTAAGAACACCTGCCAAGTTTCGCCACGATCCGAAAGGTTTAAGGCACTGCAGATGGAAAAATAGTTTTCGAAATTTGGACCTTATAACTACAACCCTATCATTGGAGCGTCAAATGATCATGGGACCACCACCATTGAATCTGAAACATTCGAAAACTTGCATGGATCAAGTTTCGGCTTTATCGGAGATTTTTTTACCTTATTGTGGTTAAAGTACATAAAACGGGTAGGTCACACACTATTCCGGTGCACCCTCAGTGAACCAGTTTCCACTAATAGAAAATGAGTTTTTTCATTTTGGACTCAACTTTTAACACGCTTATCTTCTTTGTCCTTAGTCAAAATAAGCCCAAAATTTGGGACCATGTCCGTTTTGTTCCCCCGATCAATTTGATATATGGCACACCCCACGGTGTGACCCGAGCCGAGAGAAAAACTAGAGAGAAGATCGCGATTCTAAGAAAAATTGTAGAATTTTCCAAAAGCACGCTCCTTGATCGAGGGGCCACATCATGACGCTTGTACGTCAAATCTACTTGAAACTAGACCCATTGCGACCACAACGTCAAGGGCTTCAACCTAGCCGAACCTTGGGCGTGATGGACGGTTAGATTCAAGCGTGGAAGTAGGAGTGAGAGAGAGAGAAAGAGAAAAAAAAAAGGGTGACTCAGCTCATAAGAGAGGGAAGATGGCCCACATGACCGGGGTGTCTAGGGGACCGCACACTCAGGGGTATCTTCTCTCTCTCGAAGGTTTCTCTCTCCCGCTCTCCTCTTCCGCGGGGATAGGGGACTCACAAGGAAAACAAGCTAATGAGACATGCGTAATCTAGCCTTAATTGGCCTTTGCACAAGTGGGCTCTTGAGTGTAAAACGAGCTCAGTAACTAGAACCTACTCAACATGATTACTACTAGACGTCAATGCCGATACTTACTAGCTACATATAATGGTTTGTCCATCGTGGCAATAAAGTGGGCATAGTAGTTCTGGCACAACAGCATTACGGCTAGACAACAGAACCACCATAAAAGGCTAATCTCAACCCTTCTTAATCAAATGAAAGAATAACATAATAGAATTCATAAAGAAAGAATAAGAAGTAAGATAAGAGAAAAAGAGAACAGAGAGGGGGGGGATAAAAGGGAAGGAGGGAAAGAATATGAGGGAAGGGAGAAAAACACAGTCGGCACTAGGCTTCGCCGACTGTATCAGACGAAGAAGAGGACACAGTCGGCACTGAGCGTAGCCAACAGTATTTAGACAAAGAAGAGAGAGAAAACACAGCCGATGCTAAGCTTTGTCGGCTGTGTCAGACAGAAGAGAGAAGAGAAAGAATGCAGTCGGTGTTAGGCTTCATCGATTGTGTCAAACAGAGCGGAGAGAGAAGATGCAGTTGCCGCTAGGCTTCACCGACTGTGTCAAACAGAGAGGAAGAAGATTCAGTCGGTGCTAGGCTTCACCAACTGCATTAGGCAGAGAGAAAGAGATGTGCAGTTGGTGCTAGGCTTCACAACCTATGTTAGATAAAAAAGAAGAAGAGAGAGAAGATGCAGTCAGAGCTAAGCTTTACCAACTGTGTCAAGAGAAGAAGAAAGAGAAGATGCAATCGGTGCTAGGCTTCACTGACTATGTCAGACAGGGAGAGAAAAAAATGCAGTTAGCGCTAGGCTTCACCAACTGTATTAAACAGGGAAGAAAGAGAAGATGGAGAACACCGCCGGCATTAGTCATTGTCCGCTTTGTTAGAGAAAGAGCAAAAAGAGAGATAGAGATGAGAAGGAGAGGGAGATAGAAATATAAAGATGAGAAGAAGAGATAGAAAGATAAAGATGAGAAGAAGAGAGAGAAAGAGATAGAGATGAGAAAGAGGGGAGGAGAGAGAAAGTTACCTTATCGAAAGGTAACGACCCTTTTCTTCTCTCTCCTCTCTCTCTCTCTCCAAGACGCACCCACAAGCGTAAGCACAAAAATGAAGTCTCTATTGATTGATTGAAGAATGAACCCAAAAGTCTCTTTGGCAATTTAACTTTGCATGTTTATATAGAATTGGGCTAAAACATGGGTGTACACCAAAAAACTAATTGAAGATAATTACAATTTAATTGAATTAAAAGAAGTTCTCTAAAACTGGGTACAAAAGGACTGTTTTTCCCCTGCTTAACAATATGTGAAATTCCAAGCAATCCGTAATATTGCCCGAGAACTTGCGTGATCTTTCATGGCTGACCTGATGCCCGTTTGATCGAAAGATTATTGTTTTCCTATAGGGCTCAGCCTGGCGATCATTTCGATGCCAACTTCGAGCCATGAATCATGTTGTTAAACCATGATCATGGAACTTGAAATTTGCTTGAACTTTGCAAACTTTGGATTGATTGTATGCTTTTTCTTTGGTGCTTTTATTCAATTTCTTCAACGAATCACACTGAGCTTTCCGTCACGACCGGAATCTTGAAATCCGGCGGTCAAAATTTACAGAAGCTTCGATTCCTCCTTGTGTGAAATCCAACCGTTCATCGTACGCAAAATTCGGGCCAGAGATGGCCACGGACCTTACGCACATGATGCAATTGGTTTCATGTCGATCGAGTATGCGAGCACCGTGATTTGGTGGCCAGAGTGAAGCACTCTACGGCTGAATTTTCTGCGACTTTTTTCACCGATCAGCAACTTCTTTATGGTTTTTCTCCCTGCTCGGGCATCGTCACGGGGCGTACCACATATCGAATTGCTCGTCTAGATGAGACGAACACGCTCACTAAATTGGAGCACTATCCAAGTTGGAACGAGTGAGGTATAGGTCCTAAAATTCACTGCCCGTGATTGTAAAAATGACCACCTTTAATGGTGTTTGAATGCAGGGTGGCCACACGGGAATAGTGTGCGGCCTAGCCCTTTTCGGTATTTTACCCATAAATTTGTCTTGGAGTAGTCGATTAAGTTGAAACTTGACCCATAAAGGTTTTCAATTGTTCTGGATCCAATGGAGGTGGTCTCACAGCTGTATGATGCACCAAAAGTATAGATCTAGTTACGGGATCCATTTCAGGGTACTAGAGGCCAATTTTTTTGAAATTGTTTCTTTGTATTCACTGCCTTTGACATGTCTGATCATGATGAAACTTGGCAGGTGGCCTTTCGGAGTGATGATGAAGATCTGGACCAATTATTGGAAAATTCTGAGACTCTCGAGAGGTCCACTTATTTTGTAGGCCTTATTGATCTGCTTTCTATTTATTCTGCATCAGGGACCAAGATGCTGAAAAATGCGTTCAAACAGGCACCTGGTCAATGTATAAAGGGTACAACTTCTGATAAAGTGGAGTCTCTTGCATGCTTGGGACCTTGTCCTTGAGGTTGTGGGCCACCATAGCATCTATGTCAGTTTGGGAGACCGCACGAGAAAGGGAGCTGTCTTAGGAGATCGGTGAGGGAGTCTGTATGGGGACAGTGTCCTCACCAGTAAGGGAATCGAATGAAGAACGGGACCTGGAGACCTCTATGCACTCCATCTTTTTGAGGATGTCTTGCACCATTTCCTCGAACTTGTTCATTCGCTCCTCCTGAGTGTTGTCCGGGTCATTGATCACCATGACACTGACCGTTGCCTCTGGGAGGTCAGAGTCAGGTGATACAGTGGACTGCCGAGGCTTGCGAGTCGTGCATGTCAAGTCAGTTTGGAGGGGTTCAGCTTGCCCTGACTGGACTCGAGCTTTGTACATCGATCACGTGAGGATTGGTTCCTGAATATCTTGGGACTGTGACTTCTAGGTAGTGATGACCGAGCAATACTCCTGGACTTGCTCACGTTTTGAAGTTTGGAGAGTGGAGAAGGGATTACGAGGCAGGAGGTCGTCGAGAGCGGTGACCTCAACTGCCTTGGAGGCATCCCTGATCAGGATCTGCAAGCCTCTATTTTGCTTAATTATGAGACGACTGTGGACCTCATTCCAGAACCGAGCCTGAGCTTTAAATTGCCCCGATTTTCTTGAGCGGGTTAGGGCTGTCTCTATTAGCTGGATGAGGGAGAAGGATCCATGGACAGAAGGCAACTTGATTTTGTGCCTTTGAGGCTAGAGGCCTCTGTCTAACATTAGGTCGTTTCCCGAGTGTACGGCTGTCCCGAGGCTGGCTCAAGATGCCATTCTTAGGGAAGACCTTTGAGTACCAGGGCTCGAGGTGCTTACCTTATGTCGAGGGAATGGCAAAGGAAGGGGTGGTTCATGACTCTGCCTGAGTTGAGGTTGGGGACGAACCTGCAAAGATGGTGCGTGTGCACCCTTAGGTTTAACCGTTCGGGTGACTTGGGGGTCAACCAGGGCTCGGTCAACGGGTTCATCCTGAGGAGGCCGAGACTTGCAAGCTTGTATTTGTGAGGGATGAGGTGGGAGCTTGTCTCGCCCAATGTGAAGCTGTGTGTGCTGGGAGGGAAGATGAAGCGGTTGACCCTCCTATGCTCAAGGTGGCATAGAGCTAGCACTGCCCCAAGTTGTGGAAAGCGAATGCATGGTGCATGTAGGGTTCAGCTCGAGAAGGCCTAGTCCTATATGTGAGTTCAAGGCAACGTGAAGGTTGGCCCGAGCTGTGGCTCAAGTGGATGGACCATGAGTCATTGAGTGTGTGCGAGGGGTGGAGGCAATAGGTTCTTCGCCTCTGTGTATCGACCCTCCATGTGTGGAGGTTCAGAGTGGTGCAAGAGCATAGGGGGTTGCCTTACGGTAAACCTCAAGAGCGACGACAATTCGCCTGCCTTTCACGAGAATGGATAGGGCAGTCTTCCGACGTACCACATCAATATGACTGGCAGGAGCTTTCCTAATGGCAGGGTGCGTGGCAGCAGAAGTGCTACCCATGCAAGGGACCTTGGTGAAGATTCCACCAGACCAAGAAAGAAGGGAGTCAAGGACCTTTAAGCTCACTCTCGCACCGATCTAGGTGAGAACTTTGGAGCTGGACAGTGAGTCCTGACTCAGAAGAAGAGTAGGGAAGGAAGCTTGAGCAGTTCACTTCCCCAAGACAGCCATGAGTGCGGGGATAAGGAAGTCCTTGAACCAGATGAACGGGTTGAACAACTCAAATGCCATAGAAAATAATGCAGAAAGTAACGAAAGTAACTGATCTAACAAGAGTGAACTGACTAAGGGGTAGTAAGTCCTCAGTGGAGTCGCCAAGCAAGTTAGGTGCCTTGATCTCGCCCTCCGGATCTAGATGATCTGGTGGCACGTATCTCAAGTTTCTAGTGAACCCGAGATTTGAGATCCCTCTCTTGGAACCTTACTCGAGGGCAAGGGCAGGTATACCAACCAATGAGAGAGGAATTTTAGGTGGGTTCGGGACTTACTTAGGCTGGCTTGTGTGGGCGCCCTCTTAGATGACGAAGAAAGCCCCCAAACTGCTTGAGTTGGTTTGGAATCTCCTCCCTTAACCTGCAATCCTCTTGTTTTCTGCACAACACTTCTATAGTTAATTGGAGAGACAAGTGGGTCAGAGAGACCCACCCTTGTCTTAGAGCAACGCATTAAGGAAGTTCCGACAAAGAGAGAAAGAGAAGAAAACTTGATGAAGAGGCGAGACTTGCATGACGGCCAGAAAACTTCCCATTCAGAGGGCATCGACTTCTTCTCCCCTCCCCCCACAGTCAGATAGAGAGGCTTCTTTTTCCCTACCTGAACTCCCCCACAGTTAGGTGGGGAGGCTTTATCTCTCCTACTTGAACTCTCCTCAATAACATCCCTTCCTACGCTCTCCTCCTCCTTGAAGGAGGTCCTTCCCCCGAACCCGAAGTATTTCTATGGAAAGACCTCGGGGGAAGAAGTTTTTCCCGCAGGGCCCTCCAACCCTCCTGGTGTCCGACAGTTACAACCGGTGGACACAAAGGAGGAAGCTGCCGCAAGGCAAATTCTTTTAGAATGAACAATAAAACATTTGGATGATTTCCTGAGTTCGTTCAGCACCCATAGGGTGCCGCGCCTTTCATTTAGGCTACATAGGTAGCAAGATGGGCATTGTTCTCAAGACCAACATGGTGGCAATACTACTCAAAACTGAGACCAGCATGGCGGCGCTAGGCTAAGTCTACCCTCAGTCAAGTGAGAAGAGACAAGGGTGAAGAGAACAAGAGGGGACAAAGAGAAAGAAAAATGAGGCGGCAGAGGGAGGAGGAACCCCGAGCGTCATTGGGGCATCACCGTGGGTCTCATGAGAAGGCAACACGCCTTTACGTGGGTAGCAATAGCCTCTCATGGAGCACCCAACGATAGCCTTTTGCGAAGCACGCGGCGATGGTTCTCATGGGGGGCACAATGATAAGCATGGGATGAAGGGAGGATGGCGATGAAAACCACACATGCGTAAGAGAATTGCAAGCGGCATTGGGTTTCGAGCAAGCAAAGGAAGCTCGCGGACGACGATAGGTGTTACCAATGCCTCTAGCGGGCGGCGATGGGTATCGCTGTCAGCGCTAGACACGTAATAGGGGAAGACCCCTGTGGGCGGCAACGAATTTTTTCCGTCTGTGTTCTTCATCGAGACGTAGAGGGTACCTTTGCAGACAACGATGAGCAGCACTATTCGTACACCTCATTGGGAAGGAGAACAGAAGAAGAGAGAAGCTCGCACATGGCACTGCCATCACCATGCCCGACTTGTGAGACCATCAAAGAGGCATGCATGATACTGCCACTACCGTGCATGGCCTCAGAGAGGAACTTAGAAGAGAAAGGGGAAGAAGGAATAAAAGAAGAAAAAGAAGAAGAAGAGAGAGAAGAAAACAAACGGAAGAGAGAGAAGATCTACCTCAAGCTTAGAGGTACCAATCAAAAGTTTCTCTCACCTTTCTCTCTCTATCCAAATGTGACCCAACAATAGTAAGAAAGAGAAACTGTATTGAGTAAAAACTCTCTTTTGTGAAGGATTGAGTGTGTGTCCTCTCTTTTTTTGTGCGCACAATGATGGTACGTATATATAGAATTTGCCTCAAACATGGGTGGACGATCAAAAGTAACCCTAATTACTGAAAATTAAGATTAAATTGAATTAAAAGAAATTAGAAAATAGGGCATAAAATGACATATTTTCCCCTTCTTAACAAGTTGTGGAATTCCATAATAGTCCATGAATTGCCTTAGAACGTTCATGATTTTCATGGATGATCTGGGGCCGTTCTGATGCCCAGTTGATCAAAAGATGATTGTGTTCTTGTAGGGCTCGACATGGCAATCTATTTGATACCAACTTAGAGCCATGGATCGTGTTTTTAGTGCACAATCATGTGACTTGAATTTTGAGTAGATCTTGAAACTTTGGATCGTTAGTGTGCTCGTTCCTTGATGTTTTTCTGTGTTTTCTTCATTGAATCACACTGAGCATGCCACTAAGATCGCGGGGCAACAAATGTGGCTTGATTCCATGCCCAAATGAAGATTTTGCAAGTTTGGAATTTTGACAAGAATCAAGAATTTCGGCGATGGAATTTGTAGTCAGTTCGTTGGCTTCGTGTGCAAAATCCGACCATTCATCGTGTATGGGCTTCGGGTGATAGATGGCCCAAGACCTTACGCACACGATGGAATTAGTCTCGTGTTGATCGGGCTCACGAGCAGCGTGATTTAGTCGATTGAGCGAGACACAACGCTGCTAAATTTTCTGCACTTTCTTCACGGATCAAGAACTTCTCTCTAGCTTTTCTTCGTGCTCGGGTATCGTCACGAGGCGTGCCACTTATCGAATTGCTCGTCTTAACACGATGAATATGCTCACCAAATTTGAGCATGATTCGACTTGATACAAGTGAGATATGAGTGGCAAAATTCACTGTTCATGACTGCCCCTTCAATGGTGTAGTGTTGCAGGGTGGCCGCACGAGAATAGTGTGCGGGTGCTCCTATTTATCTCTTTCGCCTATAACCTCTTCCTGGAATGTCCGTTCGAGTTGAAACTTGACCCCTGGGGGTTTTCAATCGTGTCGAATCCAATGGTAGTGGTCCCACAACAAATTGAAATACCGAGAATGTAGCTCTAGTTATAGGGGTTCGTTTCAAGGTGCAAGAGGCCGATTCTGCCGAAACTGTTTCTCAATCTGCACTGCTTAGACATGTCGAAATGCGACGAAATTTGATAGGATAGTTTTGAGAGACCTCATGAAGATCATGGCCAGTTTTGGGGCTGTTATGAGACTGTTAGAATTTCCACTATTTGTTAGGCCTTTATTGAGCAGGGGCCCGATGTTGATGAAAAATATCTTCCAACACCTATCTGCTACACAGTTTTCGTGGGGCATATGTTTAAGGATTCTCCATTATCAACAAGCACTCTTCATATCTCATGTCCTTGCATGAAGACCGTGATGTGCAGAGGTTGGACATGAAATCGGTTGAAGCTGGCTGGGGTGTCGTCATCTATGAACACGATTAGTGTTGGTGCCATCAACACCAGTTTGCCTTCGGAGGAAATGGGCAAAGTCATGTCATCGTGATCAATGACCAGTTTGATGCTCAAGAGGAGCGTATCAGCAGATTTGAGGCATTGGTGCAATCCATCCTCGAGAAGATGGATCGCTTAGATACCTCTAGACCCCCTTCTTCTCACCATGAGGCTGACCCCCCGTCTAGTGAAGACACTGGTCCCAAGAAAGCTTCTCCACAGGCCTCACAAGATAGCTCGGCTCCTCCCATGGTGTCTCAAGCCGACACAGATGCCATGGTGACCCACAACCTCAAGAGCAAGGTCTCAGGCATGAAAGAAGCGTCGCTTTATCAAACGTTGTACCCTTCATACATAGACCAAGTGACTTTTTCCCCCAAACTATCAGAAAGGGAAACTCCCTCTCTTCAATGGTACTACGTCATCACAACAGCATATCTCCCATTTCCAGGCAGCCTGTCGGGAAATGGAAACTAACGAGCGACTCCTCCTCTATCAGTTCGTCGAAACCCTCTAGGGGCAAGCCTTCCAATGGTATGCTCGGCTGCCCCCAAACTCGGTGCATACGTGGCGAGAAATGGAGAAGCTGTTCTACCAGCATTTCTACAAAGTTTGTCGAAACCATTGAGCTCCTTACCCTGACTCAAGACCCTGGGGAGCTAGTGGACAAGTTCATCCCCCGGTGGAGAGAGTTGGCAACTTATCATGCCACTCCCATGACCGAAAAGGAGGCGGTTCAGACCTGTATAAGAAATATGCTGCCTGAGATCATTTTGTATGTAGAGCCCTCCAATCCAACCTCCATGTCAGAGTTCATCTTTAAAGCTTTCTGTATTGAAGGCCTATCCAAACACCACGGCGGATCCTGTCAACGGTCTTCCAGCTCAGGGAATGGTCGGGGCAATGATAACTCCCGCTCTAATAATCGGGGCAACCAAAAGGAGTGGTCAGTGCGGCGGTCATTGTCATAAACACCAAGAAAGCCATGACCAAGGTACAGGCAGCGCAACAATCTTATAACAGGGTCCCGCCCACGAAGAATTTAAATCAAAACAACTAATAGACTGAACACCAGAATAAGGTGTACCCCTTCGAGATGGAGTGGTTCCCCTGCGTTATTTCGATTACTAATAGAACAAAGAATGATACAGCTGCCAGAGGTCAAGACCTCAGAACAGCCTGGATGGGAAACACATGAGAGGTACTGCGCCTATCATAGGAGAGTAGGCCATCGACTCAAGAATGCTATACACTCAAGGACTTTATCGAAGCCCTCATTAACAAGGGTAAAACTCGAAGAGTTAAAAAGAGCATTCGGGGCAATTGAGGCCTCTCATGTAATAACAATCCATGAGGATGATGAAGCGCTTACTGTCCTCCATGCGTCATCACGCTCAAAGCCGACGAGATAGCCCAAGTTCTTGCCTCCTTGAATCGAAAATCGCTGGTGCTCTTATCATTTGATACTCGGACACGACCTGAGTCAATGCATGAGCTTCCATGAAGTCTTGGTAAAGAAGATACAGCAGTGCCAGGAAGTTCAAAGTAATCGAGAAGCACGTCCTCTGATTCCTAGTCCTCTGATTCCTACTCCACCAGTACAGGAAGACCTCCCGACGCAAGCCCAAGAGAGTACTGAGCCTGACTATCTATAGGACCTCTTCGAGGCAATGCTCCAAAAGCGTCTCGTCACTCCCAAATCCTCCAGGAAACTCAGGCGTCTCGCTCCGGGCACGAAAACCCTCTGGTGCCCATACCACCAGGTGCGAGGCCACGAGTGGAAGGAATGCGCTAGCTTTGAAGCTGTTGTTGCATATAAGGTGCGAAAGGGTCAGATTGTTTGCACAACTCTTCTGGAAAGCTTCCGATCCACCACTTCTATCCAAGATGAAGTTCTACCACGAGTCCCCTATGAGTAGACTCTGGACCCTTCTGAACCATCAACCTCTCAAGCATGGGATGTTTACCATGGATGAAGCAGGCTCAAGTCCTTAAAGCGCAACGCAGTCCGCCAAGTTAGGGCTACTCGTCAACCCGACGAGACGGGCCAAATACCTCTGTTTGGGTGCCTCAATCTTGCCCTCCATAACTGGATGATCGGGCAGCACACGTCTCAGGTTTCGGGGAGACCCGAGACTTTGAGATCGCTTTCTCGGGAACCTCGTTCGAGAACAAGGGCAGGTGGACCAACAAATAGAGGAATTTACGGCGGGTTCGGGACTTACTCGAGCTGGCTCAAGTGGGCAACCTCTTAGATCACAAAGCGAGCCCCTCAGTAGTAAAATTGGTTCGAAATTGCCTCCCTTAGCCTGAATTCTCCTATTTTCTGCAATCACACACATGTAGCAAATGTTATGAGAAAGGTGGTTCGACAGACCTCACCTTGCCTTTGAGTGAATGTACACAAGCGTGCACATTCAAAAATAAGAAGAGAAGAATGGGAGAAGAAAGATGGGGGAGAGAAGAATTTGACCAGGCGGGGAGATCAGCAAAGTGACTAAGCTGGCAGGTAATTGGCCTGACGTGGCAGTAAAACGAGCTCGGTAACTCATATCGGCTCAACAGAATTACTGTTAGACATCAATACTGATGCTGACTAGCTACACATGATGATTAGTTTGTCGGGGCAATAAAGTGGGCACAATAATTCTAACATAACATCATTACGGCTAGACGAGAAGGCTACCATGAAAGGCTAATCCCAACCCTTCCTAATCAAACGAAAGAATAATAGAAAGAATGGAGATTATGAAGAAAGAGTAGGAAGTAAATAGGAGAAGAAGAAGAGAATAGAAAGAAAGAGAGGAAAAGAAAGAAAGAAGGAGTAGAGTGTAAGAAAAGAGAGAAGGACACAAGCGCCATTGACTGTATTAGACAGTCGGTGCTGAGCGTCGCCAGCTGTGTTAGAAAAAGATGAGGAAGAGAACGCAGTCAGTGCTGAGAGTCACCGAGTGTATTAGACAAAGAAGAGAGATAATACAATTAGTGTTGAACGTCGCCTGCTGTGTTAGATAAAGAAGAGAGAGAAGACACAATCGGCGCTGAGCTTTAATGACTGTGCTAGATAGAGAGAAGAGAGAAGACACAGTCGGCACTGAGCTTCACTAATTGTGCTAAAAAGAGAGGAGAGAGAAGATGTAGTTAGCACTAAGCTTCATTGAGCGTGTTAGATAGAGAGGAGAGAGAAGACACAGTCGGCACTGAGCTTAACCGATTGTGCTAGACAAAGAGGAGAGAGAAGACACAGTCAGGACTAAGCTTTCTCGACTATGCTAGATAGAGAAGAGAGAGGACACAATTAGCATTAGGCTTCATCGACTGTGCTAGACAAAGAAGAGAGAGAGGACACAATCGGTGCTGAGCTTGGCCGACTGTGTCAAAAGATGGAGATAGAGAAGACAAAGTTCTAATAGAGGTCCACCATGGGTGAACAGAGAATAGAAACAAAAGCAAGGGAAGAGAGACATGATGGACCAGAGGAGGAAGAGAGATGAGAGATAAAGATGAAAAGAAAAGAAAGAGAGATAGAGACGAGAAGAAGAGGGAAAAAGAAAGATAGAGATGAGAAGAAGAGAGATAAAGATATGAGAAGAAGAGAGAGAAACTGAGCTAAAGATGAGAAGAAGAGAAAGAAAGGGAGATAGTTATGAGAAGAAGAGAGAGAAAGAGAGATAGACATGAGAAGAAGAGAGAGAAAGAGATGAGAAGATAAGAGATAAAGACGAGAAAAGAAGAGAGAGAAAGAGAGGAAGAGAGAAAGAAGAAGTAGAGATACGAAGAGGGGGAAGAGAGAGAAAGAGGAAGAAGAGATAAAGAGGGAGAAGAGAGAGAAAGAGGGAGAAGAGAGAAAGAGGAGAGAAGAGAGAGAAAGAGGGAGAGGAGAGAGAAAGTTCCCTTATCGAAAGGTACTGATCCTTTTCTTCTCTCTCCTCTCTCTCTCTCCAAGACGCACGCACGAGCATAAGAAAAATTGAAAATTTATTAGTTGATTGAAGAAATGAACCGAGCGTCCTTTACAATTCAGCTTTGCATGTTTATATAGAATTCGGCCCAAACATGGGTTGACGCCCAAAACTACTTAAAATTCAAGATAATTACAATTTAATTGAATTAAAAAAAATTGTAAAAATAGGTGCAAAAAAATTGTTTTGCCCCTGCCCAACATTGTGTTGAATTTTAAAACAGTTCAGGCGGTTGCCCGAGAACTTATGTGATCTTTCATGACTGATCCGGGGTTGTTCTGATGCCCGTTTGATTGAAAGATGATTATTTTCTTGTAGGGCTTGGCATGGCGATCTATTTGATACCAACTTCGAACCATAAATCATGTTCTTAAGTCATGATCATGAGGCTTAAATTTTAGATGAATCTTGAAAACTTTGGATCGATAGTGTGCTCGTTACCTTGATATTTTTCTTCATTTTCTTCATTAAATCACACTAAGCATGACATCACAATCATGTTGTAATAATTGTAGGTTGATTTCATGTCCGGATGAAGATTTCATCGTCTTGAGTTGTTGGTCGGAATCTTGAAATTCGACAGTTGGAATTTACAGTTGCTTCGACACCTCCATGTGTGAGATCCAACCGTTCATCAAACATAGGGCTCAGACAAGAGATAGCCTCGAACCTTACGCACATAATGCAATTAATAATGCGTCAATCGGGTGTGCGGGTGTCGTGATTTGGCCACTAGAGTGGGGCGTGCTGCTGCTGAGTTTTCTACAACTTTCTTCATAGATCAGAAACTTCTCCCTAGTTTTTCTCCCTACTCGGGCGTCGTCACGAGGCATACCACATATTGAAACGCTCCTCTTGATGAGACAAACACACTCGTAAAATTTGACCACGATTCGACTCGAAATGAGTAAGATATGGGCCCCGAATGTCACTGCCCGTGACTATAAAAATAGCCACCTTTAATAATGTTTTGGTGTAAGGTGGCCGCACGAGAATAGTGTGCGGCCTACCTTTTTTGGGTATTTTACTCATAACTTTGTCTTGGAGTGCCCGATTAAATCGAAACTTGACCCATGAAGGTTTTCAACCGTGTCGGATCCAATGGCGGTGGTACCACAACTGGTTGATATACCAAAAATGTAGTTTTAATTATAGGGTTCTTTTCAAGGTGCTAGAGGCCAATTTTTCTGAATTCGTCTCTATGTTTACTGCATTAAACATGTCTGATCATGATGAAACTTGGCAAGTGGCCTTTTGGAGTGTTGAAGAAGATCTTGATCAGTTGTGGGGCAATTTTAGGACTATTAAAATTTCCACTGTTTTTGTAGGCTTTATTGACCTGCTTCCTCGTTAATCTGCATCAGGTACCAAGGTGCTGAAAAATGCATTCAAACGTTTTGCCCCGCTGAATGTTGTTCTTCCAAAGAAGCGAGAAGGATAACGTTCGAAAAATTTCCTTCAGCTATATTACTTTTTTTCTTCCATGCCACAGGACCATGTGAACGTCGAGGAGATTCATGCAATGGTGCAACTAGGATGCTCAAACGTAGGGATGCATTGTTCGCGGTTCCGTCCATGGAGACTTTATGGGGAGAAGATACTTTTTTGAGGGATCTTATCGAAGTTCTCACCCTCGTGTGGACTGTTTGCAATTCTAGAGCTGAGGATTTTGTACGGACCTCGTTAGTCAGAATCAGGCCCGTCTGGCAATTGAGTGTCATGTCGAAGGGCATTGATCCAATTGGTCTAGGTTTCTTTGTCTTGAATAGACAACAAAAGAGCCTTTGGTCGGTGTTTGTCTGCATCGTGCACGAGTTGCTCCTTGGCGGGCAAGGAACCTCAGTTTATCGAGGTTACCAACTTTGGGTATAATCCCTACCCACTGTTGTGCAGGTCATTACATAGCAAGTCTCAAGTCATGGCTGACTTAGACTTCTTGAGGCGTCTTTTGGTTTGTCAGAATGATTTCCTTGATTCTTTGCTAAAGATCCTTTGGTTGGCACTGTTTGCTGCTACACTAGGTTTTCTTTTGATAGTCATGATACCTCTGTGGGCCCCATCTGCCGGGTCCAATCGGGTTTTGTTAACCGGTCTCGAAAGTCTGGGCTTGTCGGCTAAAGGGAATTGTGGCGAGGAAAACTGAAGTCTCTGGTAGGTTCGCCTTGGCTTTGTCAGTTTCTTGCTTTCGCAGTGGTCTTTAACATTTTTAGAGTGTGTTTGTGACCGTGTGGGAATAATGTTCTTCCCCATGAGACTTGTCTTGCCATCTTGGTGAGTTTTCTGTAGTCCTTTTTGCAACGAGACTCAGGCTGTTGGCATCTTTTCCTTAAAGCTCATATGTTTTGGGTCCTAGTATTGTGACACCAGGGATTTTTCTTTTTGAGTGTGGGCTGAAGCCGCCAATTGAGGCGAGTGCTGCATCAACCTGTTTTATTGGTCCAAGCGTCCTTTGTTGATTTTTCACTTGAACTTGGGAAGCGACGCTGTAGAGATGGTTTTCACCATCTTCCTTCTTATTTGGGGCTCTTTTAATCATGACCTTTTGGCCATGTTCCCCCTTATTTTTTTTTATTTTTACTCATTATGCCCTGTCAAGTTTTCACCGTGCCCATTTTTTATTCATGGAACTCTTTTACTCATGGTTTCGTGACCATGCCCGTCCGTCATTTTTGCTCATGGCATTCCCTTGTTATGGTATACACCATGGCCATTATTTTTTGTGGAGGCATGTTTAAGGTCATGCCTCCGGGACCTGTGCAAAGTTTGGGAGGGAGCCTCTTTGCATCAGTGACTGCGACGGCTGCACTGATCACTCCTTTTTGTTGGCTGCCCTAGGTGTTGTTCCGAGAGTTACCATTGCCCCGGTTATTCGCTAAGCTTGCAGATGGTAGTCATGACCCACTGTGGTGGTGTGATAGGCTTTCTATGCGGATTGATTTAGAAATCATTTCTGACATGGAGGTTGGATTGGAGGCCTCAACATGTAGAACAATCTCAGGTCACATGTTCCGCACGTAAGTTTGTACTGCCTCCTTCTCAAGCATGGGACTGGGGTGGCGAGAGGCCAGATTTCTCCATCTTGGGTCTTGGGCCACGGTGAGAAGCTTAATGGCTTGAACCTCTCTTTCGACCTCATAGAAATGCTAGTGGAACAGTTTCTCGATTTCCTCCCAAGTATGCACCGAGTTTAAGGGAAGTCAAGCATCCCATTGAAAAGCTGGGTCGTCAAGGGTCTCAACAAATTGACGGAGAAGGAGTCTCCCATCAGCCACTGTTTCTCGACATGCTGCCTGGAAGTGGGCGATATACTGATTCAAGGATGTGGCTCCATTGAATAGAGGAAACTTCCCTTTTTTAAAATCTGAGGGAAACAGAACCTGGTCAATGTATGAAAGGTATGACCTTCGATAAGGCGTTGCACCCTGTATCCCCAGAATTTGTCTGCTCTTTAAGATATGGGTCACCATAGAATCAATGTCGCATGAGAGACGGGGTGAGGGACAAAATTGTCTTATGAAGCAGAGGGAAGAGGCTGCCTTGGAGGCGCACCATCTGCGTGATGGGAATTGACCTCATGGTTAGCTGATTGTCGTGCGGCGTCTATACGATCGATCTTTTCCATCATCGCACACACCATTTCCTCAAATTTGTTCATGCACTCTTCCTACGAGTCACCAGGCTTGCTTACAACCATTATGCTGACTGTTTCTCTATGGTGATCAGCATTAATTGCAGTTGAGGGCTTGCGAGCTTGACTGGTCGTGTGCGGCATATCGGCCAACATGCATCGACTAAACTCGGTTTTTAAATACCGATCGCGTAAGGACCGATTCTCAACGGTTTGGACTGTGGCTGCTGAGTGGCTAGGTCATCTTCTACAACACTAACCACAGTGTAGGGCTCATGAAATTTTTCTTCAAGCTTCGTCATCTGAAGAGGGTCATCAGAACTGGTTGCCCCTCCTTGATCACTTCCTTGGTCAGAATTCATAGACCTCTATCATGCTTAGCTTTGAGGCTATGATGGACCTCGAGCCAAAACTGTGATCCGGACTGCGGCCGGTCAGCTCTTCTTGCACAAGAGAGAACTGTCTCCATCAGATGCGGCAAGGATGAGGGCCAAAGACTGGGTTCATCTTGGGCCGAGGAGGATGAAGGACTCGATCTTCAATCTTATCTTTGATTCGATCTCTCTTGTGGGCTCTAGAGACACGACCAAAATGACGGGGCTCGTTCAGGAAGGTACTCTTGAGAAAAACCTTAGAGTACCAAGGCTGAAGTTGCTTGCTCAGAGAAGGAGGAGCAGGCAAGAGCAGGGTTGACTCATGAGGAGGCCTGAGTCAAGGGCGAGGAGTTGTCTGTGATGGCGACGTGTGTGCGCCTTGCGAAGAAGGCTCACAAGTGACCTAGGGGTCAGCCTGGGCTCGAGCAAGTGGTCCAGCCTTAAGAGGTCGAGAACCATGAGCAGATGTTTATAAGAGAGCAAGTGGAGGCCTGCCCCTTACAGGGTGCACTTGTGCGTGTTGAGTAGGAGGACAACAAGGTCATCTCCTGTGTACTCGGGTTGGCGCAGCAATGGCGTTGCCCTGAGTAGTGGGATGCATGTGAGCAGCGTGCGCAAGACCTGGCCTTGGGAGGTCTGATCCTGGACACAGACTCAAGGTAACACAAGGGTTGCCTCGAGGTATGGCTTGAGTGGGTGACCCACGAGCCTTGTGGTGTGTGCGAGGGATAGAGGCCATAAGGTCTCTGCCTTGATGTGTTGAGCCTCTCGAGATAGAGACTCGTTGTGGTGCAAGAATGTGGGGGGCAACCTTGCGGTGACCCACATAAGCAATGGCAACTTGTTTGCCTTTTGCAGAGAGGGACAAGGTAGCCTTCTGGCGTACCTAGGCAACACGATCGACAAGTGACCTGCTAGTGGCTGGGTGCATGCTGTGAATGGTGCTGTGTGTGCCACCTATGCAGGGTGCCTTGGTGGACGTTCCACCAAAGTGACGAGATGGGAAGTGAGGGACCTTTAAGTCCCTACTCATGCCAATCTAGGTTAGGACTTGGGAGCTACACCCGGGTTCTTTGCTCAAAAGGAGTTGAGAATGAAGTTCAAGGAACTTGTTCCCTGGGGACACTCGCGAATGAGGGGATAAGAAAATCCCTGATCCGGATGAATGAGTTACAGAACTTGGAAGCCATCAGTGATGTGTGAAAATGGAAAAACAGAAAGGAAAAAACTAGCCGAACAAGAACGTTCTGACTAAGGGGTAGTAAGTCCTCAGTGGAGTCACCAAGCTGGTTAGGTACCTCGATCTCATCCTCCGGATCTAGATGATCGGGCGGCATGCATCTCGGGCTTCGGGGATACCTGGGACATTGAGATCGCTCTCTCGGGAACCTCATTTGAGAGCAAGGGTAGGTGGACCAATCGATAAGAGAGGAATTTAAGGTGGGTTCGCGACTTACTCGTGCTGTCTCACATGGGCGCCCTCTTAGATCATGAAGAAAGCCCCCCAGTAGTAAAACTGATTCGGAATCGCCTCCCTTGACCTGTATTCTCTTGTTTTCTGCAATCACATACATATGGCAAATGTTATATGACAGGTGGGTTGATAGACATCACCTTGCCTTTGGATGAACGTACACAAGCGTGCACATTCAAAAAGAAGAAGAGAAGAACGGGAGAAGAAAGATGGGGGAGAGAAGAATTTGACCAGGTGGGAAGATCAGCACAGTAACTAAGCTGGTAGGTAATTGGCCTAACATGGCAATAAAGTGGGCTCGGTAACTCAGACCGGCTCAAAAGAATTACTTCTAGACGTCAATAGCGATACTGACTAGCTAGACACGATGGTTACTCTATCGTGACAATGAAGCTGGCACAGTAATTCTGGCACAACATCATTACAGCTAGACAACAAGACTACCATGAAAGGTTATTCCCAACGCCTCTTAATCAAATGAAAGAATAATAGAAAGAGCAATTATGAAGAATGAGTAAGAAGTAAAATAGGGGAAGAAGAAGGGAATAGAAAGAAAGAGAGAAAGATAAAGAAATAAGGAGAAGAGTATGAGAGAAGAGAGAAGGACACAAGCGGTGCTAGACGTCGCCGGCAGTATTAGACAAGGATGAGGAAGAGGACACAGTCGGTGCTAAGCGTCGCCGGCTGTGTTAAACAAAGATGAGGAAGAGGACGCAGTCGACGTTAAGCATCACCGATTGTGTTAGACAAAGAAGAGAGAGAGAACACAGTCGCCGCTGAGCGTCGTCGGCTGTGTTAGACAAAGAAGAGAGAGAGAACGCAATCAGTGTTGAACGTCGTCGGCTATGTTAAACAAAGAAGAGAGAGAAGATGCAATCGACGTTAAGCTTCTCTGGCTATGCTAAATAGAGAGGAGAGAGAAGATGCAGTATGCATGGAGCTTCGTCGACTATGCTAGGCAGAGAGGAGAGAAGTCGTAGTCGTCGCTGAGTTTCGTCTACTGTGCTAGACAGAGAGGAGAGAGAAGATGCAGTCGACGTCGAGCTTCGTTGACTGTGCCAAATCTAGAGGAAGGAGAAGACGAAGTCGGCACTAAGCTTCACTAACTGTGCTAGACAGAGAAAAGAGAGGACACAATCGGCGTTCAGCTTCGTCGACTGTGCTGGACAGAGAAGAGAGAGAGGATGCAATCGGCACTGAACTTCACTGACGGTGTCAAAAGAAGGAGATAGATATAACAGAGGTCCGCCATAGGTGAACAAAGAAAAGAAACAAAAGCAAGGGAAGAGAGACATGATGGACCAGAGGAGGAAGAGAGAGGAGAGATAAAGATGAGAAGAAAAGAAAGAGAGAGATAGAGATGAGAAGAAGAGAGAGACAGGAAGATAGCGATGAGAAGAAGAGAGAGAGATAGAGATAAAAAGAAAAGAGAGAGATAGAGATGAGAAGAAGATAGAGAAAGATCGATAGAGCTGAGAAAAAAAGAGATAGATACGAGAAAAGAAGATAAAGAAAGAGAGGAGAGAGAAAGAAAAAGAAGAGAGAGGAAGAGGGGCAAGAGAGCGAAAGAGAGAAAGAGAGAAAGAGGGAGAAGACAGAGACAGAGGGAGAAAAGAGAGAAATGTCTCTTACCATAGGGTACCAAGCCTTTTCTCTCCTCTCTCTCTCTCTCTAAGATGCACCCAAGAGCTTAAGCAAAAATGGAAACTTTATTGGTTGATTGAAGAAATGAACCGAGTGTCCTTTACAATTTGGCTTTGCAAGTATATATAGAATTTGGCCCAAACATGGGTGGATGCTTAAAAACTCCCTAGAATTGAAGATAATTACAATTTAATTGAATTAAAAAAAATTCTAAAAATGGGTGCAAAATGGCTGTTTTGCCCCTACCCAACAATGTGTGGAATTCCATAACAGTCCCTGCTGCTGCCCGAGAACTTGTGTGTTATTTCATGACTTATTCGGGGTTTTTCAAATGCCTGTTTGATCGAAAGATGATTATTTTCTTATAAGGCTCTGCATGTCGATCAATTTGATACCAACTTCGAGCCATGAATCATGTTTTTAAGCCATGATCATGAGACTTAAAATTTGGATGAATCTTGAAAACTTCGGATCGATAGTGTGCTCATTTTCTTGGTTTTCTTCATTTTATTCACTGAATCACACTGAGCATTCTGTCACGAACACGTTGCAATAATCGCAGCTTGATTTCGTGTCCGGATGAAGATTTCATCATCTTGAGTTTTTGGCCAGAATCTTGCAACCCAATGGCCAGAATTTACAGTAGCTTCGATGCCTCCGTATGTGAGATCCAACTATTCATCATACGTAGGGTTCAAACCAGAGATAGCTTCGGATCTTATGCACATAATGCAATTGGTTTCGCGTCGATCGGTATGCGGCTGTCGTGATTTGGCCACCGGAGTGAGGCGTGCTGCTGCTGAAATTTCTTCAAGATTCTTCATGGATCAACAACTTCTCCATGGTTTCTCTCCCTACTCGAGCATCGTCACGAGGCGTACCACATATCGAAATGCTCATCTTAACGAGACGAACACGCTCACAAAATTTGAGCACGATCCAACTCGAAATGAGTGAGATATGGGCCCCAAAAGTCACTGCCTGTGACTATACAAACATCCACCTTTAATGGTGTTTTGGTGTAAGGTGGCCACACGGGAATAGTGTGCGGCCTACCCTTTTTCAGTATTTTACCCATAACTTTATCCTTGAGTGCCCGATTAAGCTGAAACTTGAGCCATAGGGGTTTTTGACCGTTTCAAATCCAATGGTGGTGGTCCCACAACTGTTTAACATATCAAAATAGTTCTAGTTATGGGGTCCATTTCAAGGTGATAGAGGCCAATTTTTCAGAAATCGTCTCTTTGTGTTTACTTCCTTAGACATGTTTGATCACGATGAAACTTGGAAAGTGGCATTTTGGAATGCTAACGGAGATCTTGACCAGTTCTGGGGAAATTATGGGACTGTCATAATTTCCACTGTTTTTGTAAGCTTTATTAACCTGCTTCCTCTTTATTCCGCATCAAGGACCAAGGTGCTGAAAAATGTGTTCAAACAACCTCCTCAGGGATCCATAAGGAGACGAGTACCCAGGTCAGCTAGCTGAAGGTTTCATAACCCTCAACCTCCAATCGAGGAAGAATTCCTCAGGGCCCTTCCTTCATTCCCAACCTTGTGGAACTCCATCCTTGGCATAGTATGCCTTATCCCTTTGTCCAATCAAGAGGATGTCCCTCAATCATCAACTTCTCAGGGCACATCCAATACAGGTGACGACGTTAAAAGCACCCCCCAACGGTCATAGTTGGGGCAAGACCTAAAATCCCCCCGCACACGTCTTATTCTGGTGACGATGTAAAAGGCTTCCCATAACCTAACTCTTCTTCTTCTCCTCCCTTGTCTACTATTTCCTCCAGAGGTGCAGCTTGACAATGCCCAAACTTTGACGCTCTAAACAGGGAGCTCGAAGGCACCAGCCTCAGCAGGGTGCAGTAGGAGCGTCTAAGAGAGATGCTTTCTCAAGTGGTTGGCTTCCCAACAGTCACTGATGCCTTGATGACCCAAACCCAGTCTGAACCAACTTTAAGCCCTCATTCCAAAGAGGCCTATCACATGATTCAAATTTATGAGGCATTGTCTAGCCTAGGGTAGGTACCGGGCGGCCCAAAGCATGATGTCGCAGACTTCATGTTTGAGATCGACCCCTTCATCCCTTGGTCCATCAAGAAATGAAATCGGACCCTTCTAGAAGCCAAAATGTCAGGGTCATCAGTCTCTGCCTCGAGATTGAGGAAAAGCAGCCTGAATCCCCTGATGAAGAGTTGCAAGAAGCTCCGAAAGAATGGGAAGAGTGATCAGGCCACAACCGATGAGCTTGAAGAGATAAACCTAGGGAATGAGGCCGACTCGAGGCGAACTTTCATCTTGGCAAGGATGTATCTAGAAGAGAAGGAAAAATTATATCTCCCTCCTCCGAGCAAATCGGGACGTCTTCGCCTAGCATTACCACGAGATGCTCGGTCTAGATCCTCAATATATTATCCATTATCTGGGCATCGACCCGTCCATCAAGCCCGTAAAGCAAAAAGCAAGGAGGTTTAGACTCAATCTCAAGATACAAATTGATGCTAAGGTAAACAAGCTCAAGAAGGCCAGATTTATACGTGAAGTCAAATACTCAAAGTGGCTGGAAAATGTTGTCCCAATCAAGAAGAAGAAAGGCCAAATCAAGGCCTGTATCGACTTTCGTGATCTAAACACCGCCTGCTCAAAGGATGACTTTCCTTTGCCATTCACCGAGATGCTCATCAACTCTACGACTCACTGTCAAATCTTCTCCTTTATGGATGGATATTCCGGTTACGACCAGATCAAGATGGCACCAGAGGATGAAGAGGCTACCCCATTCTTGACCCCAAAAGGTATCTTTTACTACACTGTGATGCCCTTCAAGTTGAAGAATGTCAGTGCCACGTACCAGCGAGCCATGACGACCATCTTCAGGGACATGATGCACAGGGACGTCAAATGCTATGTGCATGATTTGGTGGTGAAATCTAAAACAAAAGACGCTCATATGGAGGACCTTGAAAAGGTATTTAAGCGCCTCCGGTATCACCAACTCAAGATGAACCCCTTGAAATGCGCCGTTGGTGTATGCTCAGGAAAGTTCTTAGGGTTCATCGTGAGGTACTACAGGCTTGAGACCGAACCGGTCAAAATCAAGGCGATCCAGGACATGTCGTCGCTTACAACTCTACGTGAGCTTCAATCCCTCCAAGGATAGTTGGCCTACATTCAAAGGTTCATCTCGAACCTCTCAGGTCGCTACAAGCCCTTTTCGTACCTCCCAAAGAAGGATACTCCTTTCATATGGGATGAGATGTTTCAAACAACACTTGATGATATCAAACGGTACCTGCTAAGTCCTCAGGTACTCTCCATGCTGGTGTTTGGAAGGTCTCTCATCCTGTACGCGATTGCTCTTGATGAGTTGCTTGGGGCACTCTTACTACAAAAAAATGATGTGGGAAAAGACACTCTATTATCTCAGCCGTAGGATGCTGGGGGCCGAGAAGAATTACCCTCTTATCGAGAAGATGTTCCTAACCTTGATCTTTGCATTACAGAAACTGCGTCACTATCTGCTTGGCCACGAAGTCAAGCAGATCTCCAAGGCGGATCCAGTCAAGTTCCTCATGACTCGTCCATGCCTATCAGGATGCTTAGCCAAGTGGGCATTATTACTAATGGAGTTCGACATCACCTACTTCCAACAGAAGGTTGTCAAAGGTAAGGCCTTAGTTGACTTCCTCACGGCTCATCCAATCTCAACAGAATCTCCTTTTTCAAGTGATTTCCCCAACGTGGAAGTCTTCACAGTCCTGTTCTGGTTTTGGGAAATGTACTTTGACGGAGCATTTCAGTCTGATGGAGGGGGTGCCAGGGTCGTATTTCTGACTCCCAATGGTAAAATGATCCCTTTATCTTTCTCACTCACCAAGGCATTTTCTCATAATGAAGTTGAATATCAAGCCCTCATAATTGAATTGGAGATAGCTCGGGAGCTAGACCTAGAACAGCTGGACATCTTCGGCGACTCAGAGCTTGTCATCCGGCAGCTTAAGGGAATTTACAATGTAAGGAAAGATACTCTCAAGCCTTATCATGACACGGCCAAATCATATATGGCCCAATTCAACAATTTCTTCCTAAGTCATATCCCTAGAAGGCTAAATTCGCAGGCCGACGTGCTCGCAAAGCTCGTAGCCACCATTCAGCTGTCTTCGTCAGAGCCCACACCCGTTTAGGTGATCGAATGGAGACATGTTGACTTGCGAACTGAAGATGATGCGGATGAAGAGAGAGGTGTCTTCCTTGAGTGATGCCTTACCCGTTTGAAGCGCCCCTTGCAGTCAAGGATGTCATTAAGGCAGAGCAAGAAATGTCCCAAGGTAAAGAATCCAAGGATGAGAAGCAGGAGCCTGAGTTCTTCGACCCGATATGCGCGGAAGTTGAACAAGTGGCGGACTGGAGGGAACCTATCATGAACTTCATAAAGCATGGAAGGCTGCCTGAAGATCTGGTAGAACGCAACGATAAATGACTGATGTCTACCAAGTATACCCTTCTTGATGGGGATGTTCTCTTTCGTTGATCATTTGATGGAATTCTCCTTAGATGCGTCGATACACAAGAAGCAAATAATGTACTAGAAGAAATGCATTTAGGTGTCTGCGGGCTGCATCTTAAACTCTATGAGCGCATATGTCGGCTCGGCTATTATTGGCCTTCAATGATAGCCGATGCTCAAAGTTATGCTAAAAGGTGCCAAGTGTGTCAAATGCACTCAAGCCTCATTCATCAACCTCCAGAGCCTCTCCATCCTACGGTGGCATCATGGCCCTTTTCCCAGTGGGGTATGGACGTCATAGAACCCATTGACCCTCCTTCTGCTTTGGGTCATGCCTTCATCCTAGCAACGACAGACTACATCTCCAAAGGGGCTGAAGCGGTCCCTCTCAAGCAAGTCCCGGGGGCCACGGTGGCCGAATTTGTGCGTCATCATATCATATATTGGTTTGGAATACCAGATCGAATCATCTATGATAATGGTCCTCAGTTTAAAAGCCATCATATTGATCGCCTAGTTAATCAATTCGGTTTTGAGTGGAAGTACTCAACTATGTACCACCCTCGAGCCAATGGATTAGCTGAGGCATTCAATAAAACCATGTGCAAAGTGCTCCGGAAGTCGGTTTCGAAGTCAAGAAAGAACTGGCATGAAAAGCTACCTGAAGCACTATGGGCCTACCGCACTACCACTCAGAATGCTAAAAACTCTACTCCTCATTCCCTGCTCTATGTAGGTGAGGCAGTTTTACCCCTTGAGGTTCAACTACCTTTACTCTATGTCGTTATACATCAAGAACTGACTAAAGACGAGAGATTCAAGCTCCAATAGAAGGAACTGGATGCCCTTGATGAAAAGAGGTTAGAAGCCCAACAAAACCTCGAGATCAATCAGGGAAGAATGAAGAGAGCCTTTGATATATCTGTCAAGGTTCGTTCATTAGCCCATGGAGACTTAGTTCTACCAGACCAAAGGAAAATTGTCGTGCATGGGTATTGTAGAGGAAAATTTGAACCCAAGTGGGAAGGTCCCTTCATAGTCAAAAAAAGGTCACACCAAATGGGGCCTATATATTTGCAAACTCAGATGGAGAAGAGGCAATGTCCCCTTTCAATGGGCGATACTTAAAGAAGTATTATCCCTTATGTGCTCTCGAAATGTAGTAAAAATAAAGAAATGAAAAAATAGCAAGCTGGCTCAAAAGAAATTCATTTCTTCTATTGCATACAAGGAGTTACATGCAAACCGTCGAAAGCCCATTATCAGGGAGGTTACAATTATGATCTTAACAGTTGTTCTTGCTAAAATGTTGCTTTTGTAGGACGGTTACAGGCCGAAAAGCTGCCATCATGAAGAAGAAGCAAAACCACTTGGAGAAGTTAACCGTCTCTGAGTCAGCTTCAATTCATCTGACAAGGCATGGCTAGAGCCTACTTCCCTGGCAAGGAGCTGGCACATAATGAATTCCCTTCCTCCAAAACAACACGAACTTCACTGTTCTGTTAGAAGACTTGGCTCCCGACAAACGACATGCGGCGGGCTTTCTCTCTGCCATCACTCTTGACCACCACAAGATACTAATGGCCATGGTTATCGTCTCACGCAACTCAATGCCGTGCGTAACCATCGTCGTACACCACTCAATGCCGCATCCTACCATCACTGTGGGCAGGCAAACACCACGCACGACTATTGCCGCAAGGTGCATGCTACCAAGCATGGTTGTCGCCACATGGAACTTAACGCCGCACGGAGACATCGATTCATGCAACTTAATGCCTTACATGCCCTCGACGTGCTCTGGTTCCCACTGTCCCTAATTCCCAAGGAGATTAACCCTCGCAGCTTTTCGGTTGCTCCAACCGTCACCCCTCGAGGATGGTCAACCTTCTTGCCACCTTTTGCCTCCCCCGCGACCTTTCAGGTTTTGCCAGGAACTCTCCTTCAATCGCCATGGATCCTTGTCTGACCCTGTTCTTTCCCCTTACAGACGACCGAGAGTATAAAGAAACCACCAGAATCTCCACGAAAGTTTCTTGTGACCTTGCGGATGTCCCTTCTCCCTTCTTCGCACTTTCGTGGCTCCCCCACAACTGACCAGAATTTCATTACGTTCCCAGTGGGTCAACTTCTCTTCCTAATTAAGAGACTGTCAAAGTCCCTCGAACACCTCTGCAACTTCCTGCCAATCACAGAGCTATCGGAGAAACCGTGGAACTCTGGCAGAAGCACCGTTGTAACTCTTGTGGTCTCGCTGGAGAAGCCTTGACGAAGCCTCGTGAAGTTCTATGTTCCTTGCTCAGGAAGCCCCAACACTCTTCAAAAATGCTCCCAAGTACAATATGAGTGCCCACGACCCGTTCAAGTTTGTCCAAAATCTCCTAAGGGTCTGTCCACTATGGGTCTTGACTGGACACTATAAGCTAGGAAACTCGGGGCGAAAGCTCTGACTCTCTCTCTCTCTCTTAAAACTTTGTTCGGTAAAAGAGTAAAAATGAGTTTTTGCCCTTTTATACTCAGCAATACCACGAAGTGCCCCTCACAAGTTTGTAATGACACTCTAATCCCCGTTTCAAGACGACGATAAGAGCAAGCCGAGGTTGGTCAAACCCGAGACCCGAAGGGACTATCGTCGTGCGCTTCACTGAGGGCACTACCGCAGCGTGATTCACTGAAGGGGCTATCGCCATGTGCTTCACTGAAGCGACTATCGTCGTCATGCGCTTCACTAAAGGGGCTATCGCCGCGCGCTTCACTAAAGGGATTATCGCCGCACGCTTCACTGAAGGCACTATCGCCGCACGCTTCACTAAGGGCACTATCGTCACGCGCTGAAGGGACTATTGCCGCACGCTTCACTAAGGGCCTTATCGTCGCGCGCTTTGTAAAGACTTAGTGCCACGCGCTTCACTAAAAGGGTATCATCGTGAGCTCCTTCAAGAAAAGTAACACCACACGTTCCATCCAAGGACTATCGTCGCGATCTCCCTACCAATGCCTAACGTCACGCACCCTACCACCGTTTGTCACCGTGTGCTTTGCCTGTGCTATCGTCGAGCGCCATATGCCTAACACCATCCTAATGACACGCATGTACTGCGCACGCTTGGCATCGCACGAATCCCCAATGGATCTACTCCCAATTCAGGGTCAGTGAGCAGGCTATCATTTTGTACCCCCAGGGAGTTAAGTCTCCAATTATGGCTTTGCCCCCCAAGGAGTCATATTCCTTTATCTTAACGGTGGTCTAGATGCACGACCTTAAACTGCATGGTCCAAACTATATGACCTTAAGCTATAGCGGTGGTCTAGGTGCATGACCCTAAACTACATGATCCAAAATATATGACCTTAAACTGCAGCGGAGGTCTAGTTGAATGACCTTAAACTGCATGACCATAAACTGCATAGCCATGGTCCAAGCTACAAGACCTTAAACTGTAGCGCACGTCCCTATAAGTAAGACATTAAATTGTGAAACGAATGCACCTTTCTATTACTCTTCCTAGTGGGGCTACAACAAAGTCGTAACCTCTGTTATTCCCCTGTGGAGTTATGCCACTTAACCCATGACTGGTCATCCCCAATGGATCTATGTGTAGGCCAATGTTCCTCATCCCCAGTAGGGGTCACATTTGCATTGTAAGCCCATTATCCCCAATGGAGTTAGGGTCATTCTTATCTCTTCGATCCCTAGTGGAGTTGAATATGTGCCTCGATCAACTATCCCCAGTGAAGTTACGTATATATCATTTCTAATTACCCCCGTGGAGTCATAGTTACCTTGTTAATCCCCAGTGGATCCATTTCTCAGTTTCACTTACATGACGACCCACCTACATAGTCTAGTTGCACGACTCTAAACTGCATGGTCTGAGCTGCATGAATTTAAACTGCACTGCAATGGTCTAGGTGCACGACCTTAAATTGCATGGTCCAAACTATAGGATCCTAAATTGTAGTGAAAGTCTAGTTGCATGACTCCAAACTACATGGTCTGGGCTGCATGACCTTAAACGACACATTGATGGTCTAGTTGCATGACCCTAAACTGCATGGTCCAAACTATATGACCTTAAATTGTAGCGGTGGTCTAGTTGCTTGACCTTAGACTGCATGGTCCTAGTTGTATGACTCTACACTGCATAACCACGGTCCAAGAAATATGACCTTAAACACTAACGCACGTACGGTTAGGTGTCTCGATCTCGCCCTTCGGATCTAGGTGATCTGGTGGCACGTGTCTCGGGTTTCTGGTGAACTCAGGATTTTGCGATCACTCTCTCAGAACCTTGCTCTAGGGCAAGGGCAAGTATACCAACCAATGAGAGAGGAATTTAGGTGGTTTCAGGACTTACTCAGGCTGGCTCGCATGGATGCCCTCTTAGATCATGAAGAAAGTCCCTCAACTGCTAGAGCTGGATGAGAATTGCCTCCCTTAACCTATAATTTTCCTGCTTTTTTGCACAACACTTCTATGGTTAATTTGTAAGACAAGTGGGTCGACAGACCCACCCTTGTCTTAGGGTAATGCACATTCATATGGGAAGACGGCGAAGTGAAAGGTTAGATGAAAGATAAAAAGGAGAAGAGAACTTGACAGAGGGGAAGGACTAGCATGACAGCCGAACATCACCGACTCGGAGGGTAGCAAGATGGGCATGGTTCACCGGATCAGCACGACGGCAATACTACTCAAAACCAAGGTTGGCACGGTGATGCTAAGCTAAGCCTTCCCTTAATCAAGCGAGAAGAGCAAGAAGTGACGAGAAGAGGGTGAGACCGCCAGGCAAGGGGAGGTCCGAGCGTCAGTAGGCGTCGCGGTTGACAACGCAAGGAGAAGGCACATCCCTTGTGGATGGCGATGACTCTTGCCCAAGCACGCAGCGATGGTTCCTCCTAGGTCGCATGGCAAAAGGCGTGGGACGTAGAGAGAACGACGATGAGCACCGGACTCGCAGAGGAAGCTCGCGGATGGAGATAGTTGTTGTCAAACCCTCTAGCGGGCAGCTATAGGTATCGTCGTCTACGCTAGACACACAACATAGGAAGGCCCCCACATATGACAACAGGCTTCGCCGTCTGGGTTCTTCACTGACACGTCATAGCTACATCTGTGGGCGGCGATAGGCAGCGACGTCTACAGACCTCACTGGCAGAAAGAGGCACATGGGAATGAAAGGACAAATACTCGCACATGGTACTACCATCGCCATGCGTGGCCTATAAGACTAAAGGAGAGGCATGCACGACACTGTCACTACCGCGCATGGCCCCTGCGAGGAGCGCAGACGAAGTCGAGGAAGCAAAGAGAGGAGAAGAGAGAGAAAAGAAGAAAAGAAGAAGAAGAGAAAGAAGATTTACCTCACCCCTAGGGGTACCGATTGAAATTTTCTCTCACCTTACTCTCTCTCTCTCAAATGTGACACAACAACGGTAAGAAAGAGAAACTTATATTAAGTAAAAGCTCTCCCTTGTGTGTGTCTGTCTCTATCTCTCTGTATCGCTTCGTATTTCTATATCCCTAACTCTCTCTGCATACAATGCTGGTACATATATATAGAAATGTGGCTCAAACATGGGTGGATGATAAAAAATAACCCTAATTATTGAAAACTAAGATTAATATGATTTAAAAAAATTAGAAAATAAGGTACAAAATGATAGATTTTCCCTTCTAACAAGTTTTGAAATTCCAGAACAGTCCCTCTATTGCCCTAAGACTTGCGTGTTTTTGCATGGCTAATCCAGCGTTGTTTTGATGCTAGGTTGATCATAAGATTTTTTTTTCTTGTAGGGCTCGGCATGGCCAACAATTTGGTACATACTTCAAGCCATGGATCGTGTTTTTGGTGCACGATAATGTGACTTGAACTTTGAGTAGATCTTGAAATTTTGAATCGATAGTGAGTTCGTCCCTTGATGTTTTTCTGTGTTTTCTTCGCTGAATCACATTGGTCATGCTGCTACAATCACGGGGCACCAAACGCAGCTCGATTCTGTGGCTGAATGAAGATTTTACAAGTTTGGAATTTTTGCCAGAATCAAGGATTTAAGCGACGAAATTTGCAGTCTGTTCGATGGCTTCATGTGCAAAATCCTACCGTTCACCATGTACGGGGTTCAGGTCAGAGATGGCCCGAGAGCTTACGCTCGAAATTGAATTGATCGCGTCGATCCTGCTCGCAAGTGGTGTGATTTGGCCGTTCGAGCAAGGCACAACGCTGCTGAATTTTCTGTACTTTTTTCACGAATCAGCAACTTCTCTCTAGCTTTTCTTCATGCTCGGGTATCGTCACGAGGAGTGCCACAAATGGAATCCCTTGTCTTGACTAGAGAACATGCTCATCAAATTTGAGCATGATCCAACGTGGGACGGTCGAGGTATGAGTGTTGAAAGTCACTGGTCGTGACTGTCCCTTCAATGGTATAGTGTTGTAGGGTGGCCGCACGAGAATAGCATACGGCTCGACCTGTTTTATTCATTCACCTATAACTCCTTCTTGAAACATCTATTTGAGTTGAAACTTGATGCCTAGGGGTTTTCAACTGTGCCAGATCCAATTAAGGTTGTCCCACAGCAATTTGAGATGCTGAAGATGTAGATCTAGTTATAGTGGTCCGTTTTAGGGTGCTAGAGATTTTTCCAGAACTGTTTCTTAATCTTCACTGCCTTAGACATGTCGGAGTGCGACAAAACTTGGCAGGACACTCTTGAGAGACCTCATGAATATCTTGGCCAGTTCTGGGACTGTTTCCGGACTGTCAAAATTTCCACTACTTACTAGGCCTTTATTGTGCGGAGCCCCATGTTGATGAAAACTAGCTTCCAACAGCATGCCCCGCCAAATGTTGTGATTTTAGAGAATCGAGAAGTGATTCCTTCGAGAAGTTTGAGGGATCTTTTTCGGAGTCCACACCCTACTATCTGCTGTTCAGGAGCATGAGGCCTTTGTCAGGACCTCCTCGTACAGAACCTTCACTCGACGTTGTTTGCTGCTACACCAGGTTTGCCTTTGATGCTCAAGGTATCTCTAGTACGTCCCGTCGAGCAGCATGCAGTCGGGGCCTTCTGATGTAACCCGAAAGTCTGGTCCCCTGCAGGCTAGGGGGTTTGGTGAAGATGTACCTGAAGCTTGTGGCCAGTTAGACCCTGGCTTCATTAGCTTCTTGCCTTGCGAAGGTACTTAGCATTTTCGGAGCTATCTTTTGGTCGCCGTCCTCACCTCAATGACTCTTGTTGTTGTTGAACTGGGGAGATCTTTTGTGGCTCAATCCCCGGTGAGCCCTGAAACTAGGGAGATCTTTTGTTGCTCTCACTCCTGGGTGAGCCTTAAAACTGGGGAGATCTTTGTTTGGCTCTCACTCTCAGGTGAGCCTTGAAACTGGGGAGATCTTTGTGTGGGTCTCACTCCCGGGTGAGCCTTGAAACTGAGGAGATCTTTGTGTAGCTCTCACTCCCGGGTGAGCCTTGAAACTAGGGAGATCTTTGTAGCTCCCACTCTCGGATGAGCCTTAAAACTGGGGAGATCTTTGTGTGGCTCTCACTCTTGGGTGAGCCTTCAAACTGAGGAGATCTTTTGTGACTCTCACTTCCGGGTGAACCTTAAAACTAGGGAGATCTTTGTGTGGCTCTCACTCTAGGTGAGCCTTGAAATTGGGGAGATCTTTGTGTGGCTCTCACTCTCAAGTGAGCCTTGAAATTGGGGATATCTTTGTGTGGATCTCACTCTCGGGTGAGCCTTGAAACTGGGGTGCCGGCTGAGGCTATGGAAATGCGTCAACCTGCCTTGTCAGTCCAAGCGTCCTTTCACGGGTTTTCACTTGAACAAGGGAAGTGGCACCGTGAAGACGGTTTTCACCAAATTTTGTTATTTTTGGGCTCTTTTACCCATGACCTTGTGGTCATGTCCACCCTTTTCATCCATTTTTTCTCATGGTGCCCTTTTAGGGTTTTCCCCATGCCTGGATTTCTTTTTCCACGGAACTCTCTTACTCATGGTTTCGTGACCATACCTGTCTGTCATTTTTACTCATAGCATTCCCTTGTCCAGGTGTACACCATGGCCATTTTTTTTTAGAAGGTGTGTTTTAGGGTCGTGCCTTCGAGACCTGTGCGAAGCAGTTTAACATCATGCAGCCAAGACATGCACAATAGTTTAGGGTCATACAACTGGACCATAGTGGTAAGGAATGGCAACCTGTAGAGGCCGTAGAGTGAGTCTGGTGATGACTTTGACCCACTTGGGAAGATGGCATGAAGTTTCCTAAAGAGAATTGATGATGAGTGAGTGAATGATGGTGACCCACTAACTGGGTGGCGAGACGGCTCGCCACGTCATTAACATGGGTAGGATTCACTGTGAAATGGTGAAAGAAGGTAACGATGGTGAAGGCAGTGCTCACACATGACTGGGATGGCTAGGGAATGCATGTAAAGGGCGTGTGCACGTACACAGACTCACTGGGAAGGCGATGGAAGTGGTGTGCACTCACAGACGGGTCGATTAGAGAGGACGTGCATGAATATGCACGTAAAAAGGGAGATGTGCGTGCATATGGGGCGTCTTTAAGGTCATGCCTCCTGGACCTGGGAGAAGCAGTTTATCGTCATGCGGCCAGGACGCGTACTATAGTTTAAGGTCATATAGGTTGGACCGTGGTTTGTGGTCATGCAACGAGACCTCGGCTACAATTTAAGGTCATATTGTTTGGACTATGGCCTTATAGTTTAAGGTTGTGGGGCATGGACCAAGTACGAGTCACCATGTCAATAGGGCTACATGGGGGGTAGGTACGTGGATAACAATTTGACTCCCTGAGGATAAAGATAGTTGAGGCTATACGCATGAAGAGATGCAGAGAAAGGTGGTGACCCTACGAGGAGTAGTAAACGGGAGAGGCTTCACTGGGGATTAGGAGGGCCGATGTGACTCCACGAGGATGATGACTATCGATGTGCATGGAACTCCGACAGGCCAAAGCATGGATGAACCCCACCGTGGGTTGAAGGAATGATGGTTCCAACTCTCTGGGGCTGATGAGGTGAGCACGCCCCTTGCATACATCTAACTCTGCTGGGGGTCTAGTTCGAGTTATGCGTATGAGCCATTTGTGGGCTGTGCGTTACAGTTTTAGGGTCTTATAACTCGAACCATGGCTATGCAGTTTAAAGTCATACAGTTAGGACCATGCAGTTTGTGGTCGTGCAACTAGACCTCTGCTATAGTTTAGGGTCATATAGTTTAGACCATGGTGCTAAGCCTTTTAACGTCATGCAGCCAGGACGTGCACTATGGTTTAAGGTCACACAACTGGACCCTGGTCATAAGTTTAAAGTCATATGACAAGGACTCTACCATTTAAGGTCATGCGCTTAGACCTTCGCTATAGTTTAAGGTCATATAGTTTGGACCATGGTCTTACAGTTTTGAGTCATGAGACATGGACTATGGTTGTGCAGTTTAGGGTCATGCAGCATGGACCATGGCTATGTAGTTTAAAGTCATTCAGCTAGGACTGTGGTAGTGCAGTTTAAGGTCGTGTAGCACGGACCATGGGGTTCTTGGAGAAGCAAATCCATGGGGAATAGAGTCATCAACGAGGGTCGGGCTCACTGAGGAGTAAGATGGTGGTGCAGGAAATGGAGTTCTTGAGGATGTGGGATGATGGTTTGAAAGGGAGTGCCAAGGCACGCACTCGACACTAAGTGTGGAATGGCCCATGCATCAGTAAGCTTCGGTGATGCGTTGAGTCCCTTGGCGAAGCACGTGACAAGCCCTTTGTCAAAAACATGTGCGCGCGAGAATGGCCTTTGGATGAGACGTGCTCGGTGAAGGTCTTGACAAGGTGCACGACGATGAACGCCTGAAGGAAGCATGATGCAATAATCCCCTGGGCGAAGTGCTCGACGAGGCGTGCGTCACAAGTCTTGGGGAGGCAAGTGACGATGGTGCTTCGCCCGACCCGGTCCGGTCTTGTCACCATCAAGGGCTAAGGACTGGAGCATCATTCTGAGTTTGTCGGAGGCAATCTTCGGCACTGTGGGGTATAAAAGGGAGAGAGACCCCATTTTACTGTTTTACCGAAGGGTATAAATAATTGAAGGGTTTTTAGAGAGAGAGAGGGCCAAAGCTTCTAGCGCAGGTTTTCCAACGAGCAGTTCCCAGCAAAAATTTTGCAGAGCCAGGACCTTAGAAGATTTTCCTGGTGAGCTTCAAGAGGTGTGATGCTTCGCAGTGTGATTGCGAAAAAAAAAATTTGACAAGTGCCGAAGCTTTCCAAGCAAGGAAGAGGGCTTCTCTAGGCCTTAGCCGATTTCACAGACGTGTCCTGCCAAAGTTTGAGTACTCCTCCAGTCATTCTGCTACTAAAGGGGAGGTCGTGGAGAGTTCAGAGGGCTCTGTCAGCCCTCTGGTTGTTTAAGACGAAGGAGCAGGGGTTGCATTGAGTTCACCAGACACTTAGCGGAGTTCCGGTGAGCTCTGGTAAACTGCTGCAGTTGGAAACCAGGGGAAAGGGAAATCCGTAGGGTCGCAAGGACTTAGGGGAACTTCTGGCGATTTTGCTCACTCCAGCAACGGGTAGCAGGTGGGAAGGGTTTTTTTCCTAGCGTTTTCCGTGACATTTCCTGCCATTGGAAAAGGGGAAAGAACATGGTCACATGGGAGGTTCCTATTGATGGAACAGGTGGGAAGGGTTTTCCTGGTGTTTACCACAATACTTCCAACTGTCAGAAAGGGGAAAAAACAGGGTCAGACAGGAGGTTCCTGTTGACAGAGCAGTCGTTTTTTTCAGTGCCCATAGGAGAAAGAACAGGGCCAAGCAAGGATTCCGACAGTCAAAAGCGTGTTTTCTAGCAAAAACCCGAAAGATTGCCGGGAAGGTGAAAGGTTGTAGGAAGGTGGACCGTCGTTAAGGGGTGACTATTGGGGAAGCCAAAGAGGCATAGGAGTCAACCCCCCCCCCCCCCCCAAAACGAGGAGGCCTTGCCGCCGTAGTGCATTGGGAGCCAAGCCCTCTAGCACAATCGTGAGGTCTCCTTAGCGGGACCGAGGCTACTTCACCAAGCAGTTTTGCCACTACTTCATGGGGCAGGCATTTCTTTGATGGGTTTTCTTCTTTTGGTAAAGGAGGGAGCTTCTCTGGGCTTGTAACTATCCTCTTATCCTCAGATGCAAGAGCAACGCCGCTGACTTTGGTTTGTAACCGTCCTCTTATCCCCAGATGCAAGAGCTTTGTAACTTCCCTGATAGTGGGCTTTCAATTGTAACTTGTAACTCTTTCTAATGCAATAAACGAAATGAATTTCCTTGGAATTGGCCAGATGCTTCTCCTCTTCATTTCTATCTTTTTATTGCACACACCGCACTTCATGGCCATGTTAGGGATAGTATTTCTTCAGATACCGCCCGTTGATAGGAGCATCCCCTCTTCGCCATCTGAGTTTGCCAGTAAATAGGCCCCATTTGATGTAACCTTCTTGACTATGAATGGGCCCTCCCACTTAGGCTCGAACTTTCCTTTGCGTCGCATGTACATGATGATCGATCTCTTGACTGCTAGGACTAGGTTCCCACGAGCGAATGAACGAACCTTGACAGACTTGTCAAAGGCTCTTTTCATTCTTCCTTAACTGAGCTCGAGGTTCTATTGGGCCTCCAATCTCTTTTCATCAAGGGCATCCAGTTCTTGGTAACGGAGCCTGACCCTCTCGTCCTCAGTTAGCCCCTAATGTATAGCAACACAGAGTGAGGGTATTTGAATTTGGAGGGGTAGGACTGCCCCACCCCCATAGACCAGGGAATAAGGGGTGGAGTTTGTAGTATTGCTAGTGGTAGTGCGATAGGCCCACAGAGCCTCAGGCAGCTTCTCGTGCCTGTTCCTCTTCGACTTTGACACCGACTTCCTAAGCATCCCCACCGACTTCCGGAGCATCCCGCACAAAGTCTTGTTGAATGCCTCAGCTAACCCGTTGGCTCAAGGGTAGTACCTAGTCAAATACTTCCACTCAAAGCCGAACTGGTTGACTAGGCGATCAACATGTTGGCTCCCGAATTAGGGCCATTATCAGAAATTATTCGGTCTGGGACCTCGAACCGATATATGATGTGGTGCCACATGAAGTTAGCCACAACGGTCCCTGAAACTTGTCTGAGAGGGATCGCCTCGGCCCATTTGGAGAAGCAGTCTGTCGCTGCCAAGATGAAGGCATGACCTAAGTCTGAAGGAGGGTCGATGGTCTTATAATGTCCATACCCCACTGGGGAAAGGGCCATGATGTCACTCTGGAAGCTGATGAATGAGGCTTGACTCGATTTGGCACACTTAGCATCTTTTAGCGTAATTTTGGGCGTCAGCTACCATGTAAGGCTAGTAATAACCAAGTCTGCATATGCGCTCGTAGAGCTTGGGGCCGAACTGGTGCAACCCGTAGATGCTCGAGTGTACCTCTTTGAGTACTTTGCTTGCCTCTTGTGTATCGATGCATCTGAGGAGGATTCCATCAAATGACAGACGAAAGAGGACATCCCCATCGAGAAGGTTGTATTTGGTGGACATCTGTTGTATGCCATTACATTCCGCCCGATCTTGAGGCAGCCTTCCATGCTTTACGAAGTCCATGATGGGCTCCCTCCAGTCTTCTATTTGTTCGACCTCAACACACATCGGGTCGAAGAATTCGGGCTCCTGCTCCATGGCCTTGGTGTCTATCTGCCTCTATTAAGTAAAAACTCTCTCTTGTGTTTGTCTATCTCTATCTCTCTATATCTCTCTGTATTTATATATTCCTATCTCTCTCTGCGTACAATGCTGGTACGTATATATAGAAATGTGCCCCAAACATGGGTGGATGATCAAAAGTAACCTTAATTGTTGAAAATTAAGATTAAATTGATTTAAAAGAAATTAGAAATTGATCTAACAAGTTCAGGAATTTCAGAGCAGTCCCTATATTGCCCTAGGACTTGCTTGTTCTTGCATGGCTAATCTGGGGTCATTCTGATGCCCTGTTAATCGTAAGATTGTTGTTTTCTTATAAGGCTCGACAAGACGATTGATTTGTTACCAACTTCTAGCCATGGATCGTGTTTTTGGTGCATGATCATGGGACTTGAACTTTGAGTAGATCTTGAAACTTTGGACCGATAGTGTGTTCACCCCTTGCTGTTTTTCTGTGTTTTCTTCGTTGAATCACACTGAGCACCACTACGATCACAGGGCACCAAACGTAGCTCGATTCCGTATAAGTTGCAAGTTTGGAATTTTGGCTAAAATAAAGGATTCTGGCGACATAATTTGTTGTCCGTACGTCGGCTTCGTGTGCAGAATCCGACCATTCACCATGTACGGGATTCGGATCAGAGATTGCCCGAGACCTTACACCCTCAATGGAATTCGTCTCATGTCGATCGGGCTCGCGAGCGGCGTGATTTGGCCGCTCGAGCATGGCACAACGATGCTAAGTTTTATGCACTTTCCTCACGAATCAGCAACTCTGTCTAGCTTTTCTTCGTGCTTGGGTATCATCATGAGGCGTGCCACGTATCGAATCGCTCGTCTTGACTAGACGAACATGCTCATCAAATTTGAGATCGATCCAATGTGGGATGACTGAGATATGAGCATCGAAAGTCACTAGTCGTGACTGTCCCTTCAATGGTATAGTGTTGTAGGGTGGCCGCACGAGAATAGCGTTCGGCTCCACCAGTTTCACTCCTTCACTTATAACTCCTTCTTAGAACATCTGTTTGAGCTGAAACTTGACCTCTAGGGTTTTTCAATAGTGTTAGATCCAATGGAGGTTGTCCCATACCAATTTGAGATGTTTAAGATATAGCTCTAGTTATAGGGGTCCGTTTCAGGGTGCTAGAGGTTGATTCTTCCAGAACTGTTTCTCAATCTGCACTACCTTAAACATGTCGGAATGTGATGAAACTTGGTAGGAGACTTTGAGAGACCTCATGAAGATCTTAGCCAGTTTTGGGGCTATTTCGAAACTGTCAAAATTTCCACTACTTGCTAGGCCTTTATTGAGCAAGGGCCCCATGTTGATGAAAAATACCTTCCAACAATGTCCTGACCGCATGACGATTAAACGGCTTTACACTGGTCCTAGAGGCATGACCTTAAAAGATACCCCCACAAATATGCACGGCCCCTTTACATGCATCCTCATGCACGCTTTCCCTAACCGACCCATTCGTGTGCGCACACCACCTTCATTACCTCCGCAGTGAGGCCATTTACTTCATTACTACCACTCATCATTCCCCAGTGAGTCTTACCCATGCTTATGAAACGGCAAACTATTCCACCATCCATACTCGCCATAAGCTAATGGGTCACCACTTTTTACCCTCCATCCATACATCATCCATCTTTCACAAGTAGCCTCATGTCATCTTCCCCATCTGAGTCAAAGTACCACCATGCTCACTCCATGGCCTCCAAAGGCTCCTATCCGTCATCACTATGGTCTAACTATATGACTCTAAACTATAGCTCACGTCCTGACCGCAATGACATTAAACTGGTTCTCACAAGTCCGGGAGGCATGAACCTAAATATGCCTTCACAAAAGGAAAAAAAAAAGAAGAAAAAATTATAATAAAATAACAGGCATGGTGTATACTTGGATAAGGGAATGCCATGATTAAAAATGTTGGATGGGCATGGTCACGAAACCATGAGTAAAAGAGTTATGTGAGAATAATAAGACCCAGGCACGGTGAAAACCCAAAAAGGCATCGTGAATAAAAACGAATGAAAAGGGTGGACATTGCCACAAGATCATGGGTAAAAGAGCCCATAAATAAAGGAGGTTGATGAAAACCGTCTTTACAGTGCCAATTCCCCATTCTAGGTGAAAACCCGCAAAGGGAGCTTGGACCAATAAACAGGTTGATACAACGTTCACTTCCATAGATGGCTTCAGCCTCATTCAAAAGAAAAATCCCTAGTTTCATGATACCAGGACCAAAAAATATGCGCATCAAGGAAAGATTCCGACAACATGAGTCCATTTACAAAAAGGGACTCGAAAGACAGAAGACTCGCCAAGAAGGCAAGACAAGTCTCATGAATAAAAGCACCATTCCCAAGAAGTCAAACAAGAAAATCATTCCATCAGACCAAAGATGCCACCGGAGGTAAGAAACTGACAAAACTAGGGGAGAACCCGTAAGAGACTCAAGGTGATGTCTCACCATGAGGTCACCTCACCTAAAACTTTCTTAGCCGACAGGCCCAGACCATCGGAACAGGCCAACAAAAATCCTTGACTGGACCCAACAAGAAGGGGCCCACGATGCCATCTCACCAAAATCCCTTCCTTGCCGACAGGCCCAAGCCTTCGGGACAGGCCAACAAAAAAGCCACTGACTAGACCCTGCTAGATGGAATCCACAGAGACACCATACTCGTCAAAAGCAAATCTAGTGTAGCAGCAAACAACGTCGATTAAAGGCTCTTTGGCTATCAATCCAAAAACAAAGAAACCCAGGCCGAATGGGAATAGTACCCTAAAGCGTGGCACTTGGCCGCCAACAAGGCCTGATTCTGACCGACGAGGTCCACACAAAATCCTCAGCTGCCAGAATCACAAGTAGCCCCTTGAGGGTGTGGACTCCGATAGGACCCTCAAAAGTCCCTTCTCCCCCAATGTCTCCATGGATGGATCTGCACAATGTGTCCAAACGTTTATGCATCCTAGTTTACAACATTAAGTATTTTTCTTCGGCATTCACGTGGTCCTATGGCTAAGAAGAAAAAAGAAATAAAGCTAGAGGAAATTTTTGAATGTTGCACTTCTCGCTTCTCTCGAAGTACAACATTCGGTGAGGCATGTTGTTTGAAGACATTTTGCAGCACCATGGATCCCCGATGCAGAATAAAAGGGAGAAGAAGGTCAATAAAGCTTGACAAATAGTGGAACTTTTGACAGTCTCATAATGGTCCTAGAACTGATCAAGATCTTCCTAAGTACTTCAAAAGGCCACCTGCCATGTTTCGTCGCAATTTGACATGTCTAAGGTAGTGCAGGCTAAGAAACAGTTTAGGCAAAATCAACCTCTAGCGCCTTGAAATGAATCGCTATAACTAGATCAATATTTTCTGTACATCACATTTCTATGGGGCCACTGCCATTGGATCTGACACGATTGAAAATCCCTATGAGTCAAATTTCGACTCAAACGGACACTCTAAGAAGAAGTTATAGACGAAACATTGAAACAGGTGCAGTCGCATACTATTCCTGTGCGGCCACCCTGCAACTAAATGCCATTAACAGGGCACTCGTGAACAGTAAATTTCGAGGGCCATACCTCACTTGTCCATAGTCGGATCACACTTAAAATGTGAGCGTGTTCGTTTCGTCGAGACGAGCGTTTTAATATGTGCACACCCCATGACCACGCCCGATCGTGAAGAAAAGCTAGAGAGAAGTTGCTGATCTGTGGAGTTGCAGAAAAATCAGCAGCGACACACCTCGCTCTAGTGGCCAAATCATGATGCCCACCCGTCCAATCGATGCGAGATCAATTCCATCTTGGGCGTAAGGTCCCGGGCTACCATTGGTCCAAACCCCGTATACGATGAACAGTCGGATTTTGCACACGAGGCTGTGAAAGTGATTGTAAATTTCGTCGCCGAAATTTCATATTCCGGCCAAAATTCCAAAGTTGTAAAATCCTCATCCAGACACGAAATCGAGCTGCGTTTGTTGCCACACAATCGTGACAGCATGTTCAGTGTGATTCAGCGAAGAAATCACGGAAAAACATCAAGAAATGAGCACACTAACGATCCAAAGTTTGCAAGATTCATCCAAATTTCAAGTCACATGATTATGGCCTAAGAGCGCGATCCATGGCTCAAAATTGGTGTCAAATCGATCGCCATGCCAAGCCTTACAAGAAAACGATCATCTTTTGGACAAACAGGCATCAAAGCAACCCCAAATCATCCACGGAAGATCACGCAAGTCTAGGGCAGTCATAGGGACCGTTCTAGAATTTTATGAATTGTTAAGAAGGGGAAAATCTATCATTTTTTATCCTATTTTTCTATTTTATTGACCCATGCGACCATAATTAGGGACCACGAACTTGCTCAACCCTGGGAGTTAAAGACGTCTCCCATGCCATCCTTATGTCAAGGTTAGTCCAGGCCTCACAACTTGCCCCTGGGTCCTCATGGTCGTGCAACACCCCCTTTTCCCCACACTTCTTCTCGAAGAATATGGCAGTGTAACATTCCTGATTAGGCCATGCTGATGTGCAAAACAGTGAGGGAAATAGTCCTATAGTTTCTTGTCTCCCACACCTTTGTACAAAAGAATGCAACCCCGTACACTCACAATGTACATGGCCTTTTCGTCGTTGTGATCGCCTCATTGAGCACCCTACTGAACGAGTCAATGTAGATGTTATCAGAAGGGCCACCTACCAGAAAGGGGCTACCGTTGATAAAGAAGGAGGTATTACTTAAGAGCTCGCGGACTCCCTCCGACTCCCTGAGCACAGGCTTCATCCCGGCAATCTTTACCATATGGGGGCAGGTAGCCTCTGCCAGGTTGCTATTAATCTCATATGTCCTAGGGAAATATGCAGAAAGCCACCCAAAGATGTAATGGACCGAGAAAATTGTGGTTAAACACCTAGAAAAGCCTTTGTCCACAAGGACCTCGCTCCTGCTGTCCTTTGAAGGAGCTTTACCATGAGCAATAGCCCCCACCCCTTGGAAGATGCTGCACAAAAACGTCTGAGCCAATGCGAAGCCAGTCCCTTAGGCCATCATGCAGTCATGTAAAAGTAGCCTAGCCGGATGATGTAGGCCCTCGCCCCCAGCAGAGCAAACTTGCATAGAAAGAGAACCAACTAAGAAGGCAAGTACACACAGTCCCGTTCCCCTCGTCTGGGAGGGGTAACTATTCTCTTAGAAGCCATAGTTGCAACTACTCTCAACGCGTCATCTGCCCATGAGACGCTCGAACTAGCATGCTCGCCTTGTTCGTAGTTACCGTGGAAATAATCCCTTTATGCTTCGAAGTGCACCCCGCTAGACTTGAGCTTAGTCTCCGAATGCAAGATTTGATAAATCTCAAACAACTCGCACAAACCAGAAGGAGCCGACTTACCCTTTATGAGTTGGCCACCAAAACTAGCCTTGTTGCTGGGTATGAACTCTTCATCCTCTTCCCCCAACAGGGGCAAGCCAACCACGAATTATTAATCTTGAAGGGTGATTCCTACCTCACCTTCATTCAAGTGCCACTTGTTGGTCCTATGGCACCATGTCTCCAACAAAGCTTTGATGGTGATGGAGCAACGGTCATAATAGCCAGCCAAGCACTGGCACGACGTGGCTAGCCCACATTCTTTCAAGGTAGCAACATCAGAATCAAGGATGTCGAATGTCCAAAGTGTTGTACCCAGGCACAAATTGATGCTCTCCCTCAAAGCAAAGAGCACCAACAGCCCATTGAAGGCCCGTCTTGGCCAAATCCTCTTCCCCAGCGTAAGATTATCCTCGCTGGAAGCGACATTTCTATGCAGGGCATGATAAAGGGGTACGCCATCCCTTTGGATAAGATGCTCCCCGTCAGCATCACCATACAAAGTTCAGTGATTTCCCCCTCATACGTAATGCTTAAAGGCCACCTTACCTCTCGGCTAGGTTCAAGGTCCCCAAGTGAGGTCCCCCTAAGTAAAGAGGTAACCGTATAAGAATCGGTCCTTAGCTCTCCCTCACAAGGTAATTGGTTCACGTTAAGGACTCTCACTACAAAGAATGAAAGAAAAGAATGATCAACATTTACGATCGCAACTAATGCCTCGGTGGGGTAAACGCACCCACTATATGTGCAAAACTGAAACATGCACAAGTGCACGCCACAATGTGCATGTGCGACGCAAGGCACGTGAGTCTGACCCAAGGCCCACATGCCAAGTCTTGTCAAAGACGTGGTGACACAAGAGTGGCCTCATGCATCCGTTCCCTGCCAGCAGCAGGATTTGCTCATGGCTAATCTCGTTCAACCAAGACAAGCTGGGAAACCAGCAATACACAAATACAATCGGAAACACGCATGAGCAACATCAATGCAAATCAAGCAACTATGAACTGAAGGAAATCAAGAGGCTTTCGAACAAAGAAAACTCATGACCATACAGCTCAATAGGCAGCAAGAAAAGGGACAAGGGCACAAGACAGCCAAGGACCCACAGGAAAATCTAAGAAGAGGAACCTTACATGAAGAAGGGGCATAACTCATACCAGCCATTCCGGTCGACAAGTGCTCGGAGGCAAGAAACCTACTCAAGAACAATGATGAAAGAGGCATAGGAAGAAGACAAAAGGAGAATTAGGATTTTTACTTTGGATGAAAATCTCTAGAAAAAACAAAAACTACCCCTGCGCGTCCCTTTTATAAGCCGAAGAAATAGATGGCGTATTGCACAAATGCAATGGAGTGACACGTGGCCCACTCATGAGGGAGCGCAAACAGCATGCGAAGTGAAGTGTTGTGGGGTTCATGGGAAAGAAAGCACAATCGACATGCGAAGTAAAGAGTCGCACGGGTGAAGCATCGCATGACTTAGAGGTATGGAAGTACGAACGGCATGCGAAGCAATGTGTCACACTCGTGAAAGATCATGCTCCATCTCGAGGAAGCACAAGGGACACGTAATCAACATGATGTGCAATCATTCAACACTTGATGCCCCGCTCGCACGTCTCTATTCATCAGAAAATGGCACCCCCACTTCCAAAAAAACACCACTCAGGTACGCAATACCTCTCCTCAGCCAACACAAATCTCGAGCCCACTCAAAAGCTCAGCATGCACTTGTGCACCACTACACTGGATAGACAAGTGAGCCACGTTCCTTGCGCTATCCACACACACAGAACTCTCTATTGTCAAGTGCCCAAAAAGGACAAGGTCCTTGCGAAACCAGAAATGACACATACCCCAAGGGGTTAGGACGAAATGCACAAGGTCATCCCAACCATCTAAGCCAAGGGAAGCGCCAATCGCCCCATGGGAAAATGAGCATCCTTCGGACCATTGCTTATCCTCACCATTGGCAAGGTAAGAATTGAACTAAGGAAAGAAAGACGAGCAAACCATGCGAAAGAAGAAAGACAAAGACACAGAGCAACAAGAAGCATTCATATCAAATGGAGATTTATTTCTTGAACGAAAGAGATAACAGAATTGTGGTTACAATAATGAGTAACTACAAGGAAGTATATCCATTCTGAAACAAGTATCCTGCCTTCCAAGACGTCGTCACCTTCTCAGGGTGATCGTGTCTTCTAAGACGAGGGGTCATTCTTTTCTAAAAAGAACCTGAAAAGAATAACCATAACCCCTCGCTCTTTATCGCCCTCGACGAAGAAGGAAAAGAGCTGGATACTGGTTACATGAGCAACAATGAGTGAAAGCCTGAACGGAAATGCTCATGCTCGACATAGCAATGGTTCACCCAAGCACTGAATATCAAAGTTGACCAAATCATTCGATTGGTCAGTCAATGGAAGGAGGATATTGGACCAGCAAAGAACATCACTGTCTGTCATCATAGCTAGATGGACGAGATTGGGTTCAGGCCTTACAACCCTCAACACCTTACACACAACCTTGGACTTTATGCTCTAGATCTCAAACAAAAATTGGGGACATCAAGGAACAAACCCACCATTCAGAGCCCATCAACGCTCTCGCAGGGTCGAACACCTTCATTCAAAAGCCCAACGCTGAGACGCACTCCAGGTTCTGGGACCCAAAAGTCAGCCTTCGCAATGGGCATGGCCTCTTGGAAGAACACTTCAGAAAAGAGAGTCTCTGTTCTCCTTCTACAAACGAGGGCAGAAGGAAGAAGCTTTCCAAATTAAGGGGGAAAAACTACTCTCCCGCTCTCTTGGCCTAGCTCTTTATAAGCCCGTCATAAAAATGCTCTGCCACCCTCGAGGATGCCTCGGTTAACGTCTTGTCAAATCCACCATTGCCTCATGTCATTCTCATCAAATCACAAGACGGATCCCCCGCCGCTTATCCTTCCAAGCGTCGTCTCACCAAAGGTTGATATCTTGATGTTTCGGCTTCCATGCGTCACCTTCTTTGACCATGCATCAGTCTCTGGACATTTCGCCTTCCAGGCGTCACTATCTTCAATCATGTATCAACCTCTAGATGCCTCGCCTTCCAGGCATCGTCTTCCTAACCATGCATTGATCCCTAGTCAGTCTCGCTCTCCTAGGTGCTACCCTAGATGGATTACAAGGAAATCTTCTACCTTCCTGGCGATATCTCCCAAAAAACAAATGGCTCATCATCAAAACGACCCGCTTTCCAAGGCAATGTCTTATCCATACGGATCCATTTCACCCTTACCAAGTGTCGTTTCAGCAATCAGTAGCCCACAAGGACAAGTGCTCCATGCGCCCACACATAAGTGTGGCTGTGTCACACTCCCATCCTCCAACAACTCATCCACAATGTTTGCTGCTCTAACGAGCACCATCAGAGCAAGTTCCCTCAAAAGAAGTGGCCGAGCATGATGAGAATCATCGTGCGTAAAAGAAAAAGAGTTTTAGGTAGACATAGCCACTACAACCATGGTAAAAATGCCAAAATAATATAAAAAATGGGGCATGGTGAAAACCCGTGAGGGCGCCATGAGTAAAAATGACAAGCGGGCATGACCATGAAGCCATGAGTAAAAGCATCTTGAAAACAAGGAACCGAGCATGACGAAAACCCTCAAGGGCATCATGGGTAAAAATGAAAATCAAAGGGTGGATGTGACCTTGAAGTCACAGGTAAAAATCCCTCAACAAAAGGACTTAGTGAAAACCACCCCGGTGGTGCCACTCATACCCGATTCTAGCGAAAACCTAAAAGGGCGCTTGAGCCAAGCTAAAATCAAAATCTCTAGCCCAAGCGCCAAAACAAAATCACTGGCCCCAGTGCCAAAATCAACTCTTTGGCCACAGCGCCAAAACAGATCCCTAGCCCCAATGTCAAAACAAATCTCCGGCCTCAGCACCAAATCAAAATCTCCAGCCCCATCACCAAATCAAAACCTCTCCGGCCCTAGCTCCAAATCAAAAGCTCCAGCCCCTACCTAAAATCAAACTCTCCGGCCCTAGCGCCAAAATCAAAATCCCCTGCCCAAATCTCAAAGCTAAAATCTCCGACCCTAGAGCCAAAATCAAAATCTCCGACCCAACGCTAAAATGGAAGTCCTCGGTCCCAATGCTAAATATAAATCCCTGGCCTCAGCGTCAAAACCAAAATCTCAGACCCAGCGCCAAACTCAAACTCTCTGAACCAATGCCAAAATCAAAATCGCTGGCCCCAACGCCAAAACTAAAATCTCTGGCCCTAGTGCCAAATTCAAACTCTCTGAACCAATGCCAAAATTGAAATCACCGGCCCCAGCGCCAAATCAAAATCTCCGGCCCTAGCTCCAAAACCAAAACCTCTGGCCTCAGCACCAAAATCAAAATCTTCAGCCTAAGCGTCAAATCAAAACCATTGGTCCCAACGCCAAAATCAAACTCTCTGGCCCCAGTGCCAAAATCAAAATCCTCAGCCCCAGGGCCAAAACCAAAATCTCAGGCCCCAGTGCTAAAACAAAATCTCTAGCCCCAGTGCCAAAATCAACTATCTGGCCCCAGTGCCAAAACAAATCTCCGACTCCAATGCCAAATCAAAACCTCCGGCCCCTTCGCCAAAATCAAACTCTCCAGCTCCAATGCCAAAATCAAAATTCCCAGCCCCAACGTTAAAACCAAAATCTTCGGCCCCAGCACCAAAATGAAACTCTCTAACCCAGTGCCATAATCAAAATCCCCGGCCCTAGTGCTAAAACTAAAATCTCCGGCCCCAATGCCAAAATCAAACTCTCTGGCCCCAGCGCCAAAATAAATCTCTAGCCCCAATGCCAATATCAAGTCTTTGGAGCCAGTGCCAAAAAACATTCTTCGGCCCCAGCGCCAAAACAAATATCTGGTCCCAACGCCAACTCAAATCTCCTACCCCAGCGCCAAATCAACTCTCTAGTCCCATTGCCAATATCCAACTCTAACTGCAAACAACCAAATTCCAAAAATGCTAAGAACGACTCTGCCAAGGACCCTCGGTTGTTGACAACTAGGATAGGACCAACGCCCACAAAAAGGGCACCCACTAGTTGGCTCTAGAGCCAAGGCAAAATTCACCACCAGTTAAATAGGGATCAACGCCCACCAAGGGTACCCACTAGCCGGGCCATCAGAAAATATTGTTGACATGTAATGGTAAGCCCTCCATGAGGCAGCCTATCAACATGACCTCCCGAAAAAAGGGACTCCAGTAGCATTGGGAAGGAACTTCCTAAGCGAGGCTCGCGATCACTACAGACCACTTCAGTAACCCTAGGGAAAAAGCTCAGCACAATCTCCCTCTCAAGGATTGCAATGATGCCAATGATTAAAATAATAATAATAATAATAATAATAATAATAATAATAATAATAATAATAATAATAATAATAATAATAATAATAATAATAATAATAATAATAATAATAATAATAATAAAATAAATAAATAAATAATAATAATAATAATAATAATAATAATAATAATAATAATCTATTGAGAGGCAATAAATCCATCCTAGTAAGGATTTAAAAGATGAACTTTGACGATAACCTTATTTGGAATGTTGCACTCCTCGCTTCTCTCAAAGCGCAACATCCATCGAGGCAAGTTGTTTTACATCATTTTTTACGTCCCTCGCATAAATAAGGAGAGAGCCAGTAATGACTTGGTTCTGTCGGTACTCAAACACTGTCAGACTGGGGTTGTACTGCGAAATAAGCATCAAACTAGAGAACCTGAGAAGTGTACTAGCATGCCAAGAAAGGGCCTTACAACTGTAGCCCTGCTCTAGTGGCATCATAATAGTACCAGACCACCGTTGTTGCACTCAAAACATCGAAAATCCTCGAGGGCCAAATTTGGGCTCAATCAGAGCTCCCAAGAGGGCCCTAAGGCCAAATTACTTCAAAATAGGGCGGGGGCACACTATCGCGGTGCGGCTTTGCCAAACCAAACCCCAACCATGGAGGCTGCAATTCCATATCACGTGATGAACTTCAGGGTCCTACAGACCCTCCGTTTGGAACTAGGAAAGGCTCAGATTTTGACATGGGCAATGTCTCAATGATGTAGTCTTTTCTACATAAGGCATGCACCATGAGTCAAACCTTTTCCAGAGAAGAACATGAGCACGAAACCAGAAAAATCAGGGTTTCAAGAGGAAATCATCTCAAACCTCATGAAGCACAACAAGAGATCCGCGCATCAGATCATCGTAAAATCAAGTTCCATGCGACCACCTCACAAATGGGTAGAAACTGATAGAATTGTTGTATTTAATCTAAGGTCATATAGGTACAAATCCCAAGGTTATAGAAAACCAAGATCGCCCTATCGCCAGAACCCCCTTTCCGGTGACCTCCCAAATTCGAAAATATTAAACAAGAAGACCAAAACGGACAAAACTTGGTGCAAAATGACTATGAAAATCTCCTCTTTCATTTGCAAGCAAAATAAAGGCTTAAAGCATCACAGATAGAATAGCATTGGTGACTAAAGTTCATAAATCTAGCCAGACTTTCATCCTTTGGAAAAAGCCTGTCTCAACATGATTAAAGGGCATCAAAAACCAGAATCAAATGAACATCGAGGATCTGACACCAAATCATCTGAACCATCACTGCAAGTTTCCCAAAAAAAAAGATTCCAATATCTGGCAAGGGCGGGAGGCCCCTCGGAAGGCATGGTTTCACCAGTAGCGCAAAATTTTTTAGGGGTGTATTGGTCATCGTACCTAAATTCAAGGTTTGTTCTAACTTCTTTTAATTGTAATTAAGCTTAGTTTTTTAGCATTCACCCCTGTTTAGTGTGTTCTCTATATAAACAAGCTTAAGTCAAAAGTAAAAAGGCGGATTATTCATCACTATGATAGAGGCATCGTGCTTGTTTTCACTTGTCGTTTGCTTTTAACCCTTAATCTTGTCGAGAGGAGAGAAAACTTTCGAAGAGAGAAAATACCCCTGAGTGCGCGGTCCCATTTTCTCTCTTTCCTAGGCTAGGCAAAACCCCAAGCCTTCTCTCTCTCTTCCCCTTTAATCATTACCTCGCCGTACGGTAACCCACATCCTCGATAAACATGCGGAGTCGAGCAAACCCAAGAGTATTAACCCTCATATGACCGCTCTAACTTCCACCCGTACATTCGAGTTGAGACGAGAGCTGCATACGCTCTCTCCCTCAATCACTCGAGAGGGGTCTTCCTAACTTGGTAACCAAGAAGGATCTTACTCTTCGATTGCCTCTAGTGCCTGGACGCCTAGCACTGACACGGAGAAGGAGACCCTTATCACTCTTCGTCCACATTCATTCCTCTTGCCAATTAGCCCTGTTTGATACAATCATCACGGGGAGAACGACTGAACCGCGTCGCAATTTTAAGCAAGAGAGAGAGAGAGAGAGAGAGAGAGAGAGAAGCCACTTGTTGAAAGACTGAAGAGGGCCCATATCTAAACTGTGCTAGCAGACAGCCAGAGGGCTTCTTTATTGTTCAAAGAGGGTGAATTGCCCGGTTGTGTCCCTAAACCCCAAACGGTGAGGTAAGCGTCTAAACGTATCCCCGTTATAAAATATCCCTCTTTGTTGGTTCCTATCTGTGCCAACTGACGACTCCACTGGGATACGCCACCCTACAGATGGCTTGGACTATTTTCAAGCAAAATCTTATCTTCTTTCTCTGTCTAAAATTGCAATGGGGATCCATTACCCCTCCTATGTCTTAATCGGGGATTTCTTCATCCCCATATTTGGAACCTCACCCTGGGCGATTGGATTAGTTGATCCTACCTCCACCGTATCCTATTCAAGGATCAGCTAATCCCCTTTTCTTTCTTTTCTAGGCTAGGCAACACCCCAAGCCTTCTCTCTCTCTCTTCCCCTCTAATCGTTACCTCACCTCTCGGTAACCCATGTCCACGATAAACATGCGGACTAGAGCGAACCCAAGAGTATTAACCCTCGGACCACCGCTCTAACTTCCTCTTGTGCAGTCGAGTTGAGCCGAGAGATGCATATGCTCTCTCCCTCAGTCACTCAGGAGGAGTCATCCTGAGCTTGTAACCAAGAGGGATCTTACTCTTTGGTTGCCTCCAGTGCCCGGACACCCAGCGCTGGCATGGAGAGGGAGACCTTTATCACCCTTCCTCCGTACTCATTCTTCTTGTCAGTCATCCCTACTTGAGATAATCATCACGTGGGAGAACAATTGAAGCCGCATCACAATTTTAAGCATGAGAGAGAGAGAGAGAAGCGACCTATTGAGAGAGTGAACGAGAGAGACGGATGAGAGAATGAAATAGAGAGGAGTGGATAGGGTGAGTGTGAGAGAGAGGGTGAATAGTGTGTGAGAGAGGGGCAGATAGGGTGAGATAGCGAGAGAGAGGAGTGGGTAGGAGAGTGTAAAGAGAGGCAGATAGGGTGTGAGAGAGAAGGGTGGATAGGGTGTGAGCAAGGGAGAGAGGGCAAGGAGAGAAAGAGGGGCAGAAAGGGTGTGAGAGAGGGCTGCATAGGGTGTGTGTGACAGAGGGGCAGATAGGGGAGTGAAAGAGAGAGGGGGCAAAGAGAGAAAGAGGGGCAGACCCGCCTGAGGAGAGGATCCGTGACTCGAGGGAGATGAGAGAGACGAGAAAAAGAGAGGAAAGGAAACCGGGCCCACCCTAGGTGTTGGTCCAAGCATGAGCTAGAGAGAGAGAGAGGTTAGGGCTCAAAACTGGGTAGAGAGGAGAGAGAAAAAAGAAGAGAGACGAGAGAAGAAGAAGAAAGAGAAAGGAAGAGAGAAAGGGAGAAAGAACAAATAGAAAGTAAGAGAGAGAAAGGAGAGAGAGAGAGAAAGAAAAAGAGAAAGAGAGATGAGAGATAGTGGACCAAGAATGAGCTTAAGCCTAGGTGCACCTTCATTGGTCTGTTTGCATACACATGAAAGAGAGATAGGTCTTAGTCTTGGTCAGCGTTAGGGTCTAGGGGTCTAGGTGTCTAGCTTAGGTGAGTTAGGTTGAGGTATGGTGTATGAGAGCTAAGGTGTATGGGATTGGGTAATGTATAGGCTAGCTAAGGTGTATAGGATATTGTGGTATATGGGATGGGCTAAGGTATAAGCTAGCTAAGGTGTATAGGATGCTATATTGCATGGTGCAATATGGTGTATGTTGTAGGGTAGGGTATACGCTAACTAAAGTAGGGTATAACGTGTATGGAAGCTAGGAATTCTAGGGAGTATGGGATTGGGAGTTGGGACTTTGAGGTTCTAGGGAGTGAAGGGTTCCTAGGGATATTTCTCTATCTAAGAAATGTTTCTCTCTCCTCTCATCTTGAGTCTCGAACTTGAAAGAGAAACTAAATAACAAGCAAGATCTTGATTGCAATGACTAAAATTCAAGAATTTAAGAACTTACTCCAAATGTTCAAAGTCACTATTACAAATGACTTGAGTTCCTTATATAGAGAAACCACAAAACAAGGGTTGGATTGTCCAAAAACTACCAAAATTATCAAAAATTCATATTTTATGAATTAAAATATTAAATCTCATTTTTGGACCAAATGACCAAAACCCTTCAGCACTTCTTAACAAATGACAAAACCATTCATCCATTAGGGGCCTCTTGCCAATGCTAGGCCTCGGAAACTTTTTGGATGCTTACGGTGGTAATTCGGGCGATCAATCGATGCTTGAACTATTGTGCAAATTTTCGTACCCTTTGATCGTCTTGAAACGGATTTTTAAAAAAGAACCCAAAATCCGACCAAGTCCATAAACTTTGTGATTCTTCGTCAACCAATCCGGCCCGATCCATGGTATTCCAAGACTTCTTTTTAATCACAAGTTGAAGAGGATACTATCACGTTCATTTTGAATTTCGTCCATTTTGGTCTCTGTTTGAGCACGTTAGTATTTTGGGAAGTCGTTGAAAAATTGGATTCCGGCGATCAGAAAAGTATGCCATCTTCGACCTCAAAATTCGGTGTCATCCGGCCTCCAATTGTACACAAAAACTATATCAATCAGTAGTTCTTTGAAGGATGGTCGTAAGGAACCGTACTTGCGACTATCCGACATTGGGATCTTATGCTATGCCTCTCAAATAATTAGATTTTCTTCATTTTTAAAATCTAAATTTTCATGTTTTGAGCCCATGTTATCTCTAGGAAATCTCTCATTTCAGGCCATGTCATGACACGTTCCATATGTCAAAACGAGCATATCATCGAGATCTAGCTCGTATCCGAATTTGAGCTTAATTGGACCCAAATGAGCATGTTATGAGCATTTAAAAATCAACCCAAAATGAGAAAATACAATTGTCATAAATGGAAACTGGTTCACCGAGGCACTGTAATTGTGTAAAGCCTACCCTTTTATGGTAAGTTAGGTCCAGAATGGTCTTGGAGGGTCCAATTGAGCCCAAATTTGATACCTGAGGGTTTTTTGACCTTCCGGAGGCTTGGTCTGATACTATTTTGAGACCCAGAAAATAAAGCTATAGTTATAAGGTCCATTTTTAGCATAATAGGAATTGAATTTACAAATTGAGTTTCATCCTAATTATCTCAAAACGCATGAGAAAGTGATGAAACTTAGGGGTATCCTAAGGGTATCGAAAACTACGTTCTCATGCAATTTGAAGCCATTTTGACACTTCTTCAGAGGTCACCCAATTTTAGACTTATTGCTACATTGTTTCCATGGTCTGGCAGTGTCTCGGCACCTGCGGGAGAAGTTACTACAGCCTATCTCCTTATTTGCTTCAGGGATACAAGTACACAAAAAATGACGTATAACTAGGTTATCATCTAAGAATTTTTCTAATACTTCTTTTCTTCTTCAGTTGGTTTATCATCAAATACTGGTGGATCATCTTTTAGTACATATATGATTCTATCTTCTACGAGGAGATATTTCATCTTCCTCTTCTACATGCCAAAATTGGTTCCATTCAATTTTTAAAAATTCAGCTACTATAATTCTACTAGCCATTTGCCAAGTTATGTGTGAGCAACCTAATACTTTTTAAATTCTAAAGAAGCTAAATAAGATACCAAAAATATTTAATATGTGGTCAATACATGTACAGAGAGAGCTGCAATTATTTCATAAACAATATCAGTTATTAAGTGACGCCTTAAAACAATCTTCCAATCAATAAGTTACAACAACAATTATCAAAGAGAATATATAATTGCCCTTTATTTTATTTATTTGGGGTGCATGAACAATATCAAAAGTGTGTGTGAGCCCTTACAATAAAGAGAAAAGTTTATATAGAGCCGAGGCTCTAAACAATCAAATTAGAGCCTACCTCAAAAATTTCACAAGCAGATTGTTTTGATGCCCAAATATTCTCAAATTGATCATCTCAACATCAAGATGTGTGGACATGGGGAAAAAATGTATTTCAAGTTTTGGATATAGTATATTTTGTAATTCATTTTTGGACCATCAATTTTCAAGATTTTATGTTTTCATAGATCTGTCAATCTACACTATTTTTTAAGCTTTAAACTTTACAAATAAAGATGAAAATATATTTTAAAGCTATCACAAAGATTTCTAGTATTGAAACCACATTTCTTGACACTATTTGAAGGTAGGCTCTAATTTGATTGTTTAGAGCCTACGCTTTATACAAACCGCACCCTACAATAAAAGAGCAAATATCAAGTATGTGTTTCACATTAGAAGACAAATCAAATTTTTATATCACACCAAGGCAGTAAATGCATTAGTTGCATTCAAATATCATCAAATAAAAAAATTGAGCAAATTAAGTCTTTTATAATTTTTCATCTCTCTCTTCTTTTTCTTTTTAATAGAAATATCAGTAATATATAAAGCAACTAAACAGCACAATGTGTATTTATAGATGCAATATATCTTGAGTGACTGTATCTCTCTAACTGAAAAGGCTATCTTAGAATATTAAATCTAAAGTATTTTATCCGTCCATCGTTTTTATCAATATCAATGCGTAATAGCAATATCTTAAATTAAGATATATATATATATATGTTAATAATGAGTGAACCGAATATTTTGTTACCAACGAGCAGAAACAAGTTTTATCGATTGGCAGTCTTTTATTAAATGAAAAAAATATGAAATATGATCGAAATTGTAGCCTATGGGCACTTGGTTATTGTTGTATGAATTGTAGGGAGAGAGTAGAGAGGGTTGAGGAAGACAAAAAAAAAAACTCTCTTGTTGCAAAGTTAAAAGGCAAGTGGTAAAGTTTTGTTTTATGCAAACATATCCCTACGGCCATATTTTTTTTTTTTTATTTTCTTTGAGCCAAATTTGATTGTGTCGAGCAGCACGCTGAAACAGTTAAGCATAAGAGATCTGTAAACCACTTACGAAAGCTTTCTGAAACCTGCTCGTGGATAAAAAAGAATTTGATGGGGCTAAAGATCTACAATAGATAAAGATGAAGATGGGATAAAAAATAGGACATGGTTTCTATGGGGCCAGCCCGCATAATGTAGAATTGGGCTTAGCAATAAATACATATTTTTTAAATATAATTTGATCATTACTTTTAGAGAATATATAATCTTTAACATGGAGATCGTGATTATGAAAAAAAATAAAAAAAATAAAAAAAAACCTTGGATACTAGCAATAACAATTATATTAAAAAAACATTTGGATCGTTAGTTGCAATTGTTTTAGATGGACCACCTATTTTCATCCTTCTTTAAGATGGATGCTTTATACCTCTAGACCACATATTGTAGAAATATGGACCAGCCCGCATGAGACACTTTTCTTAATAAGGACACGGTTTCTATGCTGCCAGTCCACATATTCTAGAAATGTGAGCTTGGAAATAAATAATTTTTAGAGAATATATAATCTTCAACATGTAGATCATGGATAAGAAAAAAAAAAAAACTTTTGAATACTAAAAATAATATTTATATTAAAAAAACATTCGGACGGCTAGTTGTAATTGTTTTTAAACGGACTACCTATTTGCATTCATCTTTAAGATGGATGCTTTATAACCGTAGACCGCATATTGTAGAAATGCAGGCTTGGCAATAAATATATTTTTGAAATATAATTTGATCCTAATTTTTAGAGAATATATAATTTTTAACATGGAGATTATGAATATGAAAAAAAAAAAAAAAATTGTTTAAACACTAGAAATAATATTTATATTAAAAAAACTTTCGAACCGTTAGTTGCAATTGTTTTTAGATGGGCTATCTATTTGCAACCATCATTAAGATGGATGCTTTACACCTCTAGACGGCATATTGTAAAAATGCGGTCCAGCCCGCATGAAACAATTTTCCTAAAAGGACACGATTTCTATGCGGCCAGCCTGCATAGTGTAGAAATGCCATCTTGGCAATAAATATATTTTTTCAAAAGCATGGAGATCAAGAATATGAAAAGAATAAAAAAAATTAGAAACCAAAAATAATAATTCTATTAAAAAGACATTTGGACCGTTAGTTACAATTGTTGATAGACCACATATTTGCATCCATCTTTAAGATGGATGCCTTATACCTTTGGACCACATAATATAGAAACGCGGTCTAGCCCGCATGAAACAAATTTTTTATCTCAAATTTACCAAAAACCCCATTCCAAGCTATAGTGGGCCCCGAAAGCTTTCTAATGGTCCAAGAATCGCATGAATCGAACTTACAGTTGGAAAGTTAATGCCCATGGAAAATAGTTCAACAAAATGAGAATTCAGTCCCTCCCACATTTTAGTCACTGCCTAATGGGCTTAGGATGAACCCCATGACATGGAGCATGTCACGATGGCCCGCTTGTCAGGCGTATGCCCAGACCAACGTCGTGCAGCCCGTTGGGCCCAAGAGCAGCCCAATGATGCAGTAAAAGTATTTTCTGATTGTGATAAATCAAAAGAAAATCAAAACAATCTAGGAAAAAAAATAAAAATCTAAAATAAAAAAATCTTGAAGCCTGTAAATACCCCCTTCTAAAAACTAAAAAAATACATCGTGAAAAGATAAGAAAATCCATAGAAATACCTTGGAAATCCTGAATTTTGAAAAAATAGCCCAAAATAACCGAATTAGGAAAATTCCCTAGAAAACTCTCAAAAGAATTAGAAAAATCCAAAAAAATCTAAAAAAATCTCAGAACTCAAATTCTGCCTTTGGAGATCCCAAAGTCCTTAGAAAACTAAAGAAATTCTCATCCAAACCCAAAAACACCTAAGTGGACCCTACCTAAAATTCTTGAGCTTTTTCCCCTGCCTTAGAAACCTAGATCTAAGTTAAAGACCTTATATCTACTAATTCAAGTAAACATAAGGCATCTAAAAGGAGATGATGACGCAAATCAGAAGACAAGCATGATCCAAGCCCGACTCTGGGTTACGGGTTCCCATAGTTTATTTTCATCTTTAATTTAGTTCATTTTCTATATTTTTTGTTATTTCTTGCTTTGTAAAGTTTCATTTAGTTTTTAAAGCAAAATACATATCTAGAAGCTGGCGATGCCTGTGGATACAAGAAAGCATTATATCTGAATAGACTTGTGCATTCTTGGGCCCATAATTTGAGCAACCCGACTATCTTTACCTTATCACAATTTAAATCAGTTTTGCTAATATTTGAGCTTATCTCAACTTAGAGATCGACACAAATCAGAGAGTAAACAATTACATTAAAAAAATTATAATGTCTTACAAAAATATTTGAAGAAGGGTGAATGTTAGGTCTTCAAGAAAACAAACTTCAAAAGATAATGGAATAGATAAAACATGGCCTTGACACACAAGCATAACACCCTGCTTAGTCAAAATTTTCATAGAGAAGTGGTAGATATGCCTGCTTGTGTCTCTTGATTATCTCTTCGGAAACATTTTTTTAGGAGTAACATGAATTTCTCCCTCAATCAAGTATATTTGGTAGTTACTAATTTGTCATGGTCATTGCCATGAGCATATTTGAGTTTGCTTGTGTCTCTTGATTATCTCTTCGGAAACATTTTTTTAGGAGTAACATGAATTTCTCCCTCAATCAAATATATTTGGTAGTTACTAATTTGTCATGGTCATTGCCATGAGCATATTTGAGTTAGTGGTAGTCATACATGTGATAAGGTTGGCAGTCCTCTGATTCCCTATTATTATTATTATTATTATCATTATTGTTATCACCATCATTGTTATTATTATTATCATTATTTTTGTGTACCACTAAATGTTATTTGCGGCAAAAATTAACACCATCACTTCATTTCGATCTTAGCGGTATAATGATTAACAAACATGCCCCATTTTCATTTCCAAATAATTTCAACTATTTCTCTTTATGGCTTGTCATGGATCTTGGTTTTCATCACGTGATTCATTAGGTGATGTGCAACTAAGAATGGACAAAATTTAATATTGAAGTAAAGTGCACCTTAAAAATCTATTAGAAAAAAATTATTATAACATTAGGAAACTCTCAAATTGATTATCTCAACTTCGAGATGTATGCATATGGAGAAAAATAATAATTTCAAGTCATGAAAATAATGCATCTAGTAATGTATTATTTGGATAGATCATTTTTAAAATTTTCAATTTTTTATAGATCTCATTTAGACTAGAGCTTTAAATTTTATAATTAACGGTGACAATAGATTTTTATTCTATCACAATGCTTTGCGGCACCAAAACTGCCTCTTTATACTATCACAAGGCTTTGCGGCACCAAAACTAACGCTTTATGCATAGTTTCAAATATGATTTACTATGATTATTTAATGTTGATGCCTTATATTGACCTCTCCCTATAAGTTTTGGTGCCATCTTTAAGTGTCCTATTTTACTCGCTTTAAGTGTACCGCACATTTAACGAGTAGCCATTTTACTATTGAAAATTTAAGATAAAGCTCGTATTCTATAAAAAAGATTATAAGAAATTTATAAATCTTACTTAAAATACCAATTATTCAATATTTTAGTTAATTTGTTGAAATTTGTATAAGGTGTCAACCTTAAAAATTCTATGTAAGGCTTGTCTCTAAGTTACGCTAAAGGATGTAGTTTAGGTGCCGATAAACTTTGTGATGGCCTAAAAAATGATTTTTATCTCTAATCAAATAATTCAAAGCTCTAAAAATGGTGTAGATTGAGTAGAACTGTAAACAATTGAAACTCTTGAAAATAGACAGCCTAGATAATATACTATTTTCAAGACTTAAAATTAAACTTTTTTCCATATCCACAAATCTTGAGGTCAAGATGATCGATTAGAGGACTTTTCTGTGTCAAAACAATTTGTTTTGGTTCGTTTTTGAGGTGCATGATAATTTTAAAATATAAAATTCACACCTTATATAAATTTTTCCTTTGTCAAATCATGTCTAAACTAGCAACTACTCTCACTCATAATTATTTGTTATTTGATGAGATTTTTGAAATTAAATAAAAAAGAAGAGCGAAATATTAAATAGTTTCTCCTAAGTTTTTTTGTAATGTTTTTTTTTAATGCTATGTGTTTTTTTCTTTTTCTTTTTGATAAACTTGCTGAGTACCGTTCATCAAAAAAAAAAGCGAGATTAAAAAGGTTGCGTTTTAATGCAAGTCTTGGGCTTTCCAATAGAAGGAAAAAGCCCATCTCAAAATATTTTTCAGTGATTAGAAAACCTCTAATCAATCGTATCGATAGTTATGGATTGATAAGAATTTGGATTTCAGGCCTTAAATTTCAAGAAGTTTGCAATATTCATTATTAGTGCCGTTTCGAAGTTTATAATTAGAGCATAACGGATTTTTAGGCAAATTTAGGGACTTTCAACATCGGAACTGTAAAGTTCTAGTGAGGTTTTGAAGTAGAGTTTTACTTTTTAAAAATAGGAAAAATTATAAAAAGCCCGAAGATAACGCTTTTTACGCAACGTACTCCCGGTCAATCTTTTTTTCACTTTTTTCCCCACAACAAACTTTCTATATAAATACCCCTAAGTGAAAAAGTTCTTTTTTTAATGGGAATGCCCTTCCCATACACAAAAATCTTTTTGGCCAAATTTGACGTTGACTTTTTATAAGATTTGATGTTTACTTTTGGATCCAGTAAGGCATTATCGGAGTACACTATCACATTACCAGAACGTGCTAGTGCCGGAGTGCCATAAGACAACTATAAGACAGAAAATGAGTATTGTCGGACTGCTCTTTACCTAGTGGCATAGCCCTAAAATCCAGTAACATCTACTACCGGATGGGACTTTGCTGAACCCCTTTCTGCCTAACCCAGGACCGAAAATGAGATGGGACTTTGCTAGACCCCCTTCTGCCTAACCCCAAGACCGAAAATGAATACGGTTGGACTGCTCTTTACATAGTGTCGACGCTCTAGAATCCAAAAACATCTACTACCGAATGGGATTTTGTAACTATCGAACCTCTCTTTTCAATTGCCTAATCCCATTTGACATAGTGTCGGAGCCATACTGCACTTTACACAGCCCATTTTACATAGTGTTGGAGTTGTACTGCCAAACTGCACTTTATACTATGTCAAAGTGCCACTGCTGGACCTCACTGATATAATGCAAGAACCCCTATTTTGATGGGATAGAAGAGAGAGCTGCATGGGTAAAATAAAAATAAAAGACGGTAGTTTAGGTATTTTGGAAATGTAGTTTAGGTATTTTTTATATTTTTTATTTGGTTAAAGCTATTTGCATAGAAAGTGCATTCGGGGGAAAAAAATAAAAGAAAAAATTAAGTCCGGTAAATCGCATACAGTAAAAAAAAAAAAAAAAAAATTATTTTTATTTTTTATTTTTTTCCTAGTGTAATAAGATAGCATTAATTTTATAGAACACAAAATAAAGACGTCTTCGACCCAGAGGCGCAGTTAAACGTGAGTACCGAAGGGCATTGAAGGTTGGCTGGCCAAGGCCTACGACTCCACCTAGGCGCGGTTTGCTTACCCCCAGGATGTGCAAAGACGCAGAGAGAGAGAGAAAGAAATAAGAGAGAGAGTATGAATAGTACGTCCAGCTTACCCAACAAGCAACCGCTCAAGAACTCCCACACCTATATGTATATGCTTTTCTTTTTTCTTTTTTTTTCGTCCCCTGTCATTTTCAAACTCATTCTCTCTCCCCCTTCTCAGTCTCTCTCTCTAGTTTTTGAAGCATTTATTCTTTAAGCGCTGCAAGTCGTCAAAGTATTTGGTGAAGCATTTTTTTAGGGTTTTGCCGAGTGTGGAGGTGAGGTTCAGGGCAATGGCAGAGGCAGGAGGCGTCCCTAAGCAGAAGGTCGACGAGGAGGAGGACGGAGATGATGCGTTGCAGAAGAAGAGCAGGATCAGTGGGTCGAAGAAAGAGGAAGATCAGGCCAAGAATCAGGTAATTGATTAAACAGGGGCACAAAAGGAGCAAGATCAAACCAAGAATCAAGAAATTGACGAAACAGCAGCACAGAAAGAGCAAGAGGAAGCCAAGAATCAATAAACTGATGAAACAGGGGCACAGAGAGTGCAAGAGGAGGCCAAGAATCAATAAATTGATCAAACAGGGCGCAGAAAGAGCAAGAGGAGGCCAAGAATCAAGAAATTGACGCTGAAGAAGAGAGTGAGGAGGCCAAGAACCAAAAAATCGGAACAGGGGGCAAGAATCAAGAGAGAGGAAGTGGGATCAGGAGATGAGAGAGAGAGAGATGAATCAAGAAGGCGGGGCAGTCGAGGTTGTGGCTATTGGAAGGAGAATGGCTGAGATGTTTCCTGAGTTTCAGCGTTTGGTCAGATTGATGGATATGTTCGAGAAAGGAAGGAGAGATGTTGAACTCTCCTGCAGGTGCAGCACGATAGGTTACACAGCAAGCTGGAGGACTTCATGAAGAGAAACGAGTGGCTTCTGTTTCAATGGGAGCGGGAGGAAGCAACAGGGCTAATTGACCAAGCAAGGAGAGATGCTGAGCTCTTGGGTTTAATAAGGAGCCTGCAGTTGCAGCACCAGCGCTTACTCAGCAAGCTGAAGGACATCACGAAGAGAAACAAGTGGCTTCTGCGTCAATGGGAGCAGGAGGAAGCTACCGGAGCAGGGCGAAATGACCAACCAGACATTTAAAGTGCCAACCCTGAGCATCAAGAACCCTCGCTCCTTTCTCTCTGTAGAACCAGTTCAGGTTTTCCATCTCTACAATTCATTCGAACCCTTGGATTCTCGTTACTTTCTAAAACCAACTTGACACCTAGGGTTTTTGTCTCTCTAAACTTCGATTCCCCAATTGGATCCTCGTTCTTTCTACAGTGTGCGGTGCACTTCGACTGTGAATCTTTGTTTTGAATAAGGAAATTTTTTTATTCTGAATTCCAATCCTTCAATTCGTAGAGACCACCTCCTGTGTCTGTAGTACTTTCAATGATCCATTTGCCTTGTATGAAGAAGCAACACCCCTCTCTCTCTCTCACTCACTATATCTCTCTCTCTCTCTCTTCTGTGCATGTAGTATGAATAGCACCAGAGCCATTTTTTTGTGTATCCCATTTTGAGTCACATTCCTCCTCGCATAAAATAGAAGTTTGATTACGATTTTCCTCGTGCTGTGTGGAAGCAAGAAAGCAATGTAATGAAACATTCTTCAGTTTGCTACTTTACTTGATTGCTCTTTCCCTCCTCTGCTCTGTCCTTCTCTGCATGTGGTCTTATTATGTTGAGGTCCTATCATGGAATTTTTGTATTCCTTTCCACCTTTTTCCCGGGATCCAATGAAGTTCGGAACATCGCCCACTTGCTTAATTTTTATATTTTTCACTGTCATGGTTCGACATCGAATACATAGAACTACCCGATTTGTTGGGTAGTCTGATGTTTGGAATATTAGAGTGCCAACATTTCCATTCCACCACTCGAGATGGTGCTGTACGATGTATAAAAATGCCCAGCCACTCTATTCTTGGTATATTTTTTATGGAGGGGAGATTGAAATAGGATTTAAAAATAAAACAAAGGTGAGATAATTTTGCTTTTCAAGGTCTGAAAAAGAATCTATTCTCAACAAGAGAATATACATTTTTTGAGAGTTTGTACGAGAATCTACATCCGATAATCTCTTGACAAGATCTCAACACAAAGTCATTTTTCACATGTAACCATCGTCTTCAAGTGAGAATAACTAAACACTCCAGAAAGTTTTTACGAAATCCTAGCCGTCTATTTTATTTAATCACAACCATTCATTATTAACTTAAAAATAAACGACTAACTCTACTTTTGACAAAATAAAAAATAACAACTAAAATACAAAACAACAATAATTATTAAACTGTAATAACATAAACTAAAAATAAAAAAATCCGAATCAGTTCATTCCATACCCGTGTCAATTTATTCATAGAGAGTAATCCGATACTTGACACATTAAATATCGCACTGAGATAGCCTTTCTCTTAATATCATGTGGTTCGAGGCTTCAAACAAAGGGGCCAAATTGGCGCTTAGATGCCCCAATTCAGACTGCAGTCTCCCACCATTTTTCTCCCATCATCTCTCGCTAGTTTTCTTTCGCACGCCAGTCCCTCTAAACACGTGCTCTCGCTCTTTGCACGAAGTGCGCTCTCTCTCTCTCACCCCAACAAAATACTCTCTCATCCTCTCTCTTTTATGTTCCTCACTTTCACCTTTCTAGAAATGAAAAAGCTTGACGAGGTCATTAGGACCAATGAAAAAATGATTACTTAAAAAAATATATTTCTTTTGAAATGTATTTCGAGAACTGTATTTTCTATAAAATAGATTTCGGCTGTTTGGAAGCAACACGAATGCATAACATTTTCATTTTTTGTTTCTTAATTTTTTCGTTAAATGTTTTTTATTCTATTATACTGTATAATGTTATTTTTATATGAAGTTTGAGATAGTTTCTCTCACTAAATATTTGAGATAATTTCTCTCTAAAACTTTTCAAGTAGTTTTGTCACTAAATTTTAATATAATTTTTTTCTCTAAAATTTTAAGTTCTTTTCTCTATCTAAAACATAAAATTTGAGATAATTTCTCTCTTTAAAAATTTTAAATAATTTCTCCTTCGAAAACTTTTAAGTACTTTCTCTCTCTAAAAATTTTTAAATACTTTCTCTCTCTAAAATATAAGTACTTTCTCCATCTAAAATTTGATATAGTTTGTCTCTCTAACATTTTAGGATTCTTTTTTCTCAAAAAATTAAAATATGAGATAGTTTTTCTTTCTAAATTTTTTGAGATAGTTTCTCTCTCTAAAATTTTTAAGATACTTTATCTCTATAGAACTTAAAATTTTATACAGATTCCCTATCCAAAATTTAGAGACAGTTTCTCTCACTAAACATTTTTCAAATACTTTCTCTCTAAAACTTTAAAATTGAGATAGTTTTCGTTAAAATTTTGATATAGTTTGTCTCTCTAGATTTTTTTAGATATTTTCTCTCTAAACATTTTCAAGTACTTGCTCGTTCTAAAACCTAAAATTTGATATAGTTTCTTTATCTAAAATTTTCAGTTTTTCTTTTTAACAGTTTTGAGAAACTTTCTCTCTCTAAAATCTTAAAAATTGAGATAGGTTCTCTCTCTCAAAGTTTTGAGATAATTTCTCTTAAAAAAAATTTACGCTCTTTCTTGTTTAAAATGTAAATTTTGAGATAGTTTCTCTCTCTGAGACTTAAAATTTGAGATAGCTTCTCTCTAAAAATTTTGAGATAGTTTCTATAAATTTTTTAGATAGTTTCTACCTCTAAAAATTTTTAGGTACTTTCTCACTATAAAATTTAAAATTTGAGATAGTTTCTCTTTATAAAAAATTTGAAATAATTTTACTTCTAAAATTTTTTAAGTATTTTCTCTCTCTAAAACTCAAAATTTGTGATCTCTCTAAATTTTGAGATCGTTTCTCTCTCTAAAAGATTTTTATGTACTTCTCCCTTTAAAGTTCGATATAATTTTTCTCTAAAAAATTTTAAGATATTTCTCTCTAAAACTTAAAATTTGAAATAGTTTCTCCTTATAAAAAAGAGTTGATTAGAGGAAGTTATTTTGAGACAACGACGCTAAACCATTCATCTCGAAGACAGTTCAATAAATTTCCCAAAATTAAAGATATATGAAAAAAGTAATTACCATACATACCTTAAAAGCTTAAGAACTAATGTTTGATGTCCTAAATTCAAAAATTAAAAAAAAATAAAATAATCTTGCCAAAAAAAGTTATAAATCAATCCTAAATCATAAAGATAATAAAAAATAAGGGAAAGCTTTCTATGTTCCCCCTTATCTAACTGTCTATTTTTTAATGGAGGGCTAAGATTGCCCCAATCACAATATCATGTCTCTACATTGTTTTATTTTTAAATTTGTTTCCTATAAACTGTTTTGACACTAAATTTTGGACGTCCATTCTTATATTAAACTCACACTAACGAAAAATATATCAAAAATTATTTTCAATAAAATAAAATGGCCAAAATACCCCTAAAAATTTCAAGGGTATTTTGGTCATTATTTTTTATCTAAAAATTATTGTTAATATTTTTTATTGGTGCGCCCCAATGAGAAGATGGCATTACCAAATTTCATATTAAAAAAACATATTGTATTAAAAAAATTAAAAAGAAAATACTTTGAGATGTCGAATCTAAATCAAACGGTGAGTGGCTCTCTTGATAAAACATGGACGGCTGATGGTAAGGAGAACATAGAACTTCTATGTTGTATAGGGAACATAGAAAGCTTTCACAAAAAATAAAGCATCAAAATAAAAGCTTTCAAGATTTCCCGAAGTAAGAAGTCAGAACCCTTTAAACAAATTCGTAATAACTTCAGCAAAAACATAAAAAAAAAAAAACTTCTAATATTTTAATGGGCAAGTCGAGTAGGGGCACAAAAGCATTCAATCATAGGCCCTTCATAAATCAAACGACAAAAAAAACAAAAACAGAGAAGCTCAGGGGTAGTATCTCCACCCATAAATTGATTAGCATAAATAAAAACATGGGTGGAAATAAAACTTCCATGATTTGTATGATTTTTCTATATATATATATATATATATATATATATATATATATATATATATATATATAACACTACAAAATACCTGTAGGTGAAGTATTGTGTTCTACAGTACTTCACTTATACCTTATCATCATCAAAAGTTCACCACACAGTCACAGTTGTTCAGTAGTATTTGAATTTTTATAATTATACATATCATATTTACCTAACACTTGGGGTATGTGCACATATGACCAAGTCGCATCAAAATAAAATATTCAAAAAATCATATAAAAAATGATAAAATTACCCGTGAAACTGTTTAGGAGTAGTTTGCATAATTTCTATCATTAAACTTATTTGTTTTATATTTTATTCATGTGCATCTCACTAAGTCGCACACACCTACAAATTTCCAGATCATTATGATTTGTAAAAAAATATTAAAATTCAAATATTATCAGAGATCTGTGACCATTCGATAAACTTTGAACGGTGATAAAGCCGTCGGTGAAGTACTGTAGAACTTTACCTATAGGTGTTTTGTAGCATTTTCCATATATATAGAAAAACACTATAAAATACCTAATGGTGAAGTTCTACAGTACATCACCTACACCTCATCACCATCCAAAGTTTATCGTGTATACATATGGCAAAGTCATACCAAAATAGAATATTAAAAAACTAATAGTTATAAGAAAAAGCTGGGATTAGCCCAGTAGCTCAAATGAACATATGAGCTCAATGGTTCAGATTGAGCCTGGGCCGATCAGACGATCATAGATGTCTGATAGTGTTTGAACTTTATTTATTTTTCTATAAATCCAAATCACTTGAAATTTTAGGCGTATGTTCATAAAAAATAGGTGAATCTTTGAAAAGCATCAAAAAAATATTTTACGTGAATTAACTTGACCAAAATATCCCTAAAATATTTTGTATGGTATTTTGGTCAAATTTATTTTTTGTGAATAATTTTTTTTATGTTTTTATTAGGCGCGTCTTGATGAGAAGAACACGTACCTAAAATTTCAAGTGATTTGGAGTTGTAAAAAATAAACAAAATACAAGAACTACCGGACATCCGTGATCATCAAATCAGCCCATATTCAATCTGGACCATTGAGTTTATATGTTCATATGAGCTAGTGGGCTAATCCCAGTTTTTTTCATATATATATATATATATAAATATATATATATATATATATATATATATATATATATATATAAACCACTATGCAATGCCTTTTCGCTTATAAACTCGGCGCCATCCGATTTTTTGGAACAGCGTACAAAAATCAACCACGCTGGACATACTATGTGTGTCCAGTGCCATATCGCAATGAACTTAATATGTTTGGTGTGGTCGATTTTTTATGCGAAACCACTGCCACGAAAACATTCTCCAATTTCACGGAGAAGAAACGTGAACTTTTTACCACCATTGAATCTTAGTTCACAATGAAATATAATAAATTTTTAAATAGATTTATCACTGTAAAAGCCCTAAAATCAGAAGCTTTAAAATCACCAAGAGGTTTATGCAAAAAACACCATAATGAAATTACTAAAAAATTAAAGCTTCGAAACATTAAACCCTATTCCACAATCCAAGCCCTATTTTCTTAAAATTTCCGACCTTGTAATTCCCAATATCCATTCTCAATATCCGTATCTCTATGACCATCAGGCTTCCTAGATCTCAAACTCTAATTCATCCACAACCTCGATAAATTGCATATATATCAAAGCATACAAGCTTGAAAATAATGTATGCAGAGATGAGAGAGATTAAGCAGAAGACTAAGAATATGCAGGTCCAACACTGTTTTGGATTTTATAAGGGGTCTGGAAAATTACTCTGGCAGTTCGGCACAAATGGTTTGGATCACTATGGGGTCCGGCAAATGACAAGGGCGGTCCGGCACAAAGGGCTTGTGGAATAACATGGGTCCAGCAAAAAGGCGTGTGGAATAACATGGGTCCAACAAATAATATAGGCGGTCCAACATAAAGGGCTTTTCGAGTTATATGGGCCAGGTGGAAAACCCAAGGCAGTATGGTACTGTTTTTTATTTTGAAGGGATTTGACAAATTAAATTGTTGGTTAGGCACGTAGTGATTCAAGATTAATGAATGCGCCCCAACATTTTATTATCACGGTCCGACAATTGGGCGATGTGCTCCGGCAGTTTCGATGCATTACCCCAAGCAAGCAGGTGAAGACGCGGCCCGACAAGGGTTTTTTGCGATCACACACTCCGGCATTATGTTGATGAAGCGCTCAGATACTTGGCTGCCCCAGACCGGAAGTAATTGCGTACAATTTAACAGTTGATGTAGCTTCTTGTATCGAGCATCAGCCCAACAGTTGATGTAGCTTCTTGTAATGAGCATCAGCCCATATGGCCAAACATAATTTCATATGTATGAAAAAGGGCATTTCGTTAAAAAAAATGCCTTGGGATGTATTTGTTAGGAAAGTCAAATTTGGGATAAAAATTACTGTAAACAACATGGTCGCGGCAATGTTGTCTAAAATTTCAACTATTCGGGGATTTCTGAAATTGTTCTTTAATTTTATTGAACTCAAAATCGAGATGGCTGCGACCGAGTGACGCAACCAAATGTAAGTACCAATAGGCATGGATGGTTGGCTTGGTATGGGGCGGTTCTAAGCCCTTTTTAGGGCCCATCAAGCTCGATGGGCCTTCAATCAAGTAAGAGTCCACCTAGACCCGGCTTGCTTACACCCTAGTATTAAGATATGCCGGCTCTCGTAACTAATTTTTAAATGTCACTAGGGCTAGCAATAGGCCAGGCCAGCCTTGGCCCTAGCCTAGCCTGGCCTAGACTGCGCCCAAGAGGCCGTAGCCCAAGTCCAGCTCGGCCAAACACAATCCAAGAAAATAAAACAAAAAGTAAAGAGAAAAGGGTTGAGTTGGGCCAGACTAGACCGGCCCTATCATGGATCCAGACCTTAAGACTCAAGTTTTGTAATGAGCGGCAAGGGACCATGAAGACTTATCACTGTTATGCGTGATCAACAAAGTAGAAATGGAATCGACCCAACACCCGGCCCGAAATTCCGGATGCCCGGCCCTGCCCATTAACTGCCCCAATCGTTTCAGGCCAACTGCCAAAACTTTCCTTCAACTGCCATTCATTCTCTACCCAAACCCTCCGTGAACTCTTAACACAATCTCTTATCTACCGTCCTCTCTCTTTCTGCTCCAGGTAGGTCAATCTGCAAGAACCGTGAAACCTCCTCAGCTTTCCCTCTCTAATATGAAAAAAACCGTGAGCCCCCTCCCCCCTTTTCTCTCTATTTCTTTGCGCGTGAGTAGAAAGCAGAGAGAGAGAAAGAAGTAGAGAGAGAATATGAATGGCGAGCGGTAACGTCCAGCGCAGCCAACAACTAACCGCTCACGAATCTCCCACCCCTCTACCTTCTCGCTCCTCCTCACATGCGATCCCGCGCCTGTATATATGTTTTCTCCCTCCTTTCCCCGACCCTCTTATTTTCAGAGTCTCTCTCTCTCTCTCTCTCTAGTCATGGCTACAGACCCTCGGCTGAGGGTTCCCTACCCCCTGGAAGCCTCGGCTTACCGCATCGTCCACGAGATCGGCCAAGGCCTGAGCTCAGTGGTGTACCTAGCCGAGTGCCTCCCCCTCGGCAGCACCGTGGCCATCAAGGCACTGGACCTTGACCGAGCCCCTACTCATCGCCTTGATGACATCAGGTGCGAAGCCCAGACCATGACTCTCCTCTCCCACCCCAATGTCCTCACCGCCCACTGCTCCTTCACCGTAGACCACTCTCTCTGGGTCGTCATGCCATTCTGCTCTGCCGGCTCGCTGCACAGCATCCTCTCTGCATCTTTTCCCTCAGGCTTCGATGAGACTGTCATAGCCATCGTTCTCAGAGACACTGTGCGTGCTCTCAACTATCTCCACCAGCAGGGCCACGTTCACAGAGACATCAAGGCCGGGAACATATTGCTGGACTCAATGGGCCTCATCAAGGTTGCGGACTTTGGGGTCTCGGCCTCTCTCTTCGACCCTTCCTCTTTGACGAAGCTACAGGAAATGGCTGGGACTCCTTACTGGATGGCGCCTGAGGTCATAGACTCGGCTGCAAGGGGCGGACCTGGCTATGACTACAAGGCCGATGTGTGGTCACTAGGCATAACTGCTCTCGAGCTTGCGCATGGCAAGTTGCCAAGGTCTGATGTGCCTCTCGGTAAGGCCATCGTTCTCAGTGCTACAAAGCCGTTCCCAGCCTCATCGAGAAAGAAGTTCTCGAAGGCGTTTAGAGAGATGGTAGGTCTGTGTTTGACACACGATCCGGTGAAGAGGCCATCTGCTTCGAAGCTTTTGAAGCATTCCTTCTTTAAGCACTGTAAGTCGTCAGAGTATTTGGTGAAGCATGTTTTGAACGATTTGCCGAGTGTGGAGGTGAGGTTCAAGGCAATGGCAGAGGCAGGACGCATCCCTAAGCAAATGGTCGACGACGAGGAGGACGAAGCTCATGAGTTGCAGAAGACGAGGAGGATCAGTGGGTGGAATTTTGATGAGGATTGTTTCCGTTTTGTTCCTGTGTTTCCCTTTCAAGAAGAGCAAGGGGCCAAAAATCAAGAAAATGATGAAAGAGGGGCGCAGAAAGAGCAAGATCAGGAAATCAATGCAACAGGGGCACAAAAAGAGCAAGATCAGGCCAAGAATCATGAAATTGATGAAACAGGGGCACAGAAAGAGCAAGATCAGGCCAATAATCAAGAAATTGAGGCTGAAGAAGAGAGTGAGGAGGCCAAGAACCAAGAAATCCGAGCAGGGGGCGTGAATAAAGAGAGAGAAAGTGGGGATCAGGAGGAGAGAGAGGGAGAGACAAATCAAGAAGGGGGGGAGGCCAAGACAGTGGTTAGTGGAGGGAGAATGGCTGCGATGATTCCTGAGTTAGAGAGGATTTTGGAGCACTCAGAAGCTCAGCGTCAGGGTTTGGTCAGATTGGTGGATATGTTCGTGGACGGAAGGAGAGAGGTTGAGCTCTTGGATTTGCTCGGGAGCCTGCAATTGGAGCACGATCGATTAACCAGTGAGCTGGAGATCCTCACGAAGAGGAACGAGGAGCTTCAGCGTCAATGGGAGGAAGCAACAGGTGTAGGGCGAATTGAACAACCAGACATGGAAGGTGCCAACCCTGAGCTTCAAGAACCCTAGCTACTCTCTCTTTCTCTCTCTCTCTCTCTCTCTAGAACCAGTTCAGGTTTTCCCTCTATACAATCCATTCGACCCTTAGGTTTTTGTTACTTTCTAAAACCGACTTGACACTTAGGTTTTTTCTCTCTCTAAATTTCGATTCTCCATTTGGATCCTAGCTTTTTCTACTGTGTGCAAGGCAGTTCGACTGCAACTCTTTGTTTGATATGAAAAAGGAAATTTTTTTATTCTGAAATTCATATCCTTCAATTCGTAGAGACCACCACGCTGTGTATGTAGCATAAATAGGGCCATTCTTTTCTATAATCCATTTGCCTTATATGAAGAAGAAACGTCTCTCTCTCCTGTTTATGTAGTATAAATAGCAGCAGCACCACCATTTTTCATTGTAAATCATTTTGAATAGAAGTCCTCCTTGCATAAAGTAGCAGTTTCATTATGATTTTCCTCCTTGTGTTGTGTAGAAGCATGAGAGCAAGGTAATTAAAGAATCTTCAATTTGTTACTTTACTTGATTTTTCTCTCTCTCTCTCTCTCCTTGTGTTGTGTAGAAGCAAGAGAGGCCTGATCCTGGAATTTTTATATTCTTCTCTAACTTTTACCCGGTTCTAATGAAGTTCAGAACCTCGACCACTTGTTAATTTTATTTTTAATATTTTTCACTTTCATAGGGTGGTTTCACATTGAAAATATCGAACTACCTCATTTGTAATTTGTAGGGCGTTCCAATGTTTGAAATATTGGACTGCCAACACTTCCATTCCACTGCTGCGTACGATGTGGTATGATGTATAAAACATCGGGCGACTCATATTTTCTTCTTTCATATGTCCAATATTTCATAGGTCCAACATTTCAAAAAGACTGCCTTATATTTAGAGGAATTTTTACTTTTTGTCATTTATCTGGTATTTGAAACATCATATCGTCTTCTGTTATGAATAAGTCGCAGTATAGAGAGTAATTTGATATTTGACTCATTAAACATCGAATCACACTTTCGATGTTTCAAACCCAACGGGTTAAATTGGCGGTTAGATGCCCCAAATCAACCTGAGCTCTCCTATCATTTTTCTCCCATCATCTCTCGCTAATTATCTCTCGCACGCCATATCTCTCCAAGCACATGCTCTGTCTCTCTTTGCACCAAGCGCATTTACTCTTTCTCTCTCACCCCCTACAAATTACTCTCTCACCATCTCTCTTTTATTTTCCTCTCTTTGACCTTCTTAGAAATGCAAAAGCCCTAAGGGTACATTTGATAACTTTCTTACAGTTTTCTTAAGAAAATCTCACCAGCTGACTTTCTTGGATTTTAGGAGAAAAGTGAAAAACAAGAAGAAGAAGAAAAGAAAGAAAGAAAGAAGTGAGAACCTTAATGAAAAACCATATAAACAAACTCACAATAACTCTAGCAAAAACATAAAGAGTGAGCTTCAAATATTTCAATGGGCAACTGGAGTAGGAGCACAAAAGCATTCAATCATCGTGGCCCAATAAATCAAACAAACAAAAAGAAAGCTCCAGGTAGTATCTTCACTCATAAATTGAGTGGCATAAATGAAAACATGGGTGAAAAAACTTGCATATAAAGAGAGCAATAAAAATGAAAATTCACAATATCAGAAGATCCAAAAATTGTAAATTGCAACGAAGAATATGAATCATATGATTTTCTTATATAGGAAACCACTACTCAACAACTTTTCACCCATAGGCTCGGCATTGTTCGAACATAATATGTCTGGTGCGATCGATTTTTCACACGAAATCGCAACAGCTCTAAGGCAGTCGTTGCGACTTTTCAGGCTAAATAGCTCTACAACCGTTGTGGGGCAAAAACACTGTGCACTTTTACCCCCTGGCGTTTTTAAGAGTTTTCCTGAAAATACAAGGGAAAAAAACGTGAAATCTTTGCAACCGTTGAATCTTAGTTCATCATGATATACAATACATTTCAAATAGATTTATCACAATGCAAGCCCTACAATCTAAAGCTCTAAAATCACCAAGAGGCTTATATAAAAAACACCATAGTGCAATCACTAACAAAATAAAGCTCGCAAAACATTAAACCCTATTCCATAAACCAAGCCTTATTTCTTTATACTTAAGATTCTATAATTCTCAAAATTCAGTAGCTCTGTGACCACTAGGCTTTATTTCCCAGATCTCAAACTCTAACTCATCCAAAACCACAACAAATTTCCTATATATCAAAGCATACAAGCTTTGAAAATTATGTATGCATATATGAGAGAGATGAAGTAGAGAGATAATGAATTTGTAAGTAAAGAATAATGTTTTGCTTGTTTTTAGAGAGAGTGAAGGTTGTATGCGAAATCTAAGGGGTCTTTATAGCATTAATGACATCTCTCTCCCTCTCTCTTTAAGTCACTGTACTTCATTTAGTTGTAGACACCCCGGTCTCGATTTAGGGAACCACGATGGACGAAAATGCCTCAGGCAAGCCACCTTGGTACTTGAAATATTTACACTCACTTTAACTCATCTGTAAAATTAGACCTCACAAGCCCTTGAAATACTCTGATAGGGCTGAAGGCACTTGTAACTCGAAATATGTCAAAACAGTAATCAAGATCGCCAAACCAGGAGAAACATAGGAAAAGATTGTTTGGCACCACTCCCAGTGGTGCCGGAGCATCTCCCAGCGGCAACAGAAGGCAACATAGGAAAAGAATGTCTGGCACCAGTCCCAGTGGTGCCAGAACATCACCCCGCGGCAACAGAAGGTAGACAGAAGACAACATATAGAAAATGGCCTGAAAGGAGTGTGAAGGGCCTAGCCGGCACCCCTTGAAGTTTCGTCAGACCAATGCGCCTCAAAATGGCAACGATTTGTAGAAATAGCATAAAGTCGAGTAATGATGCTTGTCAGTACAGACTGACATGTGACAGAATATACTGACGTGATCTTTGATAACGGTACGAACATACGTGTCAAGTTTTGGTGGACTAGGAACTGTCCCGCTAGCCGCCGAAAGTATGGTGCGTTGGAATAATCGTCATAAGCCATTGCCATTCAAAGTGGCATCGGAGGAAGTCCAAGTAGCACCCAATCATGATCAGAAGCTCCAGAGCATGATATGTGACATTTTTAAGGAAGGAACGGTTCCAAGTCGCATCGACACCCCAAGCACGCACACCAGACCTTAGACACACCGCCCACAAAATTGTACCAGATCGAGCCACGTGACAAGAAAGAAATTAATGCGGCATTTATTACTGGAGGCGGCAATTAATACAAGACTAAATACATTCTAACAAACACTCGATAAAGATTGAGGTGATTATGAGACAATGGTTCTAATATACACTAGATGACTGCCTTAATAATGGATAAGCCTGATATTCTTAAAAGGAAAAAGTTTATATAAGGTTGCAACCTTACCTTTACAGCTACGGATGCACCTAAAAAAATCCATATGAAAAGTTTGTTTTAATGTTGAAAAACCCCTTTGATTGATCATCTCGACATTGAGATGTATGACCATGAAAAATAAAAAGATTTTAAGTCACAGAAATAGTGCATTTTACAACATATTATCTACACCGTACATTTTCAAGATTTTCATATGTTTATAGATCTACTTGATTTTAACCATTTTTGAAATTGAAAATTTTATAATTAGATATAAAAATAGATTTTGAGAAAATCATAAGAACATTTTATATCAAAATTATATACCATGATAAAATTTGAAGGTGCACCTTACCTCTACAGCTACAGATGCAGCTGTAGGCAAACTGCACCCTTCTTAAAACCCAAAAGATGTTGTTTGTATGTTGTAGACACCCCATTTTAAAATTAATAAATTCTATGGTTTTTTTGAACCCATAGGACCACACTATTTCAGTAGACCCCTAAACCGTATACCGTCATACTCCATGATCCCCTCCTATGATCCACACTTAGCAAATCCCATAGTTTTAGTAGGTATCCATTCCACACCTAGCAAATATCATAGTTTTAGTAGGTATCCAGTCCACACCTAGCAAATCTCAGGGTTTTAGGAGCTATCCATTCTACACCTAGCAAATCCTGTAGTTTCTATTCTACACCCCTATTAGGTGTTTAAGAGAAAAGACTAGCGTACCTAAGAAAGGGAGAAAAATCTTTGGGTGGGACGTGTATGTTAGAAATGAGAGGAAGGTAGGACATGTAGAAAAAAATGAGAGAAAGAGAGAGAAAGCCGTCTAGCAAATCCTAGACTTAGGAAAACCCTAGCTTCAGGCCACCATTGGACAAAGATAACCATTCAACCAAGCCAGGGCTTAGTCAAAACTTTAAGAGAGAGAGAAATAGGATGCACGACACAAACTTAGCCAATTCTGATATAGGCGAGGCCTCGAAGCCTCGAGAGTCCCAGGCCAACTGGCCCAATCTGGTATTTTTTTTACATTTCTATATTTCTTTTCTATATTTTTGTTTTTTATTAGATTAAATCTGTTTTATTGAATTTTATATTGTATTACGTGCTTTTAGATCGATGTTGGCTCTGCCACTGATCTGAGAGTGGATCTATTCGTTTTTTAATAGATCTGGCCTCATATCAGAATTTGATTCTCCCCACTATCTCTCACTTCTTCTTTTTTAAAATCAGTTTGGTGTTCAGATCTGAGGGATGTTCCTCTGAAGATCTCTTCGATTTGCACAATAAACAATTTGGCGCCAACCGTGGGGCATTTCAAGCTAGATTTGTGCACAAAGAAAAAAAAAACCCGAGATGAGGGCCATGTTTTTGTAAAGAAAAAAGAAAATGATCATTTTATTTAATTGCATCTTGCTAGTTTTATTTATTTCTTTATTTGGTTTTTGGGTTTTGGAATTTTTTTTTTTTCTTTTTTTTTTAAGGCTAGTTTATTTGATTGGAGAAAATTGTGAGTTTTGAGAGAGAAACAAGGAGATCAAGGATTCTTTGGTCCTATTTTAGGAGTGTTTTTGAAGTGTGATTTGTAGCTTCGGTGGTGCAAGCTTTTTATTGGCCTCTGGGATTGTTAAGAAAGAATATTTCTTGATTGGTCTCGGGATTGTTGTGGATATCTTCAATATGGGTTTGTTTTTAGCATCAGAAGGCTAAGGCGTTGTTGGTCTTGATGAACAGGACTCGTCTCCCTCCACCAAACTTGCGTTTATCTTTTACTTTACCTCTTAACTTTCCATCTATCCATGAAAGATCAAATTCCTCGCACTTGAATGAAGGTTTTGCACTGGGAAGTTAGTCGTAAGAGGTTTTGCATTTGGAAAGTTAAGGATAAGAGGTTCCGCACCAGAAAGTTCGGCTTTGACATTTTCTTTTAGTTAATTATTGTTTTTACAACAAAAAAAGAAAACTTTAAAAAGAAATAAAACAAATATACATTTGTGGGGTCATTTTAATTTTATTTTTTTTAAAAAAAAAAGGAAAGAAGGGATTTAGTTTTTAAAAAAAGAATTAAAAAAACATTTTTTAAAGCCAATTTGTTTTCAAAAAAAAAAAAAAAACCTACGCTTCCATTTCCAAAAAAAAAAAAAAAAAACATAACAAAAAGAAAAATTTTGTGTCCTTGCACTCGCTTTCTCTTCGTTGTCATTATTTCCTTTTTCCTTCCTAAAAAAAAAAGAAGCCATTTTGCTTCCAAAAAAAAAACGAAACCTCAACAAACAAAAAAAAAAAAAAACCTTTCAAGGCCTTTCTTTTTAACAATTTTTTTTTTTTTTTTTAAAAAAAGGCCACTTGTTTTTTAGAAAAAATCTTTTAAGGCCATCTTGCTTTTCCTTATAAAAAAAAAAAAAAAAAAAGTTAAGCCTTTCTCATTTTTGAAAGAAAAGAAACAGAAAATTTTCTTTGCAATAAAAAAAAAAAAAAATTCTTAAGGTCACTTTGTTTTGAAAAAAAAAAAAAAGGATCTTTTTTGTGACAAATTGCTTCGTCTTTTGTTTTTTTTTTTTTTTTTTTTTTTTTTTTTTAAGGCCCTTCTATCTCAAAAAAAGAAAAAAGAGATCAGCAATTTTTTTTGGCATCTTTGTCTAAAAACAAAAAAAAAAACAAAAAAAACAAAAAAAGAAAAAAAAAATCTTTTAAAGGCAATCTTGCCTTCAAATTTTTTTTTTAGGGCATTTCTCATTTATGAAAATTAGGTATCTTTGTTTAAAAAAAATCTTTTAAAGGCAATCTTGCTTTAAAAAAAAAAAAAAAAATTTTAGGCACTCCTCATTTTTGGAAAAGAAAAATTTGCTTTGCAAGATAGAAAGAAACAACTTTTAAAGCTTATTTGGTTTAAAAAAAAAGTATCTTTTGCTACAAAAGTTTCTTTTTATAAGTCATTTCATTTTCACAAATAAAAAAGAAAAAGAAAAAAAAAAAAAAAGAGAATCTTCTCTTTAAAAAAAAATCAACTTTTGGCCTCTCGCGTTCTTTCCAAAAAAAAAAAAAAAAATTATTTTTCATTTCTTTGTTTATAATTCGATAGTTGCCATTGCTTTCTCATTTCATTAAAAAGAAAAAAAAAATTCTAGGGTCACTTGCACTCTCTCTCTAATTGTGCCCTGATCGAGTCACCCTCGACTCGAGGCGCATTCAACTAGGCACGAGATGTGCCTTGTTTCACTTTTATTACTTATATACTTTCTTAGGGGTTGCTCACCCCTACACCTGAAATGTGCTTTTGGGCAGTCAAAAATCCGACTCGAAGCACACATCATTGGGCACTATTTGTGCCAAGTGCTCATATTTCTTTATTGCATTGTGTGTTTACATATTTGCTATTTTCTTTCATTTACGTGCACTTTTACACACAATTGCATACAACGGATCGGGGAAGCCTGGGAAACCAAGAAAAATTTCTGAAACCCCCAAAATTTGGCAATAACTGTTGTGAGGGGAACCTAGCATTGAGAGTCGAGGTGGTTGGGATTCGAGTAAGCACCTCTTTGTAATCCTTAGTCGCAAAGCAACTCCACACATAGTAAGACCTGGTTAAAATCCTATAACAGGAGGTCAAGATCTATGTGGGGACCTACTCAACCTTGCCGCATTTCAATAGTTAGGAACCCACTCAGACCAAGCCTACCCATAATTTAGGGCAAAATTTTTCGAGTTATGTGTTTGCGTATTACAATTGTTTAATCATTAGATCTCAGTCCAGATCTGATTTGGTCTGAGCTGAAACCCTACTGGGTCCGAGTCCAGGCTCATACCCAGCCCAGCCTAGGTCCGAACTAGGTTCACCACCAGGTCCGAACCTAGGCTCCCTCTTGGTTCAAGCCAAAGCTCACTTCAAGGCTCACCTAAACCTTAGTCTAGGTCCACACTCGATCTATATTTAAAACCTTCTGGGTCTAAACAGTCTTCTACCCAGCCTAGCCCAGGTCCGAACCTTGATCCAATCCGGGTCCACACTCGGTCTAATTTTCAAAACCCTCTTGATCCAAGCCCAGGTTTGTGCCCAGCCTAGCTTAGGTCCGAACTAGGTTTACACCCAAGTCCGAACCTAGGCCCCCTCTCAGTCCGAGCCAAGACTCGTACCCATCTAGTCTAGATCTCAGTCTAGGTCCTAGCTTAGGTCTAAGTATAGAGTTGCCTCTAGAACTAGACTAGGTTCATCGTAGCTCAAGGTTCAAACAAAAACTGATCGAGTCTAGCAAGATCCATCCAGTCTAGTCTTTTCTTTGATCTAGATTCAGAGTTGTCCTTAGACTTAAACTACGCTTACCTCTGTTCAGGATCCAAACTTAAGTCCATCAAGCCTAATCTAGGTCCATGCCCAAGCTAGGTCCAACCTTTCTAGTCTAGCACACGTTTAAGAGTTATGACCTTAGATAAAAGCAAAGCACGGTCCAACCCTATGGCTCCAGCCCAGTCTAGATCTAGAGAACCTAGTCAATTTGAGAGGCATCGTCACAGTGCTCCCTCGCAAATCCATAGCACTCGTATCAGCGAGCCGAGTCTCAACCCATATGGAACCATACCTAGCCATCTAAGCCGCCCTCAGCGCCATCATTTGGAAGACACGAGCCAACAGGTTAATAAGGTCCATAATACCCTAAACAGTCAAGGGGTTAGGCTAAGGGCAATCCTCCATGACATGGGGGTTAGCCTCAAATCCAGTCGGCACACTAAGAGTAAGGCCCCGGCCCAGATCTCTGAGTCAACCAATCTCAGTCGAGTTAACCCGAATATTCAATTAACAGTTCAGCATTTCAATCTTAACAATTAGCCAGTTAGTAGGCAAATGGGTTCACACACAACTAGTCTACCCAAGCAACCCAACACCAATAAAGGTCAGGGTTTTGACCTAACTCGATATCAAGACAATCCTAAGGTGCATGCATTCTTTCAAGACCTGTTGAACAGAGGGTATACCATCTAACACAGTCAATCTAGACAAGTCAGGTCAGAAGCTCAAGCTGTAGGCCACCTTCAACATGTTGGCTCAAAAGCAATATAACCCTAGGTGTGTTAGGCTACCAATCCAACCCACTACAGGTCAGGGGTCTGATTCTAATCATCACTCGAGCCCAGGACTACCTAGAGGGTCTTCCTTCGCTCTTTCGGTCTAGTGCTGGGACTAGAGAAAACCCTAACCCTAGGGATAGATAATAGAGTAAAGGTCAACGACAGGTAGACCTAGCCGCTCAATGTCAGAGGTCCAGTCATCATAGCAGCTCGAGTCGTCCATCACAGTTAAGTGGTGATCGTATCCTGCAGGCCTTCTTGCATGGCCACGTAGTCCAAACTCCAAGAGACGGTCTGCTCTGACCCAATTCAACCCAGGTGAGTCTATAGGCTGACAACCAGGACACCAAGTTCAACACATTCCTCAAGCTAAATCCTCGGGGCAACCTGCTACACGGGCCCAACAGCCAGTCTATACAAGCCACATACCTCAAATCCAAGTCCAATAGGCCATACAACCGAGCCAGGTCACTGTTATAACAACAGCTCAAATCACCCACATGAAACGCCTCCAAGACTCTTTAGAGAAAATGGGAATATAGGATTTCTTAGCTCCTAAGGCTTTTGTACATGAAACTCTAGGACATTTAGAAGATCTACTAGTAGGCTTTGTGATGCCACCATTCATAAAAACATTTTTCTGGAAAGAGGATCTTGAAGCACACATCAACAGCTACGTATTAATGGTTCATACGATGCGAGACCTACCCAACCAACTTCATGTTCTCGTATGGCTTATCAGAAGAGCCTTTGATGTGGCACTAGAGATTCATGAAGGATAACCCTCAAGCAACTCCTGACAAACGTTCAGGCATTTTCTTTCCGTAATTGTGGGCCACGGCCAAGACCCATTATAACCAAATAGAAGTCGGGCGAGTCTCCCTTTGAATTTATAACAAGATTCAGAGAAGCCGTCAAGCGAATCGTCGAAATCACACTCCCTGAATCTGCGAAGGTAGGCATAGCATTAGAGAACAAGACTTCAGAATATGTCACCTTCTTTAGCAATGGGGAGGTCCCTTCCTCATTTGACATTATGCTCGAAAGAGTAGCGCGCTATGAATGGGCTAAGGAAGATGATGCCATAGTTTTTGATAACTCGAGTGGTGAAGAGCCCTCTCAAGAAGGAGAGGTGAACATGATCAAGAAAAGCAACCCTGCTGCAAACGATTCGCAAGAAAGAACTAAAAATTACTCTACCACATGAAGAATGCAGACTTCCACACCAAGGGAATTTACTCCCATTAATGAGCCTATGACTGATGTCATTAAGAAGTTGTTTAAGGCAAGGCTCATAGAATTACCTGCAGTAGCCAGGATTCCTTCCTTTTATGGAGGTGATACATCTCGATGGTGTGAGTGGCATTCAATTATGCTCATAACACTAAAGAATGTCGAGCTTTTAGGCATAGAGTTTAGGACCTCATTGATAACGACACAATAAGTGTCAAAAAGAAAGATGATGATGGCAGAGAAAAAATAGAAACTTTGGATGTCTCGACAAACAGTTTTGATATCAAACTGATTAACTCAGAAAAATTACAAACTGCACCCAAACCAGAAAAACACCTACAATGGTCTTGGAGCACAAAACAAAATCAACTGAAAAGTCCAATAGATGAAGAACAAAATGAGCATAAGCTCACCCAGAAGTTAACCCAAAAAGGGCACGAGAAAGGGTCATCACATGTGGAATTCCACTCTAAGATGCAGTCTCAAAACTGGTACAAGAAGTACCCATCATCGATAATCAAACTAGGTTAGATGATCCCTTCAATCCATACTTCCAAATTAACACAATGAATGATTTACACATATGTGATAATGAATCAAACTCGCAAGGGAAAGATGAACTTGAGCATAAGCTTAACTAAGACTTTGAAGTTGTGGATTCACAAACTCATGGTGACAAGAAGAACCTTAATTCCAAGACAATAACTCAAGAGGAGGCAAATGGGCAAATTCTTTAAGGAGATCTATTGACTCAAATATCAAAAGAAGTTGACCTTCTGGAAATTCTAAGACGCCCACCTGGGCCGTCTTCACAAGACCTCCTAAATGATCCACCCATCTGGGATGAGGAATTAAAAGCTGAAGACCAAATTGGGTCATCTCCTCAAGATGAGAGATTTCTAGAGCTTAGATAAGGCAGGAGCACAACTCCGATAATCGAGGCACTCCCATATCAAGAAAGTTAATCTCATGAAGAACACGTTCCTAACAGAACAGAAAGCTCTACAGGGGCAACCCCATCAAACTACCTAATAAGGGTAATCTCCTCCCATGAAGAGGGCACAACAGAGGCAATTAATGAGATTGAACTCATATTTATTAATTCCCAACATGCCATAAAGCCATCTAATATTAACTTAGTCACTTTTCTTATGTGAGAGTCTCACCCAAGCTCGAGTACTGAGGAGAAGGCTATTACGGAATTAACTCCTGATAAGAAACACAAAATTTGGAATGAAAGAGACGATTGTAAAGGAATTGGATGATCACTCACCCCTTGTAAATAACCAAATAGGGGCATTCATACCTCAAACTTCAAAAGCCATTAATGCCTAATGAGTAACATAAATTATCCCATTAGTGGGGAAAACCTAATGAGTTTGTCTGTCGACGCAAAAGATTGAGGGATTAAGAAATTAAGAGTGATTCTTAGTCCCAAAATCAAGGTTCAAGTGGGGCAATTAAATGGATAAATCCAAGGGGAACTCGACAACCACTGTCAAAGAAATATTAGATGCCAACCTGGGGCAAGGGAAATCAGAAGATGATTGATATTAGAACCTCACTGCCACTTGGACAAGGGAAACATGATCAAATTCTTATATAGTCTTAAAGCCAAATGCCAAAAAACAAAAAAAAAAAAAAAAAACACCATCGACTCTTCTTCTTCCTCCTCCTCCTCTTCCTTTGTGATCATTTTCTTCTTCTTTAAAAAAAAAAAATTTGCTGGGCTGAAAATCCGAAAGAAACCCCATGCATTGGAAAAAAGGAAATCGGGCTGAACATCCGAAAGGGACCCTGAGGCGATGAAAAAAAAAAAAAATTCCGCTAGGCTTAAATTATGAAAGAAACCTCAAGCGTTGAAAAAAAGGCACCTGGCTGAACACCAGAAAGGGATCTCGGGAGTGATGAAAAAGAAGAAGTTCTCTCCTTTCCTTCTATTCTCCAAAGTCTTTTCTCTCTAAACATCTTCTCTTCCTTCTTCTGAGTCAGAATGGTGTCAAAAGAAAAATCAATGAGCATTAGCCTGATGGAACTATGTTAAAGACCTCGATCATCTGGACTTCGAAAGGTGAATGGTGGAGGAACGAAATCGAAAATCAAAAGGATTCTGAACACCCAGGGGCAGTATCTTGTATTTCAAGACTATGTTTTGCTCGTAAACTTCAAAGAACTCTCATTTGAATTGAAATACAAGAGCTGAGGTTGGAAGATAAAGAAATACTTGATGATTCATCATCTTAAAGATTCAAGCAAGGAGCCGACACGCTCATATAGGGTTCACCAAAGGGGTCACAAGTGGTTAAACTGTAAGACCCACATTTAAAAAATAATAAATAAATAAAACTTAAAATTTTCATTTCAAAACATTTCTTTTAAAAAATACTCCATGGTTGTATGAGTATAACTGCCAACTACCCTATTCATCGCTGCGTGATGTTAAACTGCTTAGAGGGCTCTATGGTTGCAAGAGCTAAAACTGCTAACTAAAAACTTGTTTTTCAAAATGTCTTTCTCATTTCAAAATTTTCATTATATGTCTTATGTTTTCAAAAAACTTTAATTTCCTTTTAAAAATCGTGACTTGTCTAAAGGTCCGGTTTCTATTTCAAAATTCCCCCATTATTTTCAAAATTTCTTAAAAGACTTTTAAAAATGAAGGCGCTTGGACACCTGTATATGATAATTACCGTGTTGTCTCCTCATCTCTCTCGTCATAATTGACAAGACAAACCTTTTCCTAAAATAGGTAAACCTATAGAAGACCTTAGGAAACCCTAAGGAAATCAAAGAAAATGTCAGGTTTAAAATTTTGAAATTGTGAAAACTCCTGAAGTTAAGTAGCATGGCAAAAAAATCCAACTCAAGTCTCAAACTTGTGTAACTCGCCGACATCTCATGCCAAAAACCCTAAGATAAAAATTCCCTAGGTGGGTGAGCGGGGAGCGAAGTGTCTTGGAGGGATAGTTGGTATGCCCTCTGACCACGAAATGTCAGGATGAAAGTTAAAATATATGCATTATCTTTGCCGCTCACCTACCCCTTGAAGGACAGGGTGCGCCACAGAGTGTCTACTTCTTTGCCACTCACTTATCCCTCAAAGGACAGGGAGTGTCAAAGAGGGGCAACTGTAGACTCCCCATTTTAAAATTGGCAAATTCCACGGTATTCCTGAACCCATAGAACCACACTGTTTCAGGGTTTTAGGAGCTATCCATTCTACACCTAGCAAATCACATAGTTCTATTCTACATCCCTAGAGACCAGTGTGCCTATGAAAGGGAGAAAATTTTTGGGTGGGATGTGTAGGTTAGAAATGAGAGGAAGGTGGGATGTGTAGAAAAAAATTAGAGAAAGAGAGAGAAAGCCGTCCAGCAAACCCTAGACCTAGGAAAACCCTAGCTTTAGGCCACCCTTAGACCAAAATAACCATTCAACCAATCCAGGGCTTAGTCAAAACTTGAAGAGAGAGACAAAGAGGACGCCTGGTACAAACTCAATCAATCCTGCTACGGGTGAGACCTCGGGATTCCCAAGCCAACTAGCCCGTTCTGGTATTTTTTTTACCTTTCTACATGTCTTTTCTGTATTTTTTATTTTTATTAGATTAAATATGTTTTATTGCATTTTATATTGTATTTCGTGCTTTTGGATCGATGCTGGCTTTGCCACTTATTTGAGAGTGGATTTATTCATTTTTTAATAGATCTGGCTTTAGATCAAAATTTGATTCTCCCCACTATCTCTATCACTTATTTTTAAAAAGTCAGTTTGGTGTTCAAATCTGAGGGATCTTCCTTTGAAGATCTCTCCAATTTGTACTATAAACATACATCATTTTTAAGTACCTACATCCCTGATGCAAATAAGAAGAGAGCCAGTGACAACTTAGTCTTGTTGGCACCCAAAGACACAGCCAGATCAAAGGAACACTGCAGAATAAGCCTAACACTAGGCAACATTAGAAAAAGTACTATCACGTCACAAAGAGACCTTACAACTACAACCCTATGCTAGGGTCTTCAAAACAATACCAGACCACCGCCGTTGGAACCAGAATGTCGAAAAACCCCTAGGGACCAAATTTGGGCTCAATTGGACACCCAAGTACATTCTGGCCCAAATTACCTCGAACGGGTAAAGTCGTATACTATTGTGGTGGGGCCTCACCAAAACCATTCCCTAATCATGGAGGTCGTGATCTTCACCTCTCGGAATGACTTGCAAACACCCACAAGTCGCTCGACTGAAGTCAGAGCAAGCTCAAATTCAGACACAAGATGGGTCTCGACGACCTGGTCATTTTAACATATGGCACATGTCGTGACATGACCCATAATAAAAGTTTTCCAGAGAGAAGATGAGCCCGACACCAAGGAAATCATAGCTTTTTGAAGAAAGGACATCTCGAACTTCGTGAAGTAATAAACTCGAGGTTTGTACATCAGATCATCGTAAAGATAGGTCCGATGAGACAAACTGGTATAACGAAGGGGTACAAACTGGTATAACTGTTGCATTCAATCTAAGGTCAGATAAACTGCAAATTCCAAGGATGAAGAAAGCAAGATCGTCGGAATCCCTTGTTCTGGCGATTTCTCGAAACCAGAAAGTATTTAAAGTAAGGATTAAAACAGATAAAAATGAGTGCAAAACGACTGTGGAAGTCTCCTCTTTAAGTTGCAATCAAAATAAAGACTTGAAACACCATAGATTGTATTGTGACAATGACTAAAAGTCCACGATCTAGTCGGATTTCTACTACTCAGGAAAACGTCTACCTCAAGATGATCAAAAGGCATCAAACTCTTCATAATCAAACAAGCATCAAGACTACGATGATCGATCATTTCAAACATTGTCACAAGCATCGAAAAAGCTTCCAAGATCTGGCGATGGTGAAAGGCCCCTCAGAGAGGGATGGTTTTGTCATTAGCACCAAAGGTTTAAGGAGCATTTTGGTCTTTATTCCTAAATTCAGGATTTTATTGTAATTTCTTTTAATTGTTTGTAAGCTTAGTTTTGAGCATCCACCCCTGTGCGGTGGGTCTCTATATAAACAAGCTTAGGTCAATTGTAAAAAGGCTAGATCATTCATTAATGAAATAGAGGCATTAAGCTCGTTTCTACTTGTCTTTTGCTCCTAACCCTTGGATCTAGGGCCAAAGAGAGAGAACAATTTTCAAAGAGAGAAACTACCCCTAGACCTCGCTATCCGCATGGCTCCATTCCCTCTCTCCCTCGTCTTTCCTTCTTATCTCTCTTCACTAGTTACTTGCCTCACGCAGTAACTCGTGTCAGTGAAGAACGCTTGGCCTCATCTCTTCCTCCTCGCATCTCTAGCGAAGATGCGAAAAGCTTGCGGTACCGTATAGCACCTTGCTATCCGACATACACTCGACCTAATACCTTTCATAGTCAACTTAACGATTCTAGCCCTCAGATCATCGCTCTAATTTCCTCTCTGTATAGTCGAGTTGAGTTGTGAGAGATGCATACGCTCTCTGCCTTAATCACTCGAGATGAGTCTTCCTGAGCTCATAGGTCAAGAGAGTTCTAATCCTGCGATTGTTGTGATCACTCGAGCGTATGGCATTAGGACGGATAGGGGAATCCTTGTCACCTTTCTCCCTTATCCCTTCTTTTCGTCAGCCAGCGCTCGTTCGAGCGAGCCACTATAAAGGAGTACAACAGAGTCCATATTGTAGTGTCCAGCATGAGAGAAAGAAGCAACGAGTTGAAAAGCTTGAGGAGAGTCTGTGTCCAAACCGCGCTAGCAAACACCCCGAGGGCTTCATAGATG